>NC_056744.1:1786012047-1786099547 GCF_019279795.1 Protopterus annectens | reverse complement strand
ACTGGAGTCACCATAGTGGTCAGTAGTACACAGGGTGACAAAACCCACTGCGGGTAATGGGCTGAGCATCATGTGTGTTCATACAGCCCAAACAAGTCTCAACCAGCTGGACAGGTGTAGACCAACACAGACAAATGCTGTACTATGGCCTCTGAATGTGCCCTATGGGTAACCCCCCCCCCCACAGACCCACACAGACAGACTACAGCAGGTCAGGCAGTTGGATGTAGGTTGTGAAGGCTAAGACATCAGAAACTAATATGTTGGTAATTAAAGCTAAGATCTGGAGTACACTGGTATGCCTCTAGCCAGCACAATAGGTAGGGCTACACACTGAAATGGAGTACCTGACATACCAGCATAGTACTAGCAAATGTGTACAAGTGTCAGGTGTGCCCCCTTCCAACATACACATATAGAAACAGTCTGGTGTGCCACCCCGCTGCTGTTTAGGAATGTGGATCCAGTCGGATGCCCCCCCCCCCACTGTGCAGAAATGTAGCAATAGTCAATGCCATATGACCAATGGATACCCTGCAGACACAACATGCCATCTGTCAGCGTACAACGCAGAGGTTGGCACCACAGTACAGACTACCTGGGCATGTAACACATGTGATACAGTTGCCCATACTGGGTATGCTCAAACACATGAAGGTATGACGGCAATGTCAGTCGACAACATGCGGAATGGTCATACTGGGCATGTTCACACACATAAACACATGAAGGCCAGGTCTGCAAACAACAGTGGTCCAGATATATCTGCTGGTGCATTGCTATACTTTTGGATGACTGTGCTGTAAGATATGTGTGTGGTACTGTCCATTGTCTGTATATTTGCCATGGCATATTGGTAATTCACATTAGCTGTGTACGCAGGGTCCTGGTACCAACCCTTGCAAAGGACGGTTATTTGGTTGCAGGGCAGAACAAGCCCATTTGATATGGAGGGAGTAAGGCACATTGAAGCAGTTGGGAGTGGCTGTGCATGGGTTTGTGTGGTGTTAAGCACTGCTGACCTCTGGTTACAGCTTCTTACACTTGGTTAGCCTCCACATTTCTTTACCAGTGCAATACTCGCATACTTGTAGCCAAACACGCTTACACCTGCTCGCTCCTGCACTTGCAAATGCACTGACATTGGTGCTTGCATCTGTCATTCACACCCCTGGGTGGGAGCGATCCCTTGTGATGCCTATTACATCGGACTACATGACTACAGTATCGGGAATGGCTGCCCATTAGGCAACAGCATGGTGTTCGACTGTACGGAATCAGAGGCCTGTCCAGTGAGTTAATCATATTATATGTGTGTTCTCATACAATCTGCTCCCGTCTGGCTGATACATGGAAACTGATACTCTGCAATACAGACAAGTAATTGTGTTTTGGGAGCCACATCCATCTGCCGAGTCATGCTACCGCATACCTATTGTAGGTTTGCCACCTTTTAAATTGGCCGAGGTGGGACTTTAGGATTAACACCTGTCCCACTTTGCGTGGGACAGTCCCTCCTTAGGATGATGTGTCCTGTGAAAATAATCAAGACATAGCAAATGTCCTGATTACAGGACAATATTATATTCAACGTTTCTCTGATAGTTGCATGTAACAGTTATTGTATATATGACACTTCTATATGTTCTGTGAAGTAGCATAACATAACATAACCCGCACCTGCCATAAACAAACTGTACAACAGAAGGAAGAAACTCTTGCAAAAGAGAGTAAAATCCCACGAGTGGAGGAGCTCCCTGGTCAACCTCAGTAAGAAGATGCGATCCCTGATAAAATCCTCCAAAGCTAGTTATGAAAACAAAATTGCCACTAATTCTAAAGACAACCACAAAGCATTCTATAGCTATCTCAAGAATCTCAATGGCAACACTCAGATCTGCTCTCGAGTTACAGCACAATGGCACTAAATATACAGCTCCAACTGATATTGCCAACATCCTGCAGATAGGTTCAGTGCTAACTTTACCCCCCCTCTCACCCCCTAAAGAGCCGATCTCTATACCGGAAGAATGCAAAGTTCCTGTAATCACGGCTGCACAGGTAAAAAACGCACTCTCCAAAGTCAAGAACACAGCATCCATGGGACCAGGCAACCTCCCAGGCTGCGTTCTACATGAACTACAGAACGAACTGGCACCCCACCTAAGTACTTTGTTCAATCATGGCCTCACCTCAGGCTTTGTGCCTGCTGAATGGCGTACAGCAATGGTTATCCCACTCCACAAGGGGGGAGCCACCACGGACCCTGGGAACTACTGCCCCATTAGCCTGATGAGCCTGGTCTGCAAGGCCATGGAACGTATCATCATGGAACTTATAAACAAAGACATTGGTAATCTCCAAACTCTGGATCCCACCCAGTTCGGGTTTGTAAAAGGCAGATCATGTCTCCTAAACCTGATAGACTTCTTTGAAGCAGTCACCAAAGCCATAGACAAGGGTAAGGTGGTTCACACAGCCTATCTAGATCTTGCCAAGGCTTTTGACGCCATCCCCCACTCTGGAATTATAGATAAACTCACTAAACTAGGTATAAATCCCTATGTCACAAGATGGGTTGCCAACTGGCTCACTGACAGAACCCACACTGTGAAAGTAGCAGACTCCAAATCTGACGTCAGACCAGTGACAAGTGGTGTACCGCAGTGTTCAGTCCTGGGTCCTCTCCTGTTTGGTATCTACTTCTCTGAAGTACAGGCTAACACAGAAGGTCTTTGGCTAACGAAGTTCGCAGATGACTGCAAACTAGGAGCCATAATCAAAACGCCTAATGATGTGGACATCCTACAAAAGGGCCTCACTGAGACAGATGCCTGGTGTCAAAGCCATGGCCTCAAGCTCAATGCTAAAAAGTGCATTGTCATCCCCTTTGGTAAAAACTCTGTACCCATGAACTACAACATGGGCGGTAGTATACTTAACACCGAAAGTGTGATAAGAGACCTTGGGACACAGGTGGACAGTAGTCTCTCCTTTGATAATCACATCACCACAGTAGTCAGGAAATCCTTCTACATCGCACACCTCATCACAAAAGGTTTCTCATCCAGAAAAAAAGAGGTAATTTTTCCCCTCTACTCATCACGTATTAGACCCATTATAGAGTTACAATGCCCCTTTTGGTATGTACCTCACAAGACATCTACAACAACTGGAAAGGCCACAGAAACACCTCACAAAGAGGATTACTGGCCTCAAACAGATGTCCTATGCAGATCGTCTCAAAAAACTCCAGCTTTACTCCGTTGCATATCGCCTACTCAGAGGTGATCTCTGCCTAACATACAAAGCTATGTCAAACCCAGAGCTGTTGGACATGCTCCACTTAAAGAAATCCCAATCCCTCCGAGCTACATGCTCTAGGGACCTAAACCTTGTCACCACAATAAACAGAACATGCCGGAGGGATAGATTCCTGTCCCAGAGACTTCCCATACTCTGGAATAAACTACCTATCTATATCAAACAAAGCTCCTCATTAGCACTCTTCAAGAAAAATCTTGATGAAAAATCTTTGTCATTGTACCCCTGTATTCCTCCTTCATCAGACCCATGATTGAGTACAATGCCCCATTTGGTATGTACCTCACCTGGCACTTGCAACAGCTGGAGAGACCACAAAAGTATCTCACCAAAAGGATCAAGGGTCTCTAACATACGTCTTATTCCGCCAGACTAAAGAAACTTCAGCTCTATTCAGTAGCATACCGCCTGCTCAGAGGTGATCTCTGCCTGACGTACAAGGCCATGTCCAATCAGGATTTGATGGACATGCTCCACCTCAAAAAATCCAAATCCATCAGGACCACGAGAGCTAAAGACTTAAACCTCGGCACAAGTATGAATAGGACATGCTGGAGGGATAGATTCATAACCCAGAGGCTTCCCATAGTTTGGAACAGGATCCCAGTTAGTATTAGGCAGAGCCCCTCACTGACTCTCTTCAAGAGAAATCTTGATGAGTGGATGGGAGATCGAAAGTTTACCCCAGGGGTTACATCTGTGTCACTGCTAGACAGGGGCACAGTAAACTAATTCTATTATATAAGGGGACCTTCATTGTGTCACTACTAGACAGAGGCACAGTATTCTAGATTTATTCTGTACATTTTTGTACCATTTCATGGGGTGGCAAAAGCCACATCACTATGGCTAGGCTTACAAATGCCCCAGGGCAAATAGCCTAGTACTATACTATGAAACTATGAAACTATGATTGGATGGGAAATAGGAAGTTCACCCCGGGGATCACCTCTGTGGCTCTGCTCGACAGTGGCACAGGAAAATAATTTTCTTGGGTGGCAAAAGCCAGGGTACCTTTTTGGCTGGGCTTGTATAGGCCCCAGGGCCAATAGCCTAGTACCTACCTACCTACCTATAAGCAATTCGACCATTACTAGACTAAGATTTTATTTGTGCAAATACGTATAGTTTTATTTATTTATTTATTTATTTTACATTTGTTGACCGGGCTAGTCTAACTGGATATATGTCCATTTTCAGTAGAGGCCCAGGGAGAAAAGCTCCAAGCATGAACGGTGACAAAGTTAACAATATAAAAAAGACATGTAAAATCACAATACAGAGGCAGCATTGGTCAAAAGAAAAATTATAATAATAAAATTGTAAACTATAAAAATTATACTAAAAAAAATTATACTAAACACAATAGTAGGTATGAGCAAGACCCAATTAAGAGAGAAAAGCCCTTATATTTTTTACTATGAATAAAAGAGTAGTAACTAGATTTGGAGGCATTGGTTTGAGGAGTAGGGAAAGGGGTAAGAGCAGGAAGGGGAAGAAGATATCAGTCTGGGTTAGCACATGGACAAAGCCAGTGAGTTTTAAGATGTTCTTTCAGATGTTTTTTAAATGGAGAAGTAGAAGCAAGGGTTGGTATGATTCAGAAGGAAGCTGATTCCAGTTTTTACCTGCTGTGTTTGCGAAAAGTGAGGCACCAGCTTTGTTGTTGGATTTAATCGAGGAGACTAGGAGCTTATTAGCAGAGCATAGTGTAGCTAGATTTTTATATGGTGTAATCAGATTAGTGAGGATAGGGGTGTTGTTGGGGTGGTATAGGATCTTTTGAGTGATAAGTAATTGTTGACAGTGTACATGGTTCTGCAGTTCTAGCCATTCAAGTTGTTTGAGGTTGAGGCAGTGGTGAGTTTTAAAGGGGGAGCATGTGATGAATCTAGCTATGCTATTATAACAGGTGGAAAGTTTGGAGAGGTTGTTTTTAGATAGGTTAGTATATATAGCAGAGGCATAGAAAAGGGTAGAAATGAGGTGGGTCTGGGCAATAGTTTTCCTGGCAGAAGGGGTAAGGAAGGGTTTAATTCTATAGAGGGTACCAAGTTTTTTGTTAACTGATTTTATGGTGGAGTTGATGTGGTCATCGTAGTTGAGACAATTATCAACTGTTACACCTAGTAGGCGGGTTGTAGTATCTGGGGTTATGCTGGTAGCATTGTTAGAGGTTATAGAGAAGAATGGATTAGGTGATATAAGAGTTGGAGTAAGTAGCAGTAGTTTTGTTTTGTTGGGGTTTAGGAGGAGGTAGTGTTGCATGAACCAGTTTTCAACATTATGAAAAACAGTTTGGGTGAGGGACTGGAGAGAGGCTATATTCTTAGCTGTACAGGTTAAGGTGGAGTCATCTGCATATTAAATGCAGGTGGCTTGAGGTATGTTCATGTGTAGATCGTTAATAAATAAGGAAAAAAGAAGGGGACCTAAGATAGAGCCTTGGGGTACCCCAATATTTACTGGAAGTAATGTAGACAGATTGTTATCCCAAAGTACTGCTTGCTGTCAATTTTCCAGATACGACCTAAACAATTGTAATGCTTGTGGATCGAGAGAATGGGCCTTTAGTTTGTCTAGAAGTAAGTCATGGTTAACCATATCAAAGGCTTTTGACAGGTCAATGAATAGTGCAGAGGAAAAAGAGTTATCGTTACGATTTTTATTTATAGAGTCGGTGAAGGATAGTAGGGCAGTCGTTGTGCTATGGAATGGTCTGAAGCCATGTTGGCAGTTTGCTAGTAGGTTATATTGTAGTAGGTGGTTTAGGAATTGTTTGTGAATACATTTTTCCATTATCTTAGCTAATGGGGAGAGTAAGGCAATAGGTCGAAACTTAGAAAGCTCAATAGAAGATCCACCTTTATGTAGAGGGATTTTGCCTTCTGAGATAGCTCTGTTAATAAGGATAGAGATGGGATAGTCTATGGCTTTTGCAGCAATTTGTAGGTATTCAGATGGGAGACGGTCAGCAGAAGGGGTGCAAGGTTTCAGTTTTTGAAGTGGCTTGCAGATGAGAGATGTGAGTACAGGTTGTATTTGAAAGGTAGGAGATGAAGTCTTGGAGGTATTTAGTGGGGAAGCAGTAAAAGGTGGTAAAGAATTGGCTAGGGTTTGAATGGCTTCTGTAAAGTAGTTATTAAAGGCATCAGGGATCTGGTTGGAGTTATTATGATTGAAACCTGCTGGGGCCGGAGTAGTAGAGTGACCTGGCTGAAGAAGTTTGTTTATCCCTGACCAAAATTTTTGTGGAGTTTGTTGGCTAGTTTGTTGGAGATGAAGGTAGAAGTCTTTTTTGTCTCTAAGAATATCATTCTTGGTGGCATTTCTTAACTGTTTAAAGTGGAGGGGATCTGATGGACATTTGGTGACTCTCCATTTAGTCCTGAGTTTATTTCTGAGGAGCATCTTTTGCCTAGTTTGTTTTGTGAGCCATGGGACAGATTTGGTTCTTATTCTAGTAGAGCGATAAGGTGCATGGTAATCTAGAATTTGAAGAAAGTTAATGTTAAAGTAGGTCACAGCCTCATCAAGTTCAAGATGGGTCAGTGGTGATCATTCACATGCTTGCAGTTCATTTAGGAAGCTGTCTGGATTAAAGAATTTTTTTGAGCGGGAGGTTTTGAGATTAAGGTTATTTGGGATATGGACTTTTTGTCTAATAATGTAGGTAAGCATATGGTCGCTGATATCATTGGGAAGGGTCCCTGGAGTATAGGTTTCAGGGTGGCTGTTAATAAGGATCCAGTCAAGAGTAGTTTCCTTACTGCTAGGTTTGTGGATTCTAGTAGGAGTGTTTATTAATTGTGAGAATCCAAAGAGATTTTAGTTCTGTACTATGCACGGCTGTAGGTATGTTCTGACCTAGTAAGTCTGACATTTCTACAGAGCAGGTCCCACTTTGGCCATTATGAAAGGTGACAACCCTATAGGACCTGTATGTAGAGATGTCAGATTTGGCAGGGAAGCACATACCCACAGCCAGTAGAAAAGAGAGTACTTCACTGTTTTGCCTAAATAAAAGGTTATTCTTATAGCATTATAGTTGCTTATACTGTTTCCTATAACATTTATTTATTTATTTTTTTTATTTATTTAACATTTGTTGACAGGGAAAGTCCGACTAGGTTCCACAGATCCTGTTTTCAGCGGAGGCCCAGGGAGAAATGCTCCAGAAGGTGTTTCAGATACAACATAATCATTTTATGCAACTACTACAGACAATATATGGATTATTTGCCCTAAATCACAGGCCATTTGCCATAATTACATTTATTTTGCAGGACACAACTGCTCAAAGGGGAGTGTCCCTCACAAAGGTGGACAGGTGGTAACCCCAGCCTATTATGCTATCATCTGCCTAAGGTAGTCAGCGGAATATACGCCTTCTGTCACTAGCAGATCTCACATATGAATGGGTGAGAATGAACACTGATTCAGGGACACTGCATAACACCCTCAGGGACATATTTAGATGTTTGGTGCTATTATCCTGACACATTGACAGTCCCAGAGCATATGTATTCATACACATTGTCTGAGGTACATGCAGTTTATGACTCGTACATGTTGTCATTATTCATTACGTGTATTCTGCCACTTGTCCACCTAATATCACTAGTTCTAGAAGGGTTTAGTTGGGACTGTTAGATTCTGATTCGTAATCATGGACGTCCCTGATAACTGGGGACAGTTCACTGATATGGTCCCTATGTGTTCCCCCAATGGTTTATGGACTATCCAGTAGATGTGCTCTTAAGGTTTGGGAGGTATGGGCATCTGCTATACCCACATCGGAATATTAATTACTTACATGGGGTGGTCCTAATACATCTCTGCCAGCCAACACCTGCACACTTAGGCCCATAATCGCATACCCATGGATCCCCTACCTGACACTCCTCTACAGCACTCATTCTTACTGTGAGCGCAGGTGGGGTATGAACACACTTCTACACACTGCCCACTCTCCCTGTGTCGGGACACGTCATACATTGTGTCAACCCATGTGTTATCAGGCTTGCACAACCTTCTGTTCCACGTACAGCTACATCCTGGTTGCGTCAATCATTACTGGGCTTGCCTACAAGAGCAGAATTTTTGTTGTCCCACAAGGGACACCGCCGTTCATGTTTAAAGTGTAGACCTTGTAGATCTGTCCCACTGGTAGTTTCCTGCCGGTGTTCTGGGAAGCAGTGGTGTATTTACCTTTATTGCGTATCTGTATGTCTCACCAGCCTAGCTGGGGGTGTGTGGGAGGTAGACGTTTGTTTATTGGACCTCCCACCAACATATGCCCGGTCTGAACATATGTTACCCGTAACCGCTGTAATGTAACCTAGGTATGTACATGTGTCTATTTACAGTAACATATATATATATATATATATATATATATATATATATATATATATATATATATATCTATGTACATTGATATATACAGATATATCTGCATATGTATACATACATGTATATTCATATCCTGCTGTCTATATATATATATATATATATATATATATATATATATATATATATATATATATATATATATTTGTGTGTGTGTGTGTGTGTGTGTATATATACATCTGTGTGTCCATTGACCAATACATTTCCTGCTCATATGCACTTACACATGCGTAATGGTGTTTATATATGCTTCACCAACATACTATTGCCTTAGTCATTATGACACCGACACTTCAATCCGGTTATCTTGTAATCGGTATTTAGCACGTTATACAGCGGACAGATGTCGCAATATGTTCATGTACGGATTACCGATGGTAATTGGGATGTGATATAGTGTCATTTGACCCATCCCTCGTCTGCACAGCCTATTATTCCATCTACTGTCGATGTTTGTCTGTGCACATTCATATTATTTATGTTAATAAATGGAATGTATGTGTAACAGAGAATGTACTTCAACATATTGTTGTCTGCATGTGTGTATGCATATATATCTATTACGTATTGGGTGACCTACACGGGGTAGTCCATTGGAACCGGCCCATCCAACCCTGGCACACTTGGATCCATAATCGCATACCCATAGTTCCTCCACCCCACCTGTGTTGCGTTTCCACGCATAACAACCATTATACCATGACCCCCCATTAATATTCCAAAACGTGCATGCTGATTGGCCAGCGTGCACGTTATAAATCGACTTATACTAATGGAAAAAGGTCCGGTCGCCCTGACTTTTTCCATTAGTATAACTCTCTTTTAAAATACTGTCTTGCTATGTTAAAAGAGTTTAACATAGCGACACAGTGTGTAAAAAGCAATGGAGATCTTGCTTTCTCCATTGCTTTTTTTTTTAAACCTGTCTCGCTATGTTAAATGGGTTTAACATAGCGAGACAGCTTTAAAATAAGCAACGGACATCTCCGTTGCTTATTTTAAATCTGTCTCGCTATGTTAAACCCATTTAACATAGCAAAACAGTAAAAAGCAACAGAGATCTTGCTTTCTCCATTGCTTTTGGCCACAGCTCTGATGTACTGCGTAGGCATGCGCAGTACATCAGAACTGCCGCGGATACCAGACAGCTGCGGAAGGGCAGCAAAGAGGCATTATACAATGCCATTATTTAAGAAAAGTAATTATTTATTTTCTTAAATAATGTCATAGTATAATAGCAATAACCTACTTCTGGGTGTGGGTAATGTGGGATTTACCCACAGTTGTCTTTGTTTGGTCCCGAGGGCAAAGCCCTCGGGACCAAACTACGCCAACCGTGGGTAAATCCCACATTACCCACACCCAGACGTGAGTTATTGCTATATTATCTACTTGTTATTGCAGACATGCTACACACCTTTATACATTGATCTCCTCATAGCATTTGGGACCCTACACACATTTTGTCCTGCCTCGTGTATTCACAGGGTCTCCCGCCATGTATATTTGCAGATATGTGCCTTTCCTGGTGTTATGGATTAAGGCCATTTGCGCTTTACAATTGTAGGTGGTCCCAACTTGGACTACATTCCATCTGTGTGTAAAGTAGATGTAGCAGTTCAACAATGTTATGCCCACTGGTAGAACCCTGCCTGTGGTGTGAGTAGCGGTGCTCTGCTCACTCCTGGGCAGCTTTATATGACATACACTGACAGCACTATATAATACCTTACTTGCTCTCGATTCCCTTCACAACCCTTGTGTATGCTTTATTGTTATGGCGTTCATTCTTCATATATATATATATATATATATATATATATATATATATATATATATAAATTACATCTGTACATACAAACATACATTTCCTATGCTGGGAGCTGCTTGCACCCGTGCAGGCGCACTCGCCTATGTTTACTGTGCATTACATATGTTTACTGCCACTTATTTGTGCTTACTTGTGCCTTATTCATTATGACAGTAGCACTTTGATTGAAAAGATCTGGTTAATAGCCCCATGCGAAACACACATTCACTTTTACATGTTTAAATGTTGGCTTTACAGCACAGCAACATTCATTCCACAAGGAAAATTATATGTGCTATAGTTGAACTTGAACCAGGAATGCCTTTACATTAGGCGGATGCCATAACCACTACGCTATTGGTGTTCTGCTTCATTTGTATGTATACCCATGGTTCATAGTTACCCGAACACACGCCTCAACACTTCACTTACACAGCAGGCATCCATTTTCCGGCTAGGAAAACCACACAACTACCCATGCGCCATTCCCTATTCCCTACTGCTCTGGACCCGTGCCGCATGTTGACTTACTCAGAGGATATTCAGACCTCCAAAGCCTATAGTCCTGGCACATACATGTGTTTGATTGTCAGGGTGTTCATGTGGTCATCTGGGTTTAGGCTTGTCCAATTGGGGACCAGAACAGCCCTGTACCTGTTTGAAAGACAGATTTAGCACGTGGAGTAGGTTACTTCCACTGTTAGCATCCTAACTCTGGTTAGAGACGCAGGGAGTTTATCCACCTCTGGCCAGCTATATTCCTTCACACTAGTTATGATTGCTTTTTTGTTCCCATATTCACAGGTTATTCTTGTAGCATTTTAGTTGCATATTCAGTTTCTTATGACATTTAGGTGTTTCAGATGCAGAATAACAGTTTTATGCTACTATGACATAAATATAGGACATATGTCCATCATTAAATCCCAGGACATCTGCGAGTTGATTAAGTGAACAGGATAAAACTGGCCAAAGAGGGACTGTCCCTCGCAAAGTGGGACACTAAGTGTACAGGATACAACTGGCCAAGTAGGGACTGCCCCTCGCAAAGTGGGACAGGTGGTTACCCTATATATATATATATATATATATATATATATATATATATATATATATATATATATATATATATATTTGTGTGTGTGTGTGTGTGTGTTTAAGTACACATGCATACACATCTATATGATTTAATTACTTTGATCATTCTGTTGGATGACTGTGCTGTCTGCTATATTTGTGATAACATCAATGTTAGTTATAACTGCCATGGCTTACTGGGAAATCACATTGACTGTGATGTGTAGGGTCCTGGCGTTGGGCCTGGATGACACAATATATTGCGTTGCTGTGTGGGAGAAGTGCCGTTGGACAAAAGATGTGTGTAACACTTAGCTGCAGTTATCCGTTTCACCGCTGATTCACGTCACACATAATCCGTCTACATTCTTACTGTGATACGTCACCCCAGTTCACATTTAATTGCCTGTATATCGCTATACAGCATAAAATTAGCAAGATATGCTCATATACAGATTACACGTCATAAATGGGTGTGTGCTGCAGTCGAACCGGCAATGTCTGCTCAATAGTCGGATGCTCTAACCACTACACTATTGGTGTTTTGTTTCATTTACATGTTTACCCATGGTTCATAGTTACACGAACACATGCCTCAACACTTCACTTACACAGCAGGCATCCATTTTCCGGCTGGGAAAACCACATTACTACACATGCGCCATTCCATATTCCCTGCTGCTCTGGACCCGTGCCGCATGTTGACTCACTCCGAGGATATTCAGACCTCCAAAGCCTATAGTCCTGACACATACATGTGTTTGATTGTCAGTGTGTTCATGTGGTCATCTGGGTTTTGGCTTGCCAAACTGGGGGCAGTAACAGTCCTGTACCTGTTTGAAACCCAGATTTAGCACGTGGACAATGTTATTTCTACTGTTAGTATCCTACCTGTGGTTAGAGATGCAGAGAGTTTGTCCACCTCTGACCAACTATATTACTTCACACTAGTTATGATTGCTTTCTTGTTCCCATATTCACAGGTTCTTCTTGTAGCATTTTAGTTGCATATTCAGTTTCTTATGACATTTAGGTATATCAGATGCAGAATAACAGTTTTATGCTACTATGACATAAATATAGGACATATGTCTGTCATTAGATCCCAGGACATCTGTGAGTTGACACTAAGTGTACAGGATACAACTGGCCAAAGAGGGTGATTGTGATGTGTAGGGTCCTGGTGTTGGGCCTGGCAGACACAATATATTGCGTTGCTGTGTGGGAGAAGGGCCGTTGGACAAAGGATGTGTACAACACTTCTCAGCTGCGGTTATCTGTTTCAACTCCTGTTCACGTCACGCATAATCCTTCTACATTCTTTTCTGTGATACTTCACCCCAGTTCACATTTAATTGCCTGTATATCGCTATACAGCATAAAATTAACAAGATATGCTCGTATACGGATTACGCGTTGTAAATGGGTGTGTGCTGCAGTCGAACCGGCAACATCTGCTCGATAGTCGGATGCTCTAACCACTACACTAATGGTGTTTTGCTTCATTTACATGTATACCCATGGTTCATAGTTACACAAACACACCCCTCAACACTTCACTAACACTGCAGGCATACATTTTCCTGTTGGGAAAACTGCACTACTACACATGTGCTATTCCCTACTGCTTTAGATGTGTCCCATATGGTGGCTCACTCCAAGTATATTCAGACGTCCCAAGCTAATAGTCCTGGGACATACATTCATATCATGGGCAGGGTGTTTAACTTGTTTTCTGATTTTTGGCTTGACTGAATGTTGTGTGGGACTGCCCTGTACCTGTTTGAAGGTTAGACATAGCACATGAATATAGTTAGTTCTCCGTTTAGCATCCTACCTGTGGTTGGGGATGCAGAGGTGTGCTCTTCTCTGGCTAACTTGATATGCCAGCACTAAATATTATGGGGGATCTGCTTTTTCCCCATTCACATTTGTTATGACTGCTATATTATGACCATGTTTATTCTTTATATATATATATATATATATATATGGGTTCACTTCAGTTCACTGAACTTTCAATTCACTGACTTTCATTTCACTGACACCATTTCACTGAAATTCATTTCACTGAAACTTCATTTCATTGAAAGTTCATTTCACTGACAACTATTATTAGCAATAAAATGGAATATTCCCCCTTCCCCACTGTAGTGCGACCCTGGAGTTAGAATATATAGTTGGGGGTGGGGGGCAGAGACTTCATTTCATATGATATTCTTACGTTTTGATATAATATTGCTTAGTAAAAGAAAAGTAAGTGGGGGGCTGTGCCCCCCACACCCCCCGATGTGGTGGGCTCTGCCCCCCCACACTCCCTAACTATATATTTTTGCTCCAGGGTCGCACTACAGTGGGGAAGGGGGCATATTCCATTTACTTTGTAATAATACTTGTCAGTGAAATGAACTTTCAGTGAAATGAAGTTTCAGTGAAATGAATTTCAGTGAAATGGTGTCAGTGAAATGAAAGTCAGTGAATTGAAAGTTCAGTGAATTGAAGTGAACCCATATATATATATATATATATATATATATATATATATATATATATATATATATATATATATATATATATATATATATATATAAATAAAACTAGTTATGTATTATACCTGTCTGTACATACACATGCATATACACCTACATGCCTATTTACATTACCCATACTGTGAATGACTGCCACATACCGTCACGCATACACGCTTGCATACCAGCTTACGTCTAGGGTTGCCACCTTTTCAAATGGCCACAGTGGGACATATTCGGGACACACATCTGACTTCACAGGCTGACACATACCCACGGTCAGTACAAAGGATAGAACATTATGTATTTGCCTAAATGACAGCTTATTCTTGTAGCAGTTTAGTTGCTTATTCAGTTTCTTGTCACATCTAGATATTTTACATACAGAAATAACTATTTTATGCAACTATTACATGGAATATGGGACATACTTATGTCCTACATTCCCAGGACATTTGCCATTTGTAATATCTTTGGTCAGGACACAACTGCCCAAAGAGGGACCCTCCCTCGCAAAGTTGGACAGGTGGTAACCCTACTTACGTCTGCTTTACAGTGCCTTAATCACTCTATATCCGACTGCCGTTGTTGTGACCTTCATATAAAATTAGCCCTTGCTTGTCTTGGACCCGGGAACAGGTACACCATAGTCACCAGTTTTAACACTAAACCATCCGTGATACATCCTCTATGAATGGTAAATGGGGTATATGACTGTACTACTGCCATTCCATGGTACTGGCGACAAATGTGACAGTCGGGTGGTGTACATGTTACTATGCATATGTTTCTGCGATGCATATGTATACATTTGCAAGTATACATGTTTATGGATTGGACACATATGTGACAACTACCTATATGCATGAATGTGTGATGTGTAGCTATGCAAATTTACCTATGTACGTTTATAGATATGACTACATATCTAGAGTTATACATGGCCATGTATATGAACGACCGCATATGGGAGGTACCTGTACCGTTTGTATACAGGGGTTGTGTGCATCATTATGAAGAGGAACCTGGATGGGGTATACAATTCGTGGACATGTACTATTTGGAAGATGGCTATGGGGATGCTTCATGTGAACATGTGTAAGGTATATATTCCCGTGGGGAGACATGCATCATGGTCAGGTGTTTACTCCCAGGTTGTAGGCTCTGCAGGACCGGCTGGAGGCTGAGCAGGGTTGGGGACAACTATTGCTCATACCACATGTGTCCAGATGTTTACGGAACTGGACATCGTGTCATGCCACCAAGTCTATTCTTTGGAACAGATACTTATCCCATGAGGGATATACAAAAATTTTACAGACCAATAACCTTGATTTTTTTTGATTTACAAAAATGAGGTAGGGTTATACATGCAAGGGATAAATAGTTTGCAATCCTGAGACTGCCTAGGGTGAGACTGCCTAGTAGATATGAGTAGGGGTCACTATGGGCAAATATGGCTGTGCCAAGCTAGCAGCTCGAGTATGGGTGGTATTGGTGGAAGTTCAGGAGGGAGGTGGGTGTTGTGCTGTGGATGATGGGTATTCAATTATGTATCCAGGTGTGTTGGGGTTGGATGGCTGTGTTCAGGCCAGACCATTATGTGGGTGTGAGCCGCTAACATTTCTGTACATGTGTATAGCACTTATTAATGTTCATATGTTTGTGGGATTGTGTTCTACAGTATGGCCTGTCAGGTTGTATTGCAGATGTACATGTTTGCTCTTTGGTTTTCTTTCTTATTCACCCACTGCTCCATTGTACACCTCCAGTTCACCTATTGTGCATCCTACCCAGTATACACTTGGCGAATTATTACATTACCCGTCGCTCCCCACCCCCATATTCAACACTAACCATCCATCCCTTCTCTGGTTCACAGCCCATGGCACAGACGACCGAACACATTGCATACACTACATATCTCTGGTACAAATATGGTTGCGGGAACTACCATAGCATTTTTGATCTTCCAAATGCTGTATGTCATGCACATAGGTATGCGCAAATGCTTATCTTTCATGACATGGTAGGTAGACCCGGGTAATACCCGTTCATATTTGGGCTGTCCAGACAAGGTCGACTTGGACCGCGAATGGGCAGATATTGGGCGAATGCTCTGACCATTGGTAGGGTTGCCACCTTTTCAAATGACCGATGTGGGACATTTTCAGGACATACATCAAAATTTACAGGTTAACACACACCCACGGCCAATACAAAGGATAGTACTTTAGTTTTATGCCTGAATGCAAGCTTATTGTTGTAGCAGTTTACTTGCTTATTCTGTTTCCTGTAACATTTAGATATTCTACATACAGACATACGTATGTTATGGTACTATTACATAAAATATGGGACATAATTATGTCGTATGATCACAGGACATTTAACATTTTAATATTGCTGGTAAGGACACAGCTGCCCTGAGAGGGACTGTCCCTCACAAATTGGGACGGGTGGTAACCCTAACCAATGGGCTAGGCTTAGCATAGGGCGGCGGCGTGCTAACACGCTGCATTTCGCTTCCACTTGGTATAACAATCAACACTACAATGGAATACTGGCACGAGGTTTTAAATGTCATTTGTTCGAGGGACGGGGACTCAATATTCAGCTACATGTCTTTATGTTTACTTTTTATTTTAGTGTTCACAGAACTATCTTGTATGCTTTGCATACATTTCAATATCCACGGACACTGACAGGAGTGATTATTATTAGAGTCGGGCTGTACTAGTCAGCATTTTTGGTTGCACATCTGCAGCTGACATGTTCACGCCTCCATGCAGCACACAGACATGCCCCCTGCACTCGAGCACATTTCCTGTGCACGTGGCTGTTGCGGCAGCGAGCTGTCATTAATATGCATGTGGCGCTGCTACACCATCTCTACGTCGCATGGTCGGCGCAAGGCTAATGCCGTACTTGCGCTGAGTTTTATGAATCCCGGGGTTGGTATTCTGTCACTCTAAATGAGTCAGATGATCAACAGTGCTGAATGCAGCCAAAAAAAAAAAAAAAACAAAAGAATCAAACCAGCACAAAATGCACCATTGATCATGCATCTAACAGATCACTGACCTCCCCAGTGAGAACGTTCCCTTTGCAGCTGTGAGCTCAGGATTCGATGTGAAATGGATTCCAGAGATTGACAGTATCATGAAGAGAACAAAGCTCCTTATGCATCACAAAGGGTAGATATAGGGCAGAACTGTTCTAAAATGACAGCCAAAATGTAGAACTCATAGGGACTGTTGTAATTAATGCCTTCCTTTAGATAGATTGAAACATGTGAGCCTTTAGAGATGATTGGACATTCCTGACAACAAAAGACCCCGATCATTATAATCATCATCTCCCCTTTTTCCCATTTCCTTCTTTGATAGTCATGCTCAATTGTCACAGGTCTTCTCTCAAACAATCCCGCCAGCTCTTTGCTGGATGTCCTTGTTTTTGTCTTACCTTCCTCCTGTCTCTCCCAAATCTTCTTCACTAGGTTGTCTTTCTTTTCTTCACATGCCCAAAGCACTGTAATCTGTTTTCTTTTACTTTTTCTGCAATTGTGGCTAGTTTAGCTTCTGCTCTTATGTCCTCATTTCTTCATCTGTCCTACAGCATGTATCCTACCACCTGTCTCAGGCACTTCATCTACAGCACCTCCAGCTTCCTAAACTGCTCTGCCTTTACTGCCCAGGTAGGAGTACTGGTCACACCACTATTTTGTACACCTTACTTTTCAGCTTCTTTGGCATTCTTCTGTCATACACAACTGACACTCTGTGCCAGTTAGCTGTAGACCTTCTGATTCTAGCTTTGACCTCTTCATTCAGACTTCCCTTCTCCTCAACTGCCCCTCCCAGGTACTTGAAGATGTTAACCTACTTGAAGCTTTTAATCTGCTCCACTATTTTCCCTTCTATCTCAATTCCCAGCTTCTTCTGTACTCCGCCTTTTGCTTCCATTACAACTCTTATCTGTACTCAGTTTCATCCCATATGTCTTCAGTTTTGCATTCCATTCTTTCATCCTTTGCTCAGTGTCTGCTGTAATACCACATCATCTGCATACAGCAACTTTTGATCTGTCCCTTCTGATCTGTTTCCTAATGTAGTCCATCACCAGTATGAATAGCAGTGGGCTCAAAGCTGAACCCCGATACACACCCACTCCCACTGGGAAGTCCTCTGTGAGGCCGAACACTGTTCATACTTGAGTCATTGGGTTCTTGTACATTGCACTATTTCTAGCAATGTTTCTGTGACTTTGAAGCACAGTAGAACTGCTCAAATCAACTTTCTTAGGACCTTATATGCTTTGTCCAAGTTTAGGAATACAGAGCTGGACTCTTTCCTCCTCTCTAACTTGTCCTCATCTACCTGTCTGACTGCAAACATCAAGTCAGTTGTAGTGTGTCCTGACCTGAATATGAACTGCTCATCTCCCTACTTGTCCTCATCTACCTGTCTGACTGCAAACATCAGGTCAGTTGTAGTGTGTCCTGACCTGAATCTGAACTGCTCATCTCCCTACTGTCTATTACTCATATTCTTTTATCAATCACTCCCAAATAACAGCACTTTGACATCTCTGTACTATCCACAGTTGTGAATGCCTCCTTTGCTCTTAAACACTGGCATTAATATGCTTACTCTGCAGTTATCTGGGATATGCCTTTCTCTCCACACTGCTATGAGTACCCTCAGCGGCCATTTCTTCCCATCTCACCCAGCATCCTTATCTTTATCATAGATGCTGTGACCTCATCTGAGCCTGCTGCTTTCACTGACTTCAGTGCTGTTCTTACTTCTTCTATGATGGACTCCTCCTCTTTTCCCATTGTAAGCTGTGTCTGTAGAGCTTCTGTGGGATTTTTTTCCTGAAATACTCCTTTCATCTGCCTTTGATGTCCTGTGGACTGGTGAGCAGGTTGTTGCTGGGATCCCTGTTTATATTTCTGTCTTTGCCTTGCAACCTTATAGTTTCTTTGTGCCATCTACTGACATACTTTCTAGGCCAGGAGAGTGCCTGTGATGCCATCTGTCTTTTCAGTCTCCCACTTTTTCTGAGTAGTGGGCTCTGGATCCCAACGCCTTTTGCATGCATCCTCCTTACATTCACTTCCAAGCAAGGGCACCCTAGTTAATCTTTTAATTTAAAAAAAAAATGTTTTTTTTTTTTTTTAGGGCATTCTTCTTTAAGAAGAAAGAAGTCCAGTGGCGGGCATGCTGACATCATCGTGCGCAGTGCACATTTTCAAGTTTGCGAGCGGGAATGAAACGGACAGAAGATGGGACACTGTGTGTGTGTGAAATGCCCCAGGTGCTACATGGTGGTGGGTAGAGAATAAGGCTTGAACCCTGTACCTTGGGCCCAAGTAGCAAGAGCCTGAATTCCCTACCCACCACCATTTGTAAAAATGCTGCAGGTTTTTCCCTCATACTTGTTTTATTCCTCATAAAATCTGTGGTTTCCATATTTGTGCCCTTGCAAAGCCAGTAGTGCAGTGGTAGCATTGTTGCCAAACAGCTACATGTTCTCTGGTTTGGTTCTTGCCTGAGGTGCCTTACCTTCTGTGTGGAATCTGTATGCTCTCCCTGTTTTTGTTTCTTCTTGCAAAAACATGTCTGTCTGGAGTGTTTCTCCCTGGGCCTCTGCTAAAAATTAGCTTTTGTTCCAAGTCAGACTTTCCTGGTTAACAAATGTTAAAAAAAAAAATGACACTCATTTGAATATCAGACTTCATATTCTTCAGAAAGTGCATGGTAACACAAAAGCTTTTATTCTAGCAATTTTCTAAGTGTATAAGATGGATATTTGAAATGTATCCCTATCTTTTGGACTGTATCCCCCCCCCCCCCCCGTTATTGGCTTCATCCAGGTTTTGTGCTAAGGTTGAGAGCTATGGTAAGAACTGAATTCACTGAATATGTTTGGGGGCTATATTCCCCCATTACTGGCTTTGTCCGGGTGTTTTTTGCTAAGAGGTTGAGAGCTGTGGTGAGAACTGAATTCACTGAATGTTTGGGGGCTGTACTCACCCATTATTGGCTTTGTTCAGGTGTTTTGTGCTAAGAGGTTGACAGCTGTGCTATGGTGAGAACTGAATTCACTAAATGGTAGCCATTTAAGTTTCAGTCTTCCTCTTTCACAAAACAGCTGATTTGATGTAGTGGTATGTTGCTCTGACTGTTTTACACAGGGTCCCCTGGGTTCAAGATGTGGCAGTGAAATGTATGGTGGTAACGCAGCATTTTATTCTAGCAACTTTCCAACATTATATAAGCAATGTTTAAAATGTGTCCCTGGTTTTTGGCCTTTTGTCCCCCCCCCCCCCAATAAATTTCGGCTTTTTCCAGATTTCTTGTGCTGCAAAGTTCAGAGATACAGCTGAGTGTCGAGTAGATTTTACAAGGAGCTGAGAGCTGCAGGGGAGCAAAAGTTTAGTGCTGCTTAAGCTTAGTCTGCTTGCATTATTAATAGCACAACAGGTAGTGTACTTGCTTTTGATGCTGAAGGCTGTGGGTTCTACTCCCACAGTAGGTAGATGCATTGCTGATACTGTACTGTATTGTAAAGAGGGTGGATGCTGCAGTCCTTTTTGGCAAAGATACCTAGTAACTATGAACCTATCAGTTTGCTATCCATTCCCTATTACGGTATTACTAGCTTATTTTTTAATGCATGCAACAAAGGCAATTTATTCTTCAAGGGCAACAGGCACATTATTTGTAGATGAAACAATGACATATAAAGTTGTTTGTTAGCGGCAACCTCTTTATTTGTTACAGATTTCTTTAATGTGGATTTTACTACTTCAGAGATTGTGCATATTTACTGATACTGGTGGACTATAGAAGGTTGAGTAGACTTTTTATGATGGAAATGTTCTGAATTGGGCAGTTTTGTCATTGGTGTATGCATTTTGTTTTATTGTTTACTGGAAAAATGTTCAAAACAATAAATTTAAAATGCCCTCTAACAACTGTACTGTATTGTACAAGGAATATAATGTAATACAGTCAGGAAGGTGTATCAAAGAGCATGTGTATGTTTCATGTTCAAGGGGCCTATGATTTTGAAAACAGCCCAGAGTTAATCTGCCACTGGCAAAATGTATTTTCTTTGAATGTGGGTTTCAATGCTGTTTCAATGCATGTGAGTTTCAATGGCAGAGAAGTTTTAATGCTAAGTCTATTTTCATTGTGAGACTGCATTGCTTTGTTTAATAGATATCTATTAGGGTTTGTGCTGTAAAATGCAAAATAAAACTTTCAAATGAAATTTAAATCATCGCAGAAGTAAAGCAGTATGCACATTACAGTGTTTATGGTAAATGGGGCAAAATAACCAAGGAATGGGACACTGGAATGGCTGCAGGGGGGAGGCTCCAATCGACCATGATTTTGTGAGGGGGGAAGGGTAGCAAACTCAGACAGCCCTGGTTGAACTATACCTCTCAGTTGTCCATATTTTTGCAGAATGAATAGATATTTGCTTCTTATTTTTGGTTTGTTCCTCATAAAATTTGTGGTTTTCTAGCAAATCATTTAGGAATGAAGTCACTAAATGACAGACATTGAGTTTCAGATGTCAAAGCCTTCAGAAAAATGCATGCTAATGCAAGACCTGTTGTTCTATCAACTGTCTTAAGTTTATACAAGAGCAATTTTCAGTAGTGTTTGTATGTTCCCCAAATATATTTGGCCTTGTCCAGATTTCCTACATTAAGAGGTTGAGAGGTATGTGCAAATTGCTTTGTAGAATTCGGAATATCCAAACCTCTCCATTGTCCCCAATTTTGGCTCAAAATGTTGCTCTCCCCTAATAATCCCTCCTCAAAATGGCAATTTTGGAAGAAAACGTGGAGGGTTTACAATTATATATAACTGTAATGATCAGAGTTATTACTTTTATTTCAGAAATGCATGTAGATACTCTTGTTTTGTTAGCTGCTCAAGTTTGTTTGTGTCTTTCGGCTTTTCCCGGTTAGGGGTTGCCACAGCGGAACTCTGGTCCGCTAATGATTGGTAGTGGATTTTTACGTACCAGGTTAACAGCCCTGATGTACAACCTTTAATGAAGGCATGCCCCATTCACGTATGCCTCCACACAAAAGACGCTCTAGCTGAGAATCGAACGGGACAACATCTTGCTATGAGTTAGCTGCTCAAGTTAAATGTGTTAATATTAAACAGGTGTCCCTTTTTTGACAGGTTCCCAGCTGTATTGTGTGGCAACTTTATATTTTTGCATCACATTTTTGGTCTGTTTTTCATAAAATTGTGGTTTTCTGGCAAATTAGTGGCAAGTCATTAAAGATTGAAGTTAGAAAATAATGGCAGACATTTGAGTTTCAGATTTCATACCCTTCAGAAAATTCGTACAGAAAATTTGTACTAATGCAAGACATTCTACTGTTCTATTATCTAAGTTAATAAGAGCAATATTTAAAAATTGTCCTTATTTTTGGGCCTATGTCCCTCTTCCAGTTCTATGTATGGCTTTGTCCAGATTTCTTGCTCTGAAGTTGAAAGGTATGAGTGTCAGAGCCATCACTGTCAGCCAGAGACATTTCAAATTGTGACATACTTGTTGCACCCCACTCCCCATTGTAGTGGCTCTGGATGTGTCCAAGGAAGGCAAGGAGCAGTTATGCAGTGTAAATGTGCACTCTGCATCCCCCATCCAAGGTAGACCACAAGTATGACCGTGGCTTTTCATCTGTCCTTGATTTTGCAGAATTTTCTGGTTTTCTGTCATATTTTTATACTGTTGATTTATGCTTCTTATTATTCAGGAGATGCATGCTGTCACAGTGCCCTGTTGCTCTGTTTAAGTAGCAATGATTTAATGACCATCAGGTAAGCTTGTCGGAGATTGTAAGATGCAAGTAAGCTTTAATAAGCATACTGTTAAAGAATTACCAGCATTGAAAGCCTTTTTGTTGTTGCCATGCCAAGAATATTTACATAACTAGATAATGTATAAGCCTTGGGTATTGAAATGCATATGACAGTATTTGTAATAAAAGGACAGGATTACAATATTTTCAGAAGCTCATTACATTTGTTGGAGACTTGCAGTCATCTTCTGTTGGAGACTTGCAGTCATCTTTGCAGGCTTACCCGTAAACTAAACAGAATGCCAATCTATCATGTGTGGTCCATAACTTGTGCAGGAATCCTTTAAGCAATTTATCTTGAGCTTGTTTCTTGCTTGCTGTTCATTTTTTACTTTGATCATGTCTTCCCCATGAACCAAGTAGATAGTTGTGTCAGGCAGCAGTTTTTTTTGGATAAGAAACAAATACTGTCTGTATAAGAAGGAGGTAGCATCAACTCGACACCGTAAAACTCCACTGCCATTCAATGTGCGGACAAGGTGATCCGCTGTGGCGACCCCTAACCGGGAAAAAGCCGAAAGAAGAAGAAGAAGAAGAAGATAAGAAGGAGGTAGCATACCCCTCAGCTGTCCTGGTTTTTGCAGAATGTCCAGATTTTTTGTCCCATATTCTTCTTAAAAAGGATTGAAGTTGCTAAATAATGACAGACATTTGAGTTTTAGATGTCATATACTATAGAAAAATGCATACAAACATCATCATCATCTTCTTTTGGTCGCCACAGCGGATCATCTGTTTCCATTTCTTCCTGTCCTCTGCATCTTGCTCTGTCACACCAATCACCTGCATGTCCTCTCTCACCACATCCATAAACCTTATCTTAGGCCTTCCTCTTTTCCTGTTACCTGGTAGCTTCATCCTTGGCATCTTTTTTCCAATATACTCAGCATCCCTCCTCAGCACATGTCCAAACCAACGTAATCTTGCCTGTCTGGCTTTGTCTCCAAACCTTCCAACCTGGGCTGACCATCTAATATACTTATTCCTAATCCTGTCCACCCTAGTCACACCCAGTGCAAATCTTAACGTCTTTAACTCTGCCACATCCAGCTCAAACTCCTGCCTTTTTGTCAGTGCCACTGTCTCCAACCCATATAACATAGCTGGTCTCACTACCCTCTTGTAGACCTTCCCTTTCAATCTTACTGGTACTCGTCTGTCACAAATCACTCCTGCCACTCCTCTCCACCCACTCCATCCTGCCTGTACTCTCTTCTTCACCTCTCTTCCACACTCACCATTACTCTGAACTGTTGACCCAAGTATTTAAACTCATCCACCTTCGTCACCTCTACTCCTTGCATCATCACCATTCCTCTACCCTCCCTCTCATTTACACACATATATTCTGTCTTAGTCCTGCTGACCTTCATTCCTCTTCTCTCTGGAGCATATCTCCATCTCTCCAGAGTCTCCTCCACCTGTTCCCTACTCTCACTACAGATCACAATGTCATCTGCAAACATCATAGTCCACGGGGACTCCTGTCTTATCTGTCTTATCTGATCTTATCTGTCAACCTGTCCATCACCATTGCAAATAAGAAAGGGCTCAGAGCTGATCCTTGATGTAACCCCACCTCCACCTTAAACGCATCTGTCACTCTCACCGCTGTCACACTACCCTCATACATATCTTGTGCCACTCTTACATACTTCTCTGACACTCCTGACTTCCTCATACAATACCACAACTCCTATCTAGGCACCTTGTCATATGCTTTCTCTAAGTCTACAAAAACACAAGGCAACTCCTTCTGACCTTCTCTGTACTTCTCCATCAACACTCTCAGAGCAAACATCGCATCTGTAGTGCTTTTTCCCGGCATGAAGCCATACTGCTGATCACTAATCATCATGTCCCTTCTTAACCTAGCTTCCACTACTCTTTCCCATAACTTCATGCTGTGAATGATCAATTTAATCCCTCTGTAGTTACTACAGATCTGCAGATCACCCTTATTCTTAAAAATTGGTACCAAAACACTTTCTCCATTCCTCAGGCATCCTCTCACTTTCCGAGATTTCATTAAGCAATCTAGTTAAAAACTCCACTGCCATTTCACCTAAAACACCTCCATGCATCCACAGGTATGTCATCTGGACCAACAGCCTTTCCATTCTTCATCCTCTACATAACTATCCTTACTTCCTCCTTGCTAATCCATTGTACTTCATGAGTCACTATCCCCACATCATCCAACCTTCTCTCTCTCTCATTCTCTTCATTCATCAGCCCCTCAAAGTACTCTTTCCATCTCCTCAACACACTCTCCTCACTTGTGAGTATGTTTCCCTCATTATCCTTTATCACCTTTACCTGCTGCACATCTTTCCTAACTTGGTCCCTCTGTCTAGCCAATTGGTAAAGGTCCTTTTCTCCCTCCTTAGTGTCCAACCTTTCATACAAGTCTTCATACGCCTTATCCTTAGCCTTCGCCACCTCTCTTTGCCATGCACCTCATCTCCGTATACTCCTGTCTACTTTCTTCATCTGACAATCCCACTTCTTCTTTGCAAACCTCTTTCTCTGTATACTCTCCTGTACTTCCTCATTCCACCACCATGTCTCCTTATCATCCTTCCTCTGTCCAGATGTCATACCAAGCACCTTTCTAGCCATCTCCCTTACTAGCTCTGCTGTAGTTACCCAGCTATTTGGTAACTCTTCACTGCCACCCAGTGCGTGTCTTAACTCATCCCTGAATTCCACCTCACAATTACCCTTTTTCAATTTCCACCATTTGATCCTTGGTGCTGCCCTCACACTCCTCCTCCTCTTCTTGATCACCAATGTCATCCTACAAACCACCATCCTATGCTGCCTAACTACACTTTCCCCGGTCACCACTTTACAGTCTCCAATCTCCTTCAAACTGGCCCTCCTACATAAGATATAATCCACCTGTGTGCATCTTCCTCCACTCTTGTATGTCACCCTGTGCTCCTCCCTCTTGTTAAACAACGTATTCACCACAGCTATGTCCATCCTTTTTGCAAAATCCACTACCATCTGACCTTCTGCATTCCTTTGTTTAACACCATACCTACCCATCACTTCGTCATCCACTCCTCTGTTCCCTTCACCAACATGCCCATTGAAATCTGCTCCAATCACCACTGTCTCACCCTTAGGTACAGTCATCACCACTTCATCCAACTCACTCTAAAATGTTTCTTTCTCATCCATCGCACACCCAACTTGTGGAGTATATGCACTAACAACATTCATCATTACATCATCAATTTCCAGCTTCATAAACATCACTCTATCTGACACTCTTTTCAACTCCAAAACACTCTTAGCATACTGTTCCTTCAGGATAACTCCAACGCCATTTCTCCTCCCATCCACACCATGATAAAACAATTTGAACCCACCTCCGATACACCTAGCCTTACTCGCCTTCCATCTGGTCTCTTGCACACACAATATACCAACCTTCCTTCTGTCCATCATATAAAATGCATACTAACATAAATCCTGTTATTCTAGCAATGTTCTAAGTTCATGAGAGCAATATTTATAATCTGTCCCTATTTATGTTGGGCTTTGTCCAGATTTCTTGCAAAGGTTGAGGTGTGTGAGAGCAAGTGAAATGCCCTATTTAGAGTTAGCAGGTGGAATTTATTTTCAAGGAATTGTGAGCTTCAAGGGAAGAGAAGTTTACTGCTGCTCATGCTAAGTCTGCTTAAAATGTACAACTGTTTTGTTTAGTAAATGGTATCATTATTGTGGTATAGAATTGTAAAGCAGTGTTAGTAGTACAGCAGGTACCATACTTGCATCTTGATGCAGCGGGCTATAGGTTCTACTCCCACAACATATAGATTTGTATTTTAAGGGGATGGAGTGCTGCAGTCCTGGCTATGTCCTCCTTTGGATGAGATGCCTAATAACTATGAACTTGTTTTTCAGCTTACCACCTGTTCTGTATTGCAAATATACCAGCTTACCATTTTTAATGTAACATAGGCAATGTATTCTTCAAGGGCAGCAGGCAATGAATTTGTTGATGAAATGCTGAAGTATAAAGTTGTTTTCTAGCAACAACCTCTTCATTAGTTTCAGATCTCTATAATGTGGAATTATTCAGATGACTTTTACTTCTGCAGAGATTGTGCATACTGACTGACATTGATGGATTGTAATGACAAAAGTTTAAGTGGCCTTTTATGGTTGAAATGTTTTGAATTGGGCAGTTTGTCATTATTGGCTCATGTTTTGTTTCATTGCTTGCTGGAAAAACATTCAAAACTATAAATTTAAAACAGTCTAACAAGTTGTGCTGTATTATAGAAGGGATATAATTAAATTATTTTATATTATAATGAATACAATCTGTATATAATAATCGTGCATAATCATATGTATAAATATGTACACTTCTTATGCATGGCTACTCTTGTTTATCACAGTAACAGGAAGGATACTGTAATGGCTGTGTCAAGAAAAAAGGTCTAAAGCTTTTAGTTAAGCATATAATGAAGTTGTTCACATCAGTGATAATGCAGACCCAGTTTCATATAACTAAGGGTCAACCACACAAAATCAGAAAACACCCAGAATTTCCCTTGCCCACTCAGTAAAACTAATCTTGAAAAAATAATTAATAATATGCATATATTAGGGCTATTGGAATTATCTATAAAAAGATGAAGTGATGATTTGCAACTATGTCAATGTTGGGATTATGAAAAAATGCTTGATTAAGCATTAATTAAAAGATACACATAATTTAGTGAATGCACACAGTTTAAGTTAAATACAGCTATAATGTGTCGTGCATTCAGAGCACAGAATGCCAGCTTTTATTTAAACAGCAATTTGTGTTACTGAGAGCTAATCTTGGAAGCCAAAGAACACTAGTGTTATAAACTAGTCTGTTTAAATCTGTATAATCTGAACAGGCTCATGAGACTCAGTTTAGTGTCCTACATGAAAAATACTCAGCTAATGAACACTATTCCCCAGTAGTTGTTTCTAAGTCACTTACAAATAAATAAATAAAGCAAGGGAAGGTAAAACAAATATCTTGTCTTTATGGTAGGTAAAAAGTAAACCTCTGTTAGTACCCAAGTAAATAAAATGATTATTAGCAATGAATGAGAAATTATTCCAGTATAGAGAATTGAACAGCCAAGCCTTCTTGATCAGAATTCAAAAGGGCTGCCAGCTGAAAGTTCCCTTGAGTTAGTTGCAATGTACATGTGGTATGTAAAAAAAATATCATGGATTCCTAATTAAATCTAGATACCTGTAATTCTTGTAGAAGTAAAGCATAAGACAGTATGCACACTGAGAATTTTGAACAGAGTTTATGGCAACTGGAGAGAAATAGCCAAGTAATGGGACCCTGTAATGGCTGTGTGGGGGTGGGGCTCCGTGGGTGGAGGGGATGGAGCTCCATGGGTGGAGGGGGTGGGGCTCTGTGGGTGGGGCTCTGGGTTTGCACCCCCCCTGCAAAAAATCCTGCGTGCTCCCTTGCTTCCAAGCTGCATCCATTGAGTGTAGCATTTCTTCATGTTTGGTTTTACATCCAGCTTTTGCTGTGCTGCTGCTTTGCTTTATGGCAGGCACACCATGGGGGCAGGCCAACTTCATGCCCTGTGACATTAGTTAACATGACTGAGTCACCTAGAGCAATATTTTACACTGTCAGACGGCTAGTCCTGCCACAGAATTTAGCTTGTCATCTTCTGTCATGAGGATATTGAGCACTGCAGTGGATACCTAAAGCGATTGGTGTAAACAAGTCTTCCCCATATAGGGCATCATAAACAGTCTGTGTTGCTGTCCACAGCTTCATTCTTTTTGAGATGGAATCACCCAGTACCTTGCACATGGGAGGCAAAAACCTTAGCCATTATGCCAAGTGGTCTCTCAAAGGTTCCCGATACTTCCAGATAATTCCTTTCAGTTCATTTCATTTGCAACTACCCAACAGATTATAATATTAATGCAAACTCGTCCATTGCTAAACTTCCATCTTTATTTATGCACATTTGTGATGCCTGCTATTAAATGTAAAGATGCAATTGCTTAAATATGTACATAGTTCTCTGACTCAGAAAAGTTTACTTCTGGATTGTGCATTTTTAGTCATACTGGAATTAGTCATTAGATTTTTATACAGTGACACAATAATTTGTTATATTTATCTACCAGTTATCTGATACTTTTCTGCTGTTACTTTTACAATACTCATCCTCTGATTATTATGAATATTCAGATGGCATGTGTCCGAATGTTATATTGTGACTGCATCAGCATTTTCCTTGAATATATCCTTCTCTACTGTTTGACTACCTGAGAATGTGTTACTTATGTTATACTGTATCTACCTAGTTGAATTTTATGTTACACTCAATATACTTCAGAATGTTGCTTGAATTTTATGTTATACTCTGTCTACCTCAGAATATATATATGAGAGAGTATACTTTGTCTACCTCAGAATATATATATATATATATATATATATATATATATATATATATATATATATATATTTGTACTTTGAACATGTATTTTCCACGAGGCAAAAAGGTACTATCTACTACAAAGCACTATCACGGTCTTTGTGAGTTATTTGAAGAATCATACCTCTTAATCCCTTACCTCGAGAATCAGAGCAGCGCCAAAAATGATCAAGGATAAAGGCCCAAAACAGAGGAACTGTTTAAATATTGAGACCGTTCACCAGGAAAACGGACCTTGTAAAAGGTTATGAAATGGCACTTAATTTCCAAAGAAACAAAGTCTGTAACTGCAGTGATTATGATTATTTATTGAATATAATCTGCCACATTTTCTCAAAAAATGACTAGCTTTTGGTAGGGACAGAGAAAATTTGGGGGTCAAAATCAGGGAGACCCCTGAATATCAGAAACAAGTGAGAGGTATGGAGGAAATGAAGTGACCAGCAGCATGGGTGAGGGTCAAAGCCCAAAGCCCTAGGGCAGCACTGCTACTGCTGTTTTTTTTCACAGTGAGACCATATTCCATTAAATATATTTTTAATCTAAGATGACAAATGCTGCTATCCTAGCAACTTCCTAAGTCTATAAGAGCAATATTTAAAATCTGTCCGTATGCCCCCCAACAATAGTATAGGCTTTGTCCAGATTTCTTGTGCTAAGAGGTTGAGAGGTATGCCATCCCTCCACAACCCTTTTTTCCCATTTTTGCACATGGACTCAGGGTGTCATTCAACAGCCAAGGTTTACACCATGGGTTGGCTAGCCCTGCTTCCGTAGTTCTCGCACAACACACCTGATTTTTCCCATCCAGAAAAAGAGATTGACATGTGGGGCCACTAGCCCGCCAGGGAATTTTTTATTATTATTATTTTATTTTTTGCTCTGACTCTTAATCCCTTCAGTAAAGCTCCTCCATTAAAAGGTGAAGCTAAATTGGGAAGGCAGACAGGTTTCACAATAATGACTTTTGTAGTACTCAGTTCTACATACAGGTGGAGCGGCTGACGCACTGAGAAACTCATTGATAGATGGCTCACCGATGTACAGTTGGCTGATTTGAGAAATGCGCTGTAAGGTATGTTTAACTCATGCTATCCTTAACACTCGAGCACACGTAAGAAAAAATGCAATAAAATCTCAGAAAATCAGACAAATCTTTTCACGTAATAAAATCCATGACTTCTGGCGTGAATTACCAATTAAAACATTCTTTTTCTTAAACTATACAGCTTGGAGGACAAACCCCCAAGCATCAAAAAATTTTAAGAATTTTTCATACTCTGGATGTCCACGACAACTGGCAGGTATTACTATTGTAAAATAAACATAATTAAGATATAGTTATTAAACTCCAAGCTACAAATTTATGACATGAGATTTGAAAAGAATAAATCTGATATACCTACTGACGAACGTAGTGTTTTTGCACCATGAAATGGCAATTGTTAGTTATACTTTGTTATCGCTTACAAAGCGTTACGTGTTGCATCATGGGTATGTAAATTAGGCCCCGCCTCGTATTATAAATACTGCGGAAGGTTGCCCGAGGGAGTCTTCTGTAATGAAAACAGAAATATGCGTCTCAGGTAGCTGGCTTTAATTTCGTAGTGCATCCATTTTTTTTTATAAATTTTGTGTTTTTGATAAGCCATTATATACTGAAGTTATGAAATAATAAGTTCTGACTTTTTATTATTCAGAAAATGTATGCTATTGGAAGACTTGCTGTTATACTACGTAATTCTTCTAAGTTTATGAGTGATGCTTAAAACTTGTAACTTATTCGTGTTTTTTTTTTTGCTCCCCCAATTATGTTTAGATGGGGATACAATCATCAGACTGCACATCGCACAGTCTGTGAAATTATATGTACTTTTTAACAGCCGCTCCGAGCACATGGTCGTGCAGTTTCTATGCTTCTTTCTTTTTTTTTAATTTCTCCAGGTCTTTTGGGTTTCTAATACGCGGGAAAGGACCCCATTTCTAAGTCAAAGCACGATTAAAGTTCATGAAATTAGCATTGTTTCAATCTTTGATGTCAGCCAGGAGTGCTCTTCGCAGCACCCACAATGTTCCTAACAGACCTCTCAACCAATCGGGGACAAATTTCAACAGAATCAGGGACAAGTCACGAAAAAATCAGGGACACTTTTAAAATTAACTTGAAACATTGACAGAATCAGAGCATATGAATTAATACACATTTTCTGAAGTAAAATAAGTCTATAACTCTTAATTATTGTCATTATTCATTAAGTGTAATTCACCGCCTTTCCTCCAAAAGTGACTAGATTTAGGAGGGATTAAGAGGGACAGAGCTAAAATTTGAGTCAAAATCAGGGGCATCCCTGAAAATCAGGGACATTTGAGAGGTATGTGCTTAGTAAGGACTCCTTCTGCAATTGGTACTGAGTTAAATTAATTGGTAGTATATCTATCTAAATACGATTGTAGATTCTTTTTTATAAGACCCGTTCCTCCTACTACTATTGGAACTGTCTGGGTAACTTACTTTCACATTACTCTCGTTTCTGCCTGCAAATCCTGATATTTTATAACTTTGTCTCTCTCTGTACACAGGACACTGTAGTCACTGGGTGTGGCGATTTCAATGATCAATGCTACTCTTGTCTTCTTTTCTTGGACCACTATATCCAGTTTTCTAGCATCTATATTTTGAACTGTTGGTAGTGGATGATCCCATGTGATGTAGATTTAATCATTTTCTATGATGCTTTGTAGTGCATGTTTTCAGTGTTTTCCAGCCACTTCAATACCATTAATAACCCCAGCGCAACAGTCTTGCATTATTATACCTTTAAGTATACAGTCCTTCTGCCTTTAATATGTTACAACCAGCAACAAGGTGTGCAACTGCGTCCAATTCTGTTTTGCAAAACCTACATTTGTCTGTTTCTCCCACATATTTAATGGACTTATTGGGTTATGTTCACATTGATTTACAATGTTGGGCTGCCAATATTAACCTTTCATCTCTTGGTTTTAATTCGCCTGTCCTTAACAGTTCCTGCATTCAGTCCTGATCAGCATGAGGTTCTTCCAGAAGTTCTCCATACTTGCAACTGTAATTATGTATTTTCCATGTCTTGCCTTCTTATCTGATCCTTCACCTTATATTCTTTCTTTTTTTTTTTTTGGCACATTCAGTTGCTACATGATTTTTATCTACTTCTGGTTTGATTTCCATTTCTGCTTCATACCTATATTATTTATTTATTTATGTATGTATTTATTTATTTATTGACATTTGTTGACCGGAAAGTATGTTATAACATATTTAATTACCTCACTTTATCTCAGCCCCAAATACATATCCAGCTGACTTACACCTAGCTTCCTTTCACTACCACGTATACTACTCACTCAGTCTCCTCTCTTACATTTCACACTGAGCTAATCGAAGGAAGGACACTGAGCAAACTCAGATCTATAATATATAACATTAAGTATCCTGTTTTTTTGCTTATTTTTTCGAGTTATTTATAGCACTTTGTCTACTGTATATTTTTCTAGCTAGTTTCATTGTGTGTGATGTATTAACTGGAAATTGTCCACTTTTATTAAGCACCTGTTGGGTTGTTTGATTCTGATAACTTGTTTGCAGTTAAAAGCTTTCTCTAGAGGCTCCTTTAGTTGTTTACAACTTTCATTTAAAGGCTCATTGCTGCTTTTCTGCTGTGAGAAACATTTCTGCAGTTTGAGAAACATTTCTGCAGTTTGTTTCTAAGTAGTGTGGATATTTGTAGCGTTGTCCATATTCAGGCTTGTGTTTGGGCCTAGTGTTTGTGGAGGCTGTGTGTCTGAGCACGTGTTCAGGGACATCTTGGTTTAGCCAAAGCCATCAGGCATTTCAGTGAGAGAGAATTGTTTAAGGTCATTGGCTGACTGAGGTCACCTGGACTACAGCTTAGACTAAGCACCTCATTGGTTCGTTTGAGCTTTTTGTTTTTAAAGTTGTCTCAGGTTTCAACTTTCTGCTACCTAAGAAGTTAAGTTTGTGAGTGTTTCTGCCATTTCACACTGAGCTAATTGAAGGAAGGACACTGAGCAAACTCGGATCTATAATATATAACATTAAGTATCCGGGTTTTTTTTGCTTATTTTTTCGAGTTATGTATAGCACTTTGTCTACTGTATATTTTTCTAGCTAGTTTCCCTGTGTGTGAGGTATTAACTGGAAATTGTCCACTTTTATTAAGCACCTGTTGGGTTGTTTGATTCTGATAACTTGTTTGCAGTTACAAGCTTTCTCTAGAGGCTCCTTTAGCTGTTTACAACTTTCATTTAAAGGCTCATTGCTGCTTTTCTGATCTGAGAAACATTTCTGCAGTTTGTTTTGAAGTAGTGTGGATATTTGTAGCATTGTCCATATTCAGGCTTGTGTTTGGGCCTAGTGTTTGTGGAGGTTGTGTGTCTGAGCACATGTTCAGGGACATCTTGGTTTAGCCAAAGCCATCAGGCATTTCAGTGAGAGAGGATTGTTTAAGGTCATTGGCTGACTGAGGTCACCTGGACTACAGCTTAGACTAAGCACTTCATTGGTTCTTTTGAGCTTTTTTTAAAAGTTGTCTCAGGTTTCAGCTTTCTGTTACCTAAGAAGTTAAGTTTGTGAGTGTTTTTGCCATTTCACACTGAGCTAATCGAAGGAAGGAGACTGAGCATACTCGGATCTATAATATATAACATTAAGTATCCTTTTTTTGCTTATTTTTTGAGTTATTTATAGCACTTTGTCTACTGTACATTTCTTCTAGCTAGTTTCACTGTGTGTGAGGTATTAACTGGAAATTGTCCACTTTTATTAAGCATCTGTTGGGTTGTTTGATTCTGATAACTTGTTTGCAGTTAAAAGCTTTCTGTAGAGGCTCTTTTAGCTGTTTAAAACTTTAATTTAAAGGCTCACTGCTGCTTTTCTGCTGTGAGAAACATTTCTGCAGTTTGTTTCTAAGTAGTGTGGATATTTGTAGCATTGTCCATATTAAGGCTTGTGTTTGGGCCTAGTGTTTATGGAGGCTGTGTGTCTGAGCACATGTTCAGGGACATCTTGGTTTAACCAAAGCCATCAGGCATTTCAGTGAGAGAGAATTGTTTAAGGTCATTGGCTGACTGAGGTCACCTGGACTACAGCTTAGACTAAGCACCTCATTGGGTTTTTTTTTAGCTTTTTTTTTAGCTTTTTTTTTTAAAGTTGTCTCAAGTTTCAACTTTCTGTTACCTAAGAAGTTAAGTTTGTGAGTGTTTCTGCCATTTCACACTGAGACAATTGAAGGAAGGACACTGAGCAAACTCGGATCTATAATATATAACATTAAGTATCCTGTTTTTTTTGCTTATTTTTTCGAGTTATTCATAGCACTTTGTCTACTGTATATTTTTCTAGCTAGTTTCCCTGTGTGTGAGGTATTAACTGGAAATTGTCCACTTTTGTTAAGCACCTGTTGGGTTGTTAGATTCTGATAACTTGTTTGCAGTTAAAAGCTTTCTCTAGATGCTCCTTTAGCTGTTTACAACTTTCATTTAAAGGCTCATTGCTGCTTTTCTGCTGTGAGAAACATTTCTGCAGTTTGTTTCTAAGTAGTGTGGATATTTGTAGCATTGTCCATATTCAGGCTTGTGTGGAGGCTGTGTGTCTGAGTACATGTTCAGGGACATCTTGGTTTAGCCAAAGCCATCAGGCATTTCAGTGAGAGAGGATTGTTTAAGGTCATTGGCTGACTGAGGTCACCTGGACTACAGCTTAGACTAAGCACCTCATTGGTACTTTTGAGCTTTTTTTTTAAAGTTGTCTCAGGTTTCCACTTTCTGTTACCTAAGAAGTTAAGTTTGTGAGTGTTTCTGCCATTTCACACTGAGCTAATCGAAGGAAGGCCGCTGAGCAAACTCGGATCTATAATATATAACATTAAGTATCCTGCTTTTTTGCTTATTGTTTTGAGTTATTTATAGCACTTTGTCTACTGTATATTTTTCTAGCTAGTTTCACTGTGTGTGAAGTATTAACTGGAAATTGTCCACTTTTATTAAGCATCTGTTGGGTTGTTTGTTTCTGATAACTTGTTGCAGTTAAACTCTTTTTCTAGAGGCTCCTTTAGCTGTTTAGAACTTTCATTTAAAGGCTCACTGCTACTGTGAGAAACATTTCTGCAGTTTGTTTTCTACCCTCCCTATTGGTATGCTGTTCTTGTAGTTGGTGGCTTTGCAGTTGCCCGCCCCTACTGTAAATTTGATCTGGGACCCTCCTCCCAGTCTAGTGTCATTACTTCATTCTACCTAATACAGGGAGAATGTTTGAGAAGGCCAGTCAGCTTAGTTTCTGCTCATTCTTTCTCTCCACCTAAAAAAAAAAATTCTAAGCTTGTTTCCTGCCTTTCCTGTGGATAGTCTAGTCTGGATACAGATTTGCTGTGCCCAGGACTATTTGTGAGCTTCTGAGCTCCCAAGCATTTCTGTGTTGGAGGGAAGCCTTCTAGCTTAATTTTGTTTCTTAGAACTAGCCAGTTTTTTAGTTTCAGCGCTCAAGTCTGTTTCTTTGAGCTCAGCACTTGTTCAGAACTTATTGTAAGCACTGAATAAGCTACAAATTACTACAGCACTCAACATTCCTCACTGTCTAGAGGAAAACAGTTTCTAGTACTTAACAAATAAGCACCTATCCAGGCATGTCTATGGGTCAGCTCCCAGTGTTTTCTCCTGTCTACCTGATGAATCTGGGCATCTTGGAGCAATGCAGCAGTTGCCTCATGTACACAGACAACCCTCTCCTCCTACCACCCAACACTACAACCTTTGAGAGATGCACTTATATAGCCAAACTGGAAGCAAAGCTCTCTTCACCTAAGACTGGACTAGACAGTCAAGAGGAGAATGTAAACACTTGCACCACACCACACCACACTCAGCACATAGTCCCTCAAAACCTACATCACCAAAACACACACATAGAAACATAAAACACACACCTACATTTGCGGAGGCTCTCAGTAAAACCCTGCCCAAGCAACAGGGACCTCCAAAGCAGAAACACAAGCAACCTCCGCCCCCCCAACCCAAATGACACATAGCCCACAAACTCAGTGTGCCACTCAACTGCAGCCTATAAGGCATAACAACGTACCCAACACTCTAGTCATAGGTGACTCTATAGTCAGGCACACTGATGTTCCACTCACCAGGCTAAACAAAGAGAAAGTCACTGTCAGCTGCCTGTTGGGTGCCAGGATCCACCACATAATGCATGCACACAGGTCACTCCACAACAAGTACAAATATCTCTGTCATTGTCCATGTTGGTGTGAATGACCTGAGACGTACCTCCCTGGACTACATGAAAAGGGACGTGGAGGAGCTGTACAGTCTTGTAGCCCAAGCGGGTATATGACCCTAGCCCTGAGTAGCATCCTGCCATCACCCAGAATGATACCACAGTTCAAGAACAAAATGATTGACTTCAACAACTGGCTAAGCTTCTGGTGTCATTCTAAGGGGATCCAGTATCTGTCTGCCTGGGATGACATGATCGACAAAACACGATGCTTTGCCAGAGATGGCCTGCACCTGTTGCCCCTGGGATTCCGGATACTGGCTAAGGCTCTAGCCACCCCTATAGTGCCTTTTTTAGGCAAGGTTCAAATGACAAATTCACCACAGTAACAGGTACAAGCAAGAAGAATCTGAGGGTATTGCTACTCAATGCTAGAAGTCTAAACCTCAAAATGCACTCACTCGAGGCACTCCTTAAAATGGAGAACATCGACATCTATGCAGTGACAGAGACCTGGTTCAAGGCTCCAGAGAGTACCCCTGCATTACCTGGCTATAATGCATACCACACCTTTCGGCCATCTAACCTGGACCGAAACACTAAAGGCTAAGGCGTGTCCATAGTCATTAAGGATATCCACACCTCCAGGCTAGTTGCTCAGCATAATACATCCGAGATTATCCAAGTACAACTAACTCTGGGCAAGACTGCAATCCAAATTGTAGTTTGCTACAGATCCCCCACCATGTCCCAGGATTCCCACTCCTCATTTCTTGATACACTGGAAAATATTAGGGTACAACCTAACACCCTAATAATGGACGATTTTGACTACCCCACCATTAACTGGGAAAACTACTCATGTACCAACTCTTGTGCTCAATGTTTTCTGGAACTCATAAATTCCAATGTCTTGGATCAACTTATCCACACCCCCACCAGGGGCAGCAATATCCTAGACCTAGTTATTACCAACATGGGCAACCGGTGCTCCACACCAGAGGTCAGTTCCTCATTGGTCAGATCCGACCACAAGCTAATCACCCTAGACATCCACATCCCCCCCCCCCCCATTAGGGAAACCACAGTAAAAGATTTCTCCAAAGCCAACTTCACGCTTCTTAAGACAGAAGTGACAAACTTCACGACACCCATGCTGACGAACAATAGAGGTATGACTGCTGAATCCTACACAAATGCACTTTATAAGCACTTACACGAGTGCATGGATTGTACAATCCATAACAGAACCAATATGCTATCCTCCAAAAAAAAAGGAAGCCAATCTGGGGGTCCCCTGCCATAACAAACTCTACAACAGAAGAAAGAAACTGTTGCAAAAAAGAGTAAAATCCCATGATTGGAGAAACTCTCTGGTCAGCCTCAGTAAGAAGCTGAGATCCCTCATAAAATCCTCCAAAGCTAGTTACGAAAGCAAAATTACCACTGACTCTAAAGACAGCCACAAAGCATTCTATAGCTATGTCAAGAATCTCAATGCCAACACTCAGATCTGCTCTGAGTTACAGCACAATGGCACTGAATATACAGAACAAACTGATATTGCCAACATCCTGGCAGATAGGTTCAGTGCTAACTTTACCCCCCCTGTCATCCCCTAAAGGGCCCATCTCTATAAAAGAAGAATGCAAAGTTCCTGTAATCACAACTGCACAGGTAAAAAACACACTCTCCAAAGCCAAGAACACAACATCCATGGGACCTGACAACATCCCAGGCTGTGTTCTACATGAACTACAGAACAAACTGGCACCCCACCTAAGTACCATGTTCAATCATAGCCACACCTCAGGCTATGTGCCCACTGAATGGCACACAGGGATGGTTATCCCACTCCACAAAGGCAGAGCCACCATGGACCCCAGAAACTACCGCCCCATTAGCCTGATGAGCCTGGTCTGCAAGGCTATGGAGCGTATCATCATGGAACTTATAAACAATGACATTGGTAATCTCCAAACTCAGGATCCCACCCAGTTCGGGTTTGTAAAAGGCAGATTATGTCTCCTAAACCTGATAAATTTCTTTGAAGCAGTCACCAAAGCCGTAGATGAGGGTAAGGTGGTTCACACAGCCTATCTTGATCTCGCCAAGGCTTTTGACACCATCCCCCACTCTGGACTTATAGATAAGCTCACTAAACTAGGTATAAATCCCTATGTCACAAGATGGGTTGCCAACTGGCTCACTGACAGAACCCACACTGTGAAAGTAGCAGACTCCAAATCCAACTTCAGACCAGTGACAAGTGGAGCACCACAGGGTTCAGTCCTGGGTCCTCTCCTGTTTGGTGTCTGCTTCTCTGAAGTACAGTCTAACACAGAAGGTCTTTGGCTAACAAAGTTCGCAGATGACTGCAAACTAGGAGCCATAATCAAAACTCCAAAAGACGTGGACATCCTACAAAAGGGCCTCTCTGAGACAGATGCCTGGTGTTAAAGCCATGGCCTCGAGCTCAATGCCAAAAAGTGCATTGTCATCCTTTTGGTAAAAACTCTGTACCCATGAACTACCATATAGGCGGTAGTCTACTTAACACCAAAAGTGTGATAAAGACCTTGGGACACAGGTGAACAGTAGTCTCTCCTTTGATAATCACATCACGACAGTAGTCAGGAAATCCTTCTACATGGCACACCTCATCACAAAAGGTTTCTCATCCAAGAAAAAAGAGGTAATTGTTCCCCTCTACACATCACTCATTAGACCCATTATAGAGTACAATGCCCCTTTTGGTATGTACCTCACAAGACATCTACAACAACTGGAAAGGCTGCAGAAATACCTCACAAAGAGGATTACCAGCCTCAAACAGATGCCCTATGCAGACCGTCTCAAAAAACTGCAGCTTTACTCCATCGCATATCGCCTACTCAGAGGCGATCTCTGCCTGATACAGAAAGCTATGTCAAACCCAGAGCTTTTGGACATGCTCCACTTAAAGAATTCCCAATCTCTATGAGCTTCACGCTCTAGGGACCTAAACCTTGTCACCCCAATAAACAACATGCTGGAGGGATAGATTCCTGTTCCAGAGACTTCCCATACTCTGGAACAAACTACCTATCTATATCAAACAAAGCTCCTCATTAGCACTCTTCAAGAAAAATCTTGATGATTGGATGGGAGATAGGAAATTCACCCTGGGGATCACTTCTGTGGCTCTGCTCGACAGTGGCACAGGAAAATAATTTTCTTGGGTGGCGAAAGCCAGGGTACCTTTTGGCTAGGCTTATATAGGCCCTAGTTCCAATAGCCTAGCACCTACCTATGAACCGATGAACTTCTCTATCTTCTCCTTCCATGCCATTAGCCCTTCGAGCTTGTTCCACCTTCATGTGGAGCCTTTGCTTTATATCTGCTTGAGTTTAGTGCAGTATTTGTATATAAGATTTAGGTATATGAGTTTAGAACAGTATCTGTTTGAGCTTAGTACTATCTGTATATACATCCTAACATTAGAGATTGGTATATCTGTTCATTACTATGTTTCATATTGTATGTATAGCTAATGTTTGGTGCAGTATGCATTATTGGCTAATGTATGTATATTCAATTGTTCTTCATGTACTCTGGTGCTCATTTATTGTACTGTGGAGCTTTTCTCCCAGGGCCTCCACTGAAAAAGGACCTGTGTCCAGTTGGAATTTTCTGGTGAACAAATGTAAATAAATAAATAGATAAATAACTAAATAAAGTCTGTTGGGTCAGAGACCCATTTTCAGTGGAGGCCTGGGGGAAAATCCTCACATACAACTACAAAAAATCTCTACATATAAATTTTAAAAAAAGAGACAGTTTATGTATATAAAGAAGTTAAACAAAAAACAATGACAAAATGAATGCCTAGCACATTGATAAATATTAATTCTACAAAAGTAAAAATATATGGTGTATAGTCAAATACAATGTCAGAAGGAAGTCGTGATGGAAACAGCAGTATAGAGTGGAGATGTATACTAATTAGTTTGTACTAACAACAGAAAGGAAGTCGTGATGGAAACAGCAGTATAGAGTGGAGATGTATACTAATTAGTTTGTACTAACAACAGAAAGGAAGTCGTGATGGAAACAGCAGTATAGAGTGGAGATGTATACTAATTAGTTTGTACCATCAACAGAAAGGAAGTTGTGATGGAAACAGCAGTATAGAGTGGAGATGTATACTAATTAGTTTGTACTAACAACAGAAAGGAAGTCGTGATGGAAACAGCAGTATAGAGTGGAGATGTATACTAATTAGTTTGTACTAGCAACAGAAAGGAAGTCATGATGGAAACAGCAGTATAGAGTGGAGATGTATACTAATTAGTTTGTACTAGCAATAGAAAGGAAGTCGTGATGGAAACAGCAGTATAGAGTGGAGATGTATACTAATTAGTTTGTACTAGCAACAGAAAGGAAGTCATGATGGAAACAGCAGTACAGAGTGGAGATGTATACTAAATTAGTTTGTACCATCAACAGAAAGGAAGTTGTGATGGAAACAGCAGTATAGAGTGGAGATGTATACTAATTAGTTTGTACTAGCAACAGAAAGGAAGTCATGATGGAAACAGCAGTATAGAGTGGAGATGTATACTAATTAGTTTGTACTAGCAATAGAAAGGAAGTTGTGATGGAAACAGCAGTATAGAGTGGAGATGTATACTAATTAGTTTGTACTAGCAACAGAAAGGAAGTCATGATGGAAACAGCAGTATAGAGTGGAGATGTATACTAATTAGTTTGTACTAGCAATAGAAAGGAAGTCGTGATGGAAACAGCAGTATAGAGTGGAGATGTATACTAATTAGTTTGTACTAGCAACAGAAAGGAAGTCATGATGGAAACAGCAGTACAGAGTGGAGATGTATACTAAATTAGTTTGTACCATCAACAGAAAGGAAGTCATGATGGAAACAGCAGTATAGAGTGGAGATGTATACTAATTAGTTTGTACTAGCAACAGAAAGGAAGTTGTAATGGAAACAGCAGTATAGAGTGGAGATGTATACTAATTAGTTTGTACCATCAACAGAAAGGAAACTGTGATGGAAACGGCAGTATAGAGTGGAGATGTATACTAATTAGTTTGTACTAGCAACAGAAAGGAAACTGTGATGGAAACGGCAGTATAGAGTGGAGATGTATACTAATTAGTTTGTACCATCAACAGAAAGGAAGTCATGATGGAAACAGCAGTATAGAGTGGAGATGTATACTGATTAGTTTGTACTAGCAACAGAAAGGAAGTCATGATGGAAACAGCAGTATAGAGTGGAGATGTATACTAATTAGTTTGTACTAGCAGCAGAAAGGAAACCGTGATGGAAACAGCAGTACAGAGTGGAGATGTATACTAATTAGTTTGTACTAGCAACAGAAAGGAAGTCGTGATGGAAACAGCAGTATAGAGTGGAGATGTATACTGATTAGTTTGTACTAGCAACAGAAAGGAAGTCGTGATGGAAACAGCAGTACATAGTGGAGATGTATACTAATTAGTTTGTACTAGCAACAGAAAGGAAGTCGTGATGGAAACAGCAGTATAGAGTGGAGATGTATACTGATTAGTTTGTACTAGCAGCAGAAAGGAAACCGTGATGGAAACAGCAGTACAGAGTGGAGATGTATACTAATTAGTTTGTACTAGCAACAGAAAGGAAGTCATGATGGAAACAGCAGTATAGAGTGGAGATGTATACTGATTAGTTTGTACTAGCAACAGAAAGGAAGTCATGATGGAAACAGCAGTATAGAGTGGAGATGTATACTAATTCGTTTGTACTAGCAACAGAAAGGAAGTCGTGATGGAAACAGCAGTACATAGTGGAGATGTATACTAATTAGTTTGGACTAGCAACAGAAAGGAAGTCATGATGGAAACAGCAGTACAGAGTGGAGATGTATACTAATTAGTTTGTACTAGTAACAGAAAGGAAGTCGTGATGGAAACAGCAGTACAGAGTGGAGATGTATACTAATTAGTTTGTACTAGCAACAGAAAGGAAACCGTGATGGAAACTGCAGTATAGAGTGGAGATGTATACTAATTAGTTTGTACTAGCAACAGAAAGGAAGTCGTGATGGAAACAGCAGTATAGAGTGGAGATGTATACTAATTAGTTTGTACTAGCAACAGAAAGGAAGTCATGATGGAAACAGCAGTATAGAGTGGAGATGTATACTAATTAGTTTGTAATAGCAACAGAAAGGAAGTCGTGATGGAAACAGCAGTACAGAGTGGAGATGTATACTAATTAGTTTGTACTAGCAACAGAAAGGAAACTGTGATGGAAATGGCAGTATAGAGTGGAGATGTATACTAATTAGTTTGTACTAGCAACAGAAAGGAAGTCGTGATGGAAACAGCAGTGTAGAGTGGAGATGTATACTAATTAGTTTGTACTAGCAACAGAAAGGAAGTCATGATGGAAACAGCAGTATAGAGTGGAGATGTATACTAATTAGTTTGGACTAGCAACAGAAAGGAAGTCGTGATGGAAACAGCAGTACAGAGTGGAGATGTATACTAATTAGTTTGTACTATCAACAGAAAGGAAGTCATGATGGAAACAGCAGTACAGAGTGGAGATGTATACTAATTAGTTTGTACTAGCAACAGAAAGGAAGTCATGATGGAAACAGCAGTACAGAGTGGAGATGTATACTAATTAGTTTGTACTAGCAACAGAAAGGAAGTCATGATGGAAACAGCAGTACAGAGTGGAGATGTATACTAATTAGTTTGTACTAGCAACAGAAAGGAAGTCGTGATGGAAACAGCAGTACAGAGTGGAGATGTATACTGATTAGTTTGTACTAGCAACAGAAAGGAAGTCGTGATGGAAACAGCAGTACAGTGTGGAGATGTATACTAATTAGTTTGGACTAGCAACAGAAAGGAAGTCATGATGGAAACAGCAGTATTGAGTGGAGATGTATACTAATTAGTTTGTACTAGCAACAGAAAGGAAGTCGTGACGGAAACAGCAGTATAGCGTGGAGATGTATACTAATTAGTTTGTACCATCAACAGAAAGGAAGTCATGATGGAAACAGCAGTACAGAGTGGAGATGTATACTAATTACTCTGTACTAACAACAGAAAGGAAACCGTGATGGAAACAGCAGTATAGAGTGGAGATGTATACTAATTAGTTTGTAATAGCAACAGAAAGGAAACCGTGATGGAAACAGCAGTATAGAGTGGAGATGTATACTAATTAGTTTGTACTAGCAACAGAAAGGAAACCGTGATGGAAACAGCAGTATAGAGTGGAGATGTATACTAATTAGTTTGTACTAGCAACAGAAAGGAAGTCATGATGGAAACAGCAGTATAGAGTGGAGATGTATACTAATTAGTTTGTACTAGCAACAGAAAGGAAGTCATGATGGAAACTGCAGTATAGAGTGGAGATGTACCCCATGAAATGGTACAAAAATGTACAGATAAAATCTAGAATACTGTGCCTCTGTCTAGTAGTGACACAGTGAAGGTCCCCTTATATAATAGAATTAGTTTACTGTGCCCCTGTCTAGCAGTGACACAGATGTGACCCCAGGGGTAAACTTACGATCTCCCATCCACTCATCAAGATTTCTCTTGAAGAGATTCAGTGAGGGGCTCTGCCTAATATGAACTGGGATCCTGTTCCAAAGCATGGGAAGCCTCTGGGTTATGAATCTATGAGACCAGTATGAGACCAGTAATCCTCTTGGTGAGGTACTTTTGTGGCCTTTCCAGCTGTTGCAGGTGTCTTGTGAGGTACATCCCAAATGGGGCGTTGTATTCTATGATGGGTCTAATGAGTGATGAGTAGAGAGACACAATAACCTCTTTTGTCCTAGATGTGAACCCTTTTGTGATTAGGTGGGTCACATAGAAGGATTTTCTAACCACCTTGGCAATATGATTATCAAAGGAGAGATTGCTATCTACTTGGGTCCCCAGATCCCTTATTACATTTTCTTTATTTAGGGGACTATCACCTATGTGGTAGTTCGCAGGTATTTTGTTTTTTCCAAAGGGAATGACTATGCACTTTTTGGCATTTAGCTTGAGGCCATTATTTTGACACCAGGTATCTGTCTCAGTGAGACCCATCTGAAGGGTGTTTGTATCAGCCGGAGAATCAGTTATGGCCCCTAGTTTGCAGTCATCTGTGAACTCGGTCAGCCATAGTCCTCCTATGCTTGCCTGTACCTCTGAGAAGTATATGCTGAACAAGAGGGGTCCTAGGACTGAGCCCTGGGGGACACCACTTATAACCGGTTTAGAGTCGGATGTAGAGCCTGCAACTTTCACCATGTGGGTTCTATCCATGAGCCAGTTGGCAACTCATCTCATGACATAGGGGTTTATGTTCAAGCTGGTGAGCTTGTCTATAATACTAGAATGGGGAATGGTGCTGAAAGCCTTTGCGAGGTCTAGGTAGGCTGTGCAGACCTCCTTTCCCTTGTCTAATGCCTTGGTAACCATCTCAAAGGAGTCCACCAGGTTTAGGAGGCATGATCTGCCCTTAACAAAACAAAACTGGGTAGGGTCCAAGGTTTGGAGGTTCCCAATGTCTCTGTTAATGAGTTCCATGATGATGCGTTCCATAGCCTTGCAGACCAGGCTAGTCAGGCTTATAGGGCGATAGTTCCCGGGGTTCGTTGTAGCTCCACCTTTGTGGAGTGGGATAACTGTTGCTGTGTGCCACTCTATGGGTACATAGCCTGTAGAGAGGCTGAGTTTGAACAGTGTGTTTAGGTGAGGGGTTAGTTCATTTTGGTGCTCTTGTAAGACACAGCCTGGGACCCCATCCGGTCCCATTGAAGCTGTGTTTTTGGCTTTGGATAGGGCTGTTTTAACCTGTGCATCGGTGATTGATGGGGCTCTATATTCTTCTGGTATACTTATGGGCCCTTTAGGGGGTGCACTAAACCTGTCTGCCAGAATGTTTGCAATATCAGTCGGTTCAGTGTATTTTGTGCCATTCTGCACTAACTCAGAGCAGATCTGAGAGTTTCCACTTAGGTTCTTGACATAGCTAAAGAACGCTTTGTGGTTATCTTTGGAGTCATTGGCAATTTTTCTTTCGAAACTAACCTTGGATGATTTAATGAGGGATCGTAGTTTCTTGCTGATACTGATCAGGGATGTCTTTCCTTCTTGGGATTTTACTCTTTTCTGTACTAGTTTCCTCCTTCTGTTGTATAGCTTGTTTATGGCAGGGGTCCACCAGACTGGTTTCCTTTTCTTGGAGGAGTGAGTCTTGGTTTTACTTGGGATAGCACGATCCATGCATTCCTGTAGATGCTCATAGAGTGCCTTTGTAAAGGTTTCAGCAGCTTGGACAACATTGTCCTTTAGCATGGGGGCTGTGAACCTTTCCACCTCGGTCTTAAGTAACGTGAAGTTTGCTTTTGAAAAGTTTTCCATGGTGGTTTCCTTGATTGCGGGTGGGAGCGGAATGTGTATATCCAGAGTGATTAGTCTATGGTCTGATCTAACCAGCGAGGGGTTGACCTCCTGTGTGGAACACTGGTCGCCCATGTTGGTGATGACCAGGTCCAATATGTTGTTCCCTCTGGTGGGGGTGTTGGCCAGTTGATACAGGGCATTCAAGTTTATAAATTCTAGGAAGCATTGGGCAAGGGAGTTAGTACTTGAGTAGTTCTCCCAGTTTATGTTTGGGTAATTGAAATCACCCAGTATTAAGGTGTTTGGTAGGACCTTCATATTTCCCAGTGCCTCCAGAAATATGGAATGGGGTCCTGGGCCATGGTGGGTGATATGTAGCAAGCTACAATTTGGATTGCAGTTTTGCCCATTGTTAGTTGCACATGGATGATCTCTGATGCATTGTGCTGCGCCACTAACCTGGAGGTGTGGGTATCCTTGATGAATATGGATACACCCCCGCCTTTTGTGTTTTGGTCCTGGTTCTGTGGTCGAAAGGTATGGTATGAGTTATAGCCTAGTAGTGCTGGGGTGCTCTCAGGAGCCTTAAACAAGGTTTCTTTTACTGCACAGATGTCTATGTTCTCCATACTGAGAAGTGCCTCGAGTGCGTGCATTTTGAGGTTTAGACTTCTGTCGTTGAGTAGCATTACCCTCAGTTTTTGGTTACTTGTGCTATTTATGGTGGTGGGTTTGTCTTTTGAGCCTTGCCTAAAAAGGCACTATGGGGGCGGCAAAAGCCTTGGCCAGTATTCGAAAGCCTAAGGGTGACAGGTGCAAGCCACCTCTTGCAAAGTAATGTGGCTTGTCGAGCATGTCATCCCAGGTGGACAGATACTGGATCCCCTTTGAATGACACCAGAAACTTAGCCAATTGTTGAAATTTATCATTTTTTCTTTATACTGTGGCATCATTCTTGGTGAGGGCAGGATGCTACTCAGGGTCAGGGTCATACCGGCCTGGGCTACATGATCAGAGAGCTCTTCCATGTCTCTTTTCATGTAGTCCAGGGAGGTATGTCTCAGGTCATTTACAGCAACATGGACAATGGCAGAGTTGTATTTGTACTTGTTCTGAAGTGACCTGAGTGCTTGTGTTATGTGGCAGATCCTGGCACCTGACAGGCAGTTAACTGTAACCTTCTCCTTGTCCAGCCTAGTTAGTGGGACATCAGTATGCCTGACTATAGAGTCACCTATTACTAGTGTGTTGGGTATGTTATTTTGCGTTAAGGGCTGTGATTACGTGGCACACTGATTATGTGAAGTATGTGTTTCATGGTTGGTGATGGGGTGTGGAGGTTGCTTGGATGTCTGATTTGGAGGTCTCTGTTGCTTTTGCAGATTTTTATTTAGAGCCTCCGAGTATGTTTTCATGTATTCATCACCACACCTGTCAGGTACTTGTATGTGGCAACCCTAATCATGACAGGGTGCCATCCATGAATATAGAGATCATTGTCCAGCCATACTCAACACTCAAGTGACCCATATCAGATCACATATTTTCTCATTACCTAGAGGTAAACAGTTTTTGTATGTACTTTTCTCACTTGCTTAGAGTAAAACAGCTCTTGTACTCACTTTCCTCACATATCTAGGGGAAAATATTTTTATATTCGGGCATGTCCAAAGGTCAGCTCCCAGTGTTCTCTCCTGTCTATCTGATGAATCTGGGCATCTTGCGGCAATGTAGAAATTGCCGCATGTACACAGACAACCCTCTCCACCTTCCACCCAACACTACAACCTGTGAGAGATGCACTTATCTAGCCAAACTGGAGGTAAAGCTCTCTCCAACCAAGACTGAACTTGACAGTCATGTGGAGAAGGTAAACATTTGCACCACACCACAGTCATCACATAGTCTCACTAAGTCTACACCACCATAATCTACACATAGTAACACAAAAACATTTATGGAGGCTCTCAATAATAATCTGTCTAAGCAACAGAGACCTCCAAAGCAGAAATGCAAGCAGCCTCCATCCCCCAACACAACCCCAATGACACATAGCCCACAGACTCAGTGTACCACTCAACCACAGCCAATAAGTCAAAACAAAGTACCCAACACACTAGTCATAGGTGACTCTATAGTCAGGCACACAGATGTCACACTCACTAGGCTAAACAAGGAGAAGGTTACTGTCAGCTGCCTGTTGGGTCCCAGGATCCTCCACATAACCTATGCACTCAAGTCACTCCACAACAAGTACAAATATGACTCTGTCATTGTCCATGTTGGTGTGAATGACCTGAGACATACCTCCCTGGACTACATGAAAAGAGACATGGAAGAGCTCTCCGATCTGGTAGGCCAGGCAGGTATGACCCTAGCCCTGAGTAGCATTCTGCCATCACCCAGAATGATACCGCAGTACAAGGACAAAATGATGGACTTCAACAATTGGATAAGCTTCTGGTGTCATTCTAAGGGGATCCAGTATCTGTCTGCCTGGGATGACATGGTCGACAGACCCTGATGCTTTGTCACACATGGCCTGCACCTGTCGCCCCTGGGATTCTAGATACTGGCTATGGCTCTTGCTGCCCCTATAGTGCCTTCTTTAGGCAAGGTTCAAATGACATATTCATCACCATAACAGGAACAGGCAAGCACAAACTGAGGGTAATGCTACTCAATGCTGGAAGTCTAAATCTCAAAATGCACTCACTTGAGGCACTCATTGTAATGGAGAACATCGATATCTGTGCAGTTACTGAGACCTGGTTCAAGGCTCCAGAAAGCACCCCTGCACTACCAGGCTATAACTCATACCACACTTTTCAGCCATGTAACCTGGACCGAAACATCCAAGGCAGAGGTGTGTCCATATTCATTAAGGATATCCACCCATCCAGGCTAGTTGCTTAGCACACTGCATCCAAGGTTATCCAAGTGCAACTACCTCTGGGCTAAACTGAAATCCAAATTGTAGCTTGATACAGATCCCCCACCATGCTCCAAGATTCCTACTCCTCTTTTCTTGATGTACTGGAAATTATTAGGGTTCAACCAATCACCCTACTAATGGGTGACTTCAACTATCCCACCATTAACTGGGAAAATTATTCATGTACCAACTCATTAGCTCAACGCTTTCTGGAATTCATAAATTCCAATGCCCTGGATCAACTTATCCACACCCCCACCAGGGGCAACAATATCCTAGACATAGGCAATACCAACATGAGTGACCGGTGTTCCCCACCTGAAGTCAACTCCTCGTTGCTCCGATCTGACCATAAGCTAAACACCCCTGATATCCACATCCCACCCCCCCACACCCATTAAGGAAACCATAGTATAATATTTCTACAAAGCCAAATTCATGCTTCTTAAGACAGAAGTGGTGAACTTCATGACACCCATGCAGATGGACAATACAGTTACAACTGCTGAATCCTACACAAATGCACTCTATAAGCACTTACACGAGTGCATGGATTGTGCTATCCTAAACAGAGCCAAGACGCTATCCTCCAAAATAAGGATGCCAGTCTGGTGGTCCTCTGACACAAACAAGTTGTACAACAGAAGGAAGAAACTGTTGCAAAAGAGAGTACAATATCATGAGTGGAGGAGCTCCCTGGTCAGCCTCAGTAAGAAGCTGAGATCCCTTATGAGATCCTCCAAAGCTAGCTATGACAACAAAACTGCCACTAATTCCAAGGACGACCACAAAGCATTCTATAGCTATGTCAAATGTCTCAATGTCAACACCCAGATCTGCTCTGAGTTACAGCACAAAGGCACGAACATTACAGAACCAACTGATATTGCCAACATCGTGGCAGATAGGTTCACTGCTACCTTTCCCACCTCTCACCCCCTAAATGGCCCATATCTATACAGGAAGAATGCAGAGTCCCTGTAATCACAACTACACAGGTAAACGCTGCACTCTAAAGCCAATATCACAGCGTCCATGGACCGGACATCATCCCAGGCTGCGTTTTACACAAACTTCAGAATGAACTGGCTCCCCACTTATGCACCATGTTCAGTAATAGCCTTGCATCAGGCTTTGTGCCCCCTGAATGGTGCACACCAACAGTTATCCCACTCCACAATGGTGGCACCACAATGGACCACAGGACCTATTTCCCTATAAGTCTGACTAGCCTGGTCTGCAAGGCTATGGAGCACATCATCATGGATCTCATTCACAGAGACATTAGGTACCTCCAAACCTTTGACCCCATCCAGTTTGGCTTTTCTAAGGGCAGACAATGCCTCCTAAACCTGGTGGACTTCTTCGAGACAGTTACCAAGGCATTAGATGATGGTAAGGAGATCCACCCAGCCTACCTTGATCTCTCAAAGGCTTTCAACACCATTCCCCATTCTGGTATTATCGACATACCCATCCACCTGAACATTAACCCCTACATCACAAGATGGTTTGCAAAGTGGCACATGGAACGAAACCCACTAAGTGGGAGTTGCATGCCCTAGGTCCGACTGTAAACCAGTTACAAGTGGCGTCCCCCAGGGCTCAGTCCTAGAACCCCTCATGTTCGGTATATACTTCTCTGAGGTACAGGCAAGCACAGGAGGACTTCGGCTGAAAGGGTTTGCAGATGACTGCAAACTAGGGCCATAATTGGTTCCTCAGCTGATACAGACATCTTCCAGAAGGGTCGCACTGAGATGGATACCTGGTGTCAATATCATGGCCTCAAGCTGAATGCCAAAAAGTGCATAGTCATCCCCTTTGGATAAAACTAATTACCCGCGGACTACCACATAGGTGCTAGTCCCCTACATACAGGAAAAGTAATAAGGGATCTGGGAACCCAAGTAGATGGCAATCTCTCCTTGGATAACCATAATGCCATGGTGGTTAGAATATCCTTCTATGTGGCCCCCTAATCTCAAATGGGTTTGCATCCAGAACAAAGGAGGCCATTGTGCCTCTCTACTCATGACTTATTAGACCCATTAAAGGATACAACACCCCATTTGGGATGTACCTTACAAGACAACTGCAACAGCTTGAAAGACCACAACAGTACCACACCAAGAGGATTACTGACCTCAAACAGATGACCTATGCAGCCCAACTAAAGAAACTCCAGCTGTACTTGGTTGCATACCGTGTACTCAGAGGTGATCTCTGCTTGACATACAAGGCCCATGTCCAACCCAGTATTGCTGGATATGCTCCACCTAAACAAAAGCCCCTGAGAGCCACATGCTCTAGGGATATACAGTTTACCTTTATATTCCCGAATCACACATGTGCGAGTATTCATATATTCGCATCGTGAAAACAAAACTGGTAACAGCGACAGTTGTTAATGTTCAAAAAGCAGCAAATCGAACAGCCGATTCGCTGTGTTCCGAACATAAATGTCAACAACAAAATTAGATAAAGTGTAATGGAGGGGGCAAGCCCCCCTGCACCCCCATGTGGGGGGGGCTGCACCCCCCACACCCCCCTACTTTATTATTCTAACTCCGAGATCGCACTACAGCGGAGAAAGAAACCATTTCCAACTCCCCACTATAGTGCAATATGCCCCAGAATGTCGAATGTGCAATGAGCGACTCTCACTGTGCATTCGCTCATTGCAGTTTCAAACCTTCTTCCGTTCGATGTTTGCAAACCTTGCAAACTGTCTTTCGAACAATTGTCGGTCGCCCGTGTGCAATACGCACATGTAAAGGTAAACCGGGATATATACCTAACCACAATGATAACTAGGATGTGCTGGAGGGATAGATTCCTGACCCAGAGACTCCCCATGCTTTGGAACATGATTCCAATGTACATCAGTCAGGGCCCCTCACTAGCACTCTTCAAGGGAAATCTTGACGGGTGGATGGGAGACAGACATGTACCCCGGGGATCACTGCAGTGGCTCTGCTGGACAGAGGCACAGGGAACTAATGGCTCTGCTGTTCAGAGGCACAGGGAACTAACCTAAGGGGGTGGCGGAAGGCAACACATTCTAGCTAGGCTTATAAATACCCTTGGGCAGACAGTCTAGTACCTACCTTTGAACCTATTACATGTCTTATGTGCATGGATAGTTAACTAGCTCTTCCATTTTACTTTGCTATCATGCTGATAAACTGTCAGGTGACTACAAGTCATATGTATCTTGTTATTGTGTATTGTAAATGCCAATAGACATAACTAATGTTTGCCTAACATAACAGTAATGCTATGTAAAATGTAATACATATCTGCCTACAATACTGTACATTACACAGTTATTGGCACAATATCCCACAATACAAATCATAATTGCACAGTAGGCCCACCTTCGACATGTTATTCTCAGTAATACACCCATACATATGCCTACTGTTACAATATATCAACATATACTATTCCCTGTTATAGCACGTACTTGTTGGACCAACCCTGTCACTGACAGTGGGTGGAGAGGAATTGTTGGGTTCAAAGCCCTTATATAGCATCCCTTGTGGTGTATGCGGTCTTTGCCTTGTGACCTACAGCAGTACATACATAAATACTACAAGCTTTACTATGCTCAACAATACATCACTACAAGATAACTGTTTCCACTATATGCATTGCGTACACTTTAATTATTACAGAACAAGTACTACATACACAGACATACTGAGAGTTCTACATACCTTTTTAGTAACCCGAGGTGTCATTGACTGTTATTTCAATCCTTTTCAGTTTGTGTTTCAATCTTCTTTGTAATGTTCTGCTGGTATATACAGATGGTTTGAATGTGTGACAAGCCATCCTTTTATAGTTAAATATCGATAACATGTGCTATCCTGACCACCAATTGGTGTTCCAAAATAGTTAATTACATGCACATCAGCTGTGCAGCTGCTCCATTAGCCACTACTATGGCAACAGTGGTGTATAACTAAGTACTCCACTTGGGCATTGTCCCTTTGCCTTACTTTGGATGTGTTGTTTGTGATGTATTGCAACAGCTATATGGAGACAGACAGAGATATATTAGCTTCATGACTTCCATGGATTGTGTTTATTGGCTAGATGATTTTGTTCTACATGTGAGTACAGCTGTTATATTTCAGAACATTGCTACTTATGCAGGGTTTGTTTGTACCTGATACTTCTGCAGATGTTTCAGTCTGGCAAGGATGTTTGGGCAGTTCAAGGCTGTATGGCTATGCATGAAATGTTAGATGGTTTACAGTGTGCTCACCAGACAACTTTGGTTTGGTCTACGTGTATCATACTGTGTTGTTAATCAGTAATTGGTAACACTTCCTGGTGTACACACAACCCTCTGAAACGGGATTAGTGCAAACAAACTCTGTAACATCAGCAGCTGTTCCATTGTATAACAGCAACTATTTCACATAGGGCCATTTTAGTGTCTCTGACAAGGTATGTTAAGGCTTCTGCAGATGTTGTACAGTGAGTGAATGCTTTGTGATGTTATTACAGTTTGTATTGTAATTGGTTTGGGTGTGGGTGAGATGTTGGTGGGTGCACATAGCAGATGCAGGTGTGTAGGAACTGCTTTTATGCATAATCGATATGTGTGTGAGGGTTCCTTCCCTATTTGAACACCTATCCTTTAGTGGACTAATAATATGGTAATTGCAGGCTGATTCATTAAGGCACTTTTAATTGGTTCCTGTATAGCATGCAGGTGATGTTAGTCCTTGAATCCTTTCGGCAATACATCGGAATGTAATAAAGTGTTGCTACATGAAATCTGTCTGTGTATTTCTGTCGTAGGTATTTGCAGTCATTGGAGTTGTGTTGGTGACTGACCCTCTTTGGCTAGGGTTGCCACCTTTTCAAATGGCCATAGTGGGACATTTTCGGGACACACATCAGATTTTACAGGCCGACACAAACCCATGGTCAGTATAAAGGATAGAACTTTCCTTTTTTGCCTAAATATAAGCTTATTCTTGTAGCAGTTTAGTTGCTTATCATGTTTCTTGTAACATGTAGGTATTTTAGATACAGAAATTACTATTTTATGCAACTATTACATTACATATGGGACATAATTATGTCCTACAATCTCAGGACATTTGCCATTTTAATATTTTTGGTCAGGACACAACCGCCCAAAGAGGGACTGTCCCTCACAAAGAGGGACAGGTGGTAACCCTATCTTTGGCTCATGTCCATAGCACATATTTGTAATAGTGTATAGGCATATACTCTCCCTATCCTTTGTTCATAAAGTTTGGTTGTGACGGAATGTGTGATTGCTATGGTCCATGTTATACTCATATATAAACACTTCAACGGCTGTATATGGGATACCTATGGAATCTCGAATGCACACAATTCCGATGCCCACAGTACCGGGCCCAGACTCCTATACCCCACATTACCGAACACTCAAACTCGAGACAGTCAAACTTGCGAAAGTAACACAAACACAGAACACACGCACACACAGACGCACTGCTACCCACCACATCCAAACAAACCATCGTACACTACATATGAGCAGGTGGGCAAGCCCCCCCTACACCCCCACACCCCCCAATTTAATATTTTGCCTAAGAGATCGCACAAACAGACACACAAAGCAAACCCACACCCACACATTACAATCCCCCAGGAACACACACCACACTCAGAACACACACTTACACACACTACAGCTCTCAGAAACACACTTACACACAGTAACCTACCTGAACCTCAATACCAGAAGCAGTAACTAAATGTCCCTTAACATCGGGATTTTAAACCTCGCGCTTCTGGTGTTTCGGTACTGTAGTCTTTTGGTCTTTAAGCCTCGTGATTACGCGCGTCGGTATGTCAAGCATTCAGTATTTGGTAGGTATCCCATTTATATGTACCTCCATGGTTGTGTAGATGTGAACCTATGAACCTATGTTGTTAACCTATCTATATATCTACATATATATGTATATCCCTATATATCGACATATAACCCTCACTCTCCCTCTCTTTCTCTATATATATGTTGATTTATATATATATATATATATATATATATATATATATATATATATAGCATACACCTTTCATTGGGTACATGGCGGTTTGTCCTATTTCCACACATTCCTCCCTTTTGTATTTTAATCTGTCAGAATACGCAACAGCTGTTGGTACATCACAGGTAGCTTAGTGGTAGGTTATTGTGAAATTTGAGTACATGGTTGCGTGTTCTAATCCTGGCAGTGGTCATTTTACCTCTCAGAGCAGGTACTGGTAGTGCAAGGGTGATTAACGCACATTTCAGCAATTGTGTGTTCCAAATGTTTATTATTCTGTGGAATGCTACCTATATATGCAAACTGTGGTTAAGGTATACTATGTAACACGTAAATCATCTCTGACTTTATTGGGATTTGAACCAGGACTGCACAGATATTATGCAAATGCTGTAGCCATTACACTATTGACATTAACGTTCCTTCTGCCTATTTCCTATGTCCGTGAATCCTATGTGTAAGCTTGGCTACGCAACAGGCGGAGCCACCCACACCCAGTGAGCTTCTCGAAATACCAACAACACATGAAGTGAGAGACTAAACATTAGCATCCTAAAATACCAACATAACACATGAATAGAGAGACTATACATTAACATCCTAAAATACCAACATAACACATGAATAGAGAGACTATACATTAACATCTTAAAATACCAACATAACACATGAATAGAGAGACTAAACATTAACATCCTAAAATACCAACATAACACATGAATAGAGAGACTATACATTAACATCCTAAAATACCAACATAACACATGAATAGAGAGACTATACATTAACATCCTAAAATACCAACATAACACATGAATAGAGAGACTATACATTAACATCCTAAAATACCAACATAACACATGAATAGAGAGACTATGCATTAACATCCTAAAATACCAACATAACACATGAATAGAGAGACTATACATTAACATCTTAAAATACCAACAGAACACATGAATAGAGAGACTATACATTAACATCCTAAAATACAAACATAATACATGAATAGAGAGACTATACATTAACATCCTAAAATACCAACATAACACATGAATAGAGAGACTATACATTAACATCCTAAAATACCAACATAACACATGAATAGAGAGACTATACATTAACATCCTAAAATACCAACATAACACATGAATAGAGAGACTATACATTAACATCCTAAAATACCAACATAACACATGAATAGAGAGACTATACATTAACATCCTAAAATACCAACATAACACATGAATAGAGAGACTATACATTAACATCTTAAAATACCAACATAACACATGAATAGAGAGACTAAACATTAACATCCTAAAATACCAACATAACACATGAATAGAGAGACTATACATTAACATCCTAAAATACCAACATAACACATGAATAGAGAGACTATACATTAACATCCTAAAATACCAACATAACACATGAATAGAGAGACTAAACATTAACATCCTAAAATACCAACATAACACATGAATAGAGAGACTATACATTAACATCCTAAAATACCAACATAACACATAAATAGAGAGACTATACATTAACATCCTAAAATACCAACATAACACATGAATAGAGAGACTATACATTAACATCCTAAAATACCAACATAACACATGAATAGAGAGACTAAACATTAACATCCTAAAATACCAACATAACACATGAATAGAGAGACTATACATTAACATCCTAAAATACCAACATAACACATGAATTGAGAGACTGTACACTAACATCCTAACTACATTTGGCATAGCTAGTCACTGACACACTTCAGGGGAAACCTTGATGTGTGACTGGCCAACAGTATATACACCCTGGGATCATGTGTCCCTGACACATGCATCCAGGGTGTGGGGAGCCACTCAATTGTTATAGCTGCAAGACCTGTTGGGGAAATAGAATGCTGTTGGGTTGTCATGTTAACATGCCCTTTTGAGATCACTATGTGCCCCTATCACCCTACAGCACCTCAATCTTCAACAGCTTCCAGCAACTCTGCCTGGAATTACTTCATTGGCTATGCTTGACAGAGGCTCAGTTACTTCATCAATGGTGCAGGTAAAGCCACCACACTGTAGCTATGCTTCTAGATGCCCTTGGGCAGATATCCTACTACCTATCTGTGAACCTCTACAGTGCAGGCCATCTCCAACATCATATGTGATTATACAGAGTTTTCTGATCACAATATACAGTGTAAAATCACCATGTAGTCAGAGAACAGTTAAGTACAGCAATAGCATACAGACTACTGATACATAATCACTCCAAAAGCCTATCTTGGAAGCTAGTGGACCTGTATAGATTTCAGGCTTTGTATTGCTTACCAGTAGGTTACCTACAGGAAAGATGGGACACAAGCACAGATGGGAAACATGCCTGCAACAATGCCATATCAACTTGCATGTGTCAGCCTAAGGCTTTGGAATGCTGGGTAAGGCTATTGGCGCCCCCATGGTGCCATTTGTAGGCAGGTCTCAGAGGTGAATCTCACCTCCATGAACTGCATAATAGCGGAATCAATGAGGGTTAGGCTACTCAACACCAGGGGTAGTATTCACAACATGCATGCACTCACAGCACCCCTCAGTATGGACAACATCAACATCTGTTCTGTGACTGGAACCTGTATAAGGCTCCTGTGAGCACACCGGCACTACCAGACTACAACCCATAACACACATTTCAGCCACTGAACATGGAGTGGCACAGACATGGAGGGGGTGTATCCATATTCATTGGGGATACCTACACCTCCAAGTTAGTGGGGCAGCATGATACCTCTGTGACCATCCATGTGCAGTTAACATCAGCCACGACTGCAATGCAAACTGTGAGCTGCTACAGATAATCCTCCATGACCCAGGAGCACCACTACAACTATCTGGAGACAGTGGTAAACATGACAGTCCTACCAGACACCCTGTTATTGGTTAATGTTGGCTACCCTACACTTATCTGGATAACCTACTCAAATATTCACTTCCAGACCCAAAACTTCCTGGGATTTATCACCTCATACGGCCTGTATCAGTTGGTAGACAGACTAACGAGAGGTGAAAACATACTAGAAGTGGTAATCACTGACTTGTGCAACAGGTGCACTACAGCAGTGGTAAACCAGTCACTGTTTAGATCTGACCATGAACTATTTTCTGATGATTTCCACTCCCAGCCATCTCTCTCACCCAAGGAACACACAGTGAATACCTTATCTACAGCTAAATTCACAGTACTAATGACAGAGGTGGGAGGGTTCACAGCCCTCATGCTCAGTGATGACACTGCTCAAGATACAGACGGAATTACAAACGCACTCTATAATCACTTACACAGATGTATGGGTCATGCCATCAATGGTAAACCAGGACTCGCTACTCCTACACAAGGACACCAGTCTGGTGAACCCTTGCATTATACAGACTATACAACAGAAGTAGGACAGTAGTCCAGAACAACAGCAAATCCCAAGACATGCAGACGTCCTTGACCAGTATTAGCAAGATACTTATGTTACTCATGTAATCATCCAAGGATGACATCCACAGGTAAATAGGCATGGATTCAGAATATAACCACAAAGGCTTCTTTGGCTATGTCAAGGATGTAAGCAGTAACACACAGATTTGCACTGTGCTGGTGCAATATTGCACTGAATATACTGACCCTACTGATATCACCAACACACTTGATGATACATTTGGAGCAAGCTTCACCCCCTACTGTGCCCACAACAATACCCAATACGTACAGTATCCCAGACATCTGAGATGTACAGGTGGTAATGGCCCTTTCAAATGGCATGACAGAGCATCAATGCCGGCAGATGGTGTCCCAGACTGCATCCTGCAGACACTACAAGCCAAAGTGACCCCCACCTAATATAGCAATTCAACATCAGCCTCTACACAGGCTACATGGCCATTCACTGGCATATGGCAACAGCTATACCACTCCACCAAGGTGTTGACACAACTGACCATGGTAACTACCACCCCATAAGCCTGAGTAGCCTGATATGCACAGCTATGGAGTGCATCCTCATGGCACTCATTAACATAGACAATGGTAATCTCCAGACATTTGACCCAACCCAGGTCAGTTTGACTGAGTGCAGATCATGCCTACTGAACTTGTTTGACATCTTACACTAGTACAGCACTCAGTCCTGGGGCCCCTATTATATCCACCAAATGTATAAATTAAATTGTTTAAAAATGTCTACTAAACCTTATAATGTTTTTTACTATGAATCTACGCATATGTATGTTTCTTTATACTCTGGATGTTAATTTCAAATAACCCTGTAACAGATGTTTTTATGTAATACTATATCAAAATAAGGAGCTCTTCTCCCCGGGTCTTTGCTGAAAATGAGCCTTTGGCTCAGCCAGACCAACCCGGTCAACAAATGTAAAATAATAATAAAATAATAATATAGACTTTAGGTGTGGGGTGTGGTAGTTCAGACATACTACCTAGACCTCGCCAAGGGTTTTGACACCATTTCCCACTCAGGTATTATTTCTACACTCACCAGCCACTACATACACCCATAATCACAGGCTGGTTTGCCAACAGGCTTACACACAGAACCCGCATGGTAAGCCTAGCAGCCTCCAGGTCCAACTCTTGACCAGTCACAACTTGTGCCCCATAGCACTCATTCTTGAGGCCCCTATTGTTTGCCATATACTTCTCAGAGGTAAGGGCTAATACAGGTGGGCTACAGCAGGTCATGTTTGGCGATTACTGCAGACTGGGAGCCATAACTGACAGTCCAGCTGTCACAGACGTCCTTCAAGGGGCCTCACATAGACCAACACAGGGTGTCAGAGTCATGACCTCCAGCTAAAGGCCACATACTGCATGATCATTCCATTTTGGGAAACTACACACACACATATTAACACATGAGTGGCAGACACTATAATTTAGACGACGTAATGGGTATGTGGGGACTTACATTACATAGTGATCTCTCCTTTGACAGTCATATCTGCAAAGTAGTTAGGACATCTGTCTATGTAGGCCATCTGATTACTTAAGGGTTCGCATCTAAACAGACTTAGGTTATTGTGCCCCTTTACTCATCACTCATCAATCCCATAATCGAGTATGATAATCCATTTTGGATGTACCTCAGAAGACCCATCCGACAGCTGGAAGGGCCACGAATGTACCTCGTAAAGAGGGATAATGCCCTCAGACATTTGTCTTATGCTGCCAGACAGCATAAACTCTTGCATTACTCATTGGCATCTCATTTACTCAGAGATGATATTTGCTGGCCAACAAAGTTGTGTCCAAGTCAGGCTTAATGGATATGCTCCACCTATGGGAATCCATGTCACAGTGAGCCGCACACTGTAATGAGCTACACCTTGCCACAACCATAACTGGAAGATGCTGGAGTGAGAGATTCCTGTCACAGGTACTCCCTATGATTTGGAACTACATCCCTGGTTACATTATATGGAGCCCCTCACTAATACTCCAGTGAATCCTTGCAGAGTGGGTGGGGAACAGTGGATACACCCCAGGGATCCTGCAATTGGCTCTGCTCCACAGAGGGACAGTTAATCAATAGGGTGGCGATAGCAGACACATTTTGGCTATGCTTATGAATGGAAGCAAAATGAAGGGACCAGCACTCAAAGGCAACAATTTAAAATATTTTTATTAGATTGTAAAAACAACCTAATTTAAATGCACAAACCGGTTTCGGCTACCACTGCCTTTCTCAATGTGACTTATTATTATTGAAAAACCATAATATTTCCAAAAAATTGGAATTGTAAATGCATGGACTTAATGAACATCATGTACATGAAGGATAAATGTTATACAAGCTATATTTATAGCAGCGTTACATTGAGTTAAATCTGGCATTGAACTCCAGATATACTAATATTCCCTTCATTCATTTATAACACTCTCAATAACAATCTCCAGTACCCTACCATTATTTAAAACAGGTACATAACTATCTGTTTTAGAACATGTATTTACAATTCCAATTTTTTTGAAATATTATGTTTTTTCAATAATAAAACACAATTCACATTAATCATATTATGCTTAATATTGGTTGCCTAAAATGGATTTCACCATACTAATAATTGCAATTTATAGGTTGATTGTAATATTAATATTTAAGCTATACATTATTGTATATAATATGTCAATTTTTGGTGAATCTATTTGTATAATATGGTTGTACTATGTTCAGTTAAGCAGTAAGCAACACTGAATGAATATGGAATATACCACTTTAAGAAGTGAGTATAAATGGATTAGCTGGATGCATTATGGGCTGAATTTACATTTCTTGGATAAGTCACATTGAGAAAGGCAGTGGTAGCCGAAACCGGTTTGTGCATTTAAATTAGGTTGTTTTTACAATCTAATAAAAATATTTTAAATTGTTGCCTTTGAGTGCTGGTCCCTTCATTTTGCTTCTATTGACGTGGTTTGGACCGAGCACCACCAGTCCTACGTGCGTGCCTTGTGTGCTGGTATGCTTATGAATGGCCTTGGGCAGTTAGACATGTACCTACCGATATACCTATGAACCCATACATACAGTATCGACATATGCTGATGGCTTAATTTACTCTTCAGATATTGACTTACCTTGTGCCAATGGCAGTTGTGTGTACAATAGTTGAGGGCTGCCTATGTAGGATGCACAAAGTAGACCACCTATACAAGACAATTTATAGGTGGTCATGTGTGTGTGCCATCTATGTTTGCTGCGTGTGTAAGTGGAGAAGGGTGTCAGTCCATAGGTTCCACACACCTTCTTAAACCACAAATTAAGCACAAAAGCACAAATCCAAGCGCTTTTTACCAGTGTTTCTTTCTTTTCTTTATTAGCTCTCGATCTGGTACCTCGGCCTTTCACCTTCAAGGATCACAGAAAGTGTATGCTTCACACATCCTTTTATACAAATGCATACACATTCAAAAGCAATTAGCACAAACAGCTTATCCAATTATACAATTATTCAATTTTAACAACTAAATCAACATTACATCAAATTCATCACATTTTACTAAAAATATTATTAGGTAATAATATTCATAAATGTATCTATTTTTCTACAAATATTATATAATAAATTCATATATTTTTTTAAATACAAAAGACATTTTTATTAATAACAAAATCAGTATATAAACAGAAATAAATTATTTTTTCTATTATTTATTATTTATTTCTTTTTTTCTTTATTTCCTATTTTAATCAGATCTAAATAGCCAGTTCTAAATTTAATCCAAAAGGCTTTAAAGTTCCAAATTTTAAAATCATCTTTGTCTCTAGTTCAAGTAACTTATAAAGATAATCATTCCCTCCCATGGAAAAAGGTTTAACCAAAACACAACATTTAAGACAATCGGGGGAACCACCATGTTTTTGAACACAATGTTGGGCCACAGGACTACTTTCACTACAATTTCTAATGTCTCTTAAATGCTCCAACACACAAATTCTCACCATTCTTCTTGTTTGCCCAATATACCAAGTATCTAAACATGAGCAGCTTAATGCATACACCACCCCTATAGATTTACAACTGAAATTAAATTTAGGATAAAAAGAAATACCATTGATAGTATTCACATTTCTTACTCTATTACACAAGCTACAATATCCACATGGAAAAGTGCCAAGGGTCATGTTACCTATTTCATTCTCTTTCAGAAAGTAAAAATGTAATAACTGTCAGTCCATAGGTATCTGTACTGTTAGTTTGTGTGCTATACGTTCCCTCTTTGCCAAGGTATGGGCATAATGGGCATGCCTCTGTCTGCATACTGGAGCTGGCACAGGGTGTTTGTGGTCCGAGTCCCTCTGTGCCTGTGGGGCCCTTGGCAATGGTGGTGGGCTGTGAGGGTCTTCACTATTTTGTCCCTGCTGCAGCTGTTTTCACAGGATCATGAAGATGTGGGCACACATCCCTGGAGAGTACTGCAAGACTCCACCAGATACATTCAAGCAATGGAACCATGATTTCAGCATCCCAAACATGCGCTCTATGATGATTCTGGTTTCTGCATGTGCCTCATTATGGCGTTCTTGCATGGATGTGTGTGCATTTCTGATGGGAGTCATCATCCACAGTTCCAGTGCATAGCCAGCATCCCCCACCAGGTGGCCATATGGGATGTCCCCCCTGGCAAATTCATGATACAGCTATGAGGCATGCCAGATGTGTGAGTCATGATAGCTTCCAGGTCTTCCAGCACACACATCCATGATAATGCCCTGGGCATTGCACACCACCTGGCAGTTGATGGAGGGGTATCCCTTGCGGTTCATGTAGTGCCTACCCTGCTCACTGGGTGGTGTCTTGATGTGTATGTGCATGCAGTCTATTGCACCCAGTACCTCCGGGTAGTCTGCCACTTGGTGGAAGAGATGCATATTGCTGGCCAACTCCTCCTGCATTCGGGGGAAGTATATGTGCTCATTGGCATGTGGTAACATGGCATTCAGGAACTGTTGGACTACCCTGGATGTTGATGCCTGTGAGATCCCCATGATATCCCCAGCTGGCCTTTGAAAGGTACCTGTGGCTAGTATTCTCAAGCTTACACATACTTTTGTGTCTACTGGGGTGGGTTCCCCTCTGTTATTTCTGGCTCTGAGGCATGGCCGGAACAGCTCAACAAGTTGCTGTATGGTGTCCCTGTCCACCCTGTAATACTCTACTATCTCCAGATCATGTAGCCCCTGGCAGGTTACCCTAGGTCTGAACACTCTTCTCCTCCTCCGGTGCCTAAGATGGTTGTCAGCATCATCCTCCACACCACCATCAGTCTCCAACACATGCTGGTGAATCAAAGCTATGGCAGCCCCTAACATGTACATATTAAAAGTTCCTCTTCTGTATACACCAATGGTGCAGAGTGTCTGGGAATACACAAGTGTGTGTGAGGTGCTTTCACACTTTATACTATTGTGCAATGGATGCTGCTGGTGTAATTGGGTGTGTATGCGCAATTCCAGCTGCAGGGTATCTTAATTATGGGTTTTACAGCAGGTACTGCTATTGTGGGGCCTTTGGTGTTGAATTACGTTTGGCTGCCATGATTCATCTATTGCCCTTTACTTCACTTTTTAACCCAATTCCCCTCCCATTGCCAGGCATGCATCCAGCTGCCGGCTTTCTTGTTTTGTACTTTCCCAACCCAGGATTGTGTAGCGAAATGTGTTATGTAGCTGATCTACTGCAAGTTTGCTTTGTTCTGCTGTGACAGCTCTCTTTTCTTTGCAGTACAGCACCTCCCCTTTTCTGTTCTGCAGGTAGGTGCTAGCAGCATTGTTAGCTGTTATTAATGGCCCACTGTGAGTTCCTAGGTGTTAATTACTCATTTGTACTCCAATTACCATGCTGCAGCATTTCCTTATTGTCTTCCTGTATCCTTCCTGTTTCAGCTGTGGTGCTCGCCGCACACAGCCGTTTACCGAGTTTCGAGTGCGTTTTCATCCACGTTCACATGCACTTTCGGTTACCTTGTGTGCTCTCAGCTAAGCAAAGCTATGGCTACTTCCACACCCCTATCCTGCGGCTTTGCTTAGCAACAGGCAACCCAGATTAGCAATGCTCCAATGTGCTTACAGCTAAGGTGGTACCTCACAGCGTAGTGGATTTTTTTCAATCAAAAATATATAATTTCCTCTTGTATGTGGTAAGGTAGCTACAGCCAACGCCAGATGTTTTTTGCTTATAGTTGCTTTAGAACATGACTGTAACATGTTTCTGTTTTGCATTATTTTTGAAGACTGTCAAATTAGTGTTCACAAAATGTTTTGTAATACTTTTGAGAATATTATTTTTGAAGATTGTAAAATTAGTGTTCATAAAATGTTTTGTAATACTTTGGAGCTTTTCTCCCCGGGCCATCCCTGAAAATGTATTTTTACCCAGATGGACCCTCTCTTGATGTCTTCTTTATCTCCAGGCTACACCTCAGTTTTGTACCACTACGCTGTGAGGTACATCCTTACGCCGGCGGGGATTTTGCGATTCAGTATTACTTGTCTAATTTGCATGGCATTGACTACTAATTCCTAGTTACCGCACAGAACACTATCACAGACCCTTAGCAACCCTTGCGCCATGGTTGTGGTGTAGCATGCGTGCCATTGACTATTATGGGGAATTCATGAAATGCGTTACATTGCTGTTTTATTACATATAAATATATTTTCATTGTGATCCCGTTTGTGCACAGATGCACTGCGATTTTACTTTGCATTAGTGTAGTCATGACATTAAATGTTCTTTTTTATGTGTTGTGCATTTTTTTTATGCCAATGACTATATATTTAGCCATTGGCATATATTAACAGTATAATACGTGAGTTTGGTCAGCTGTCATGGCTCCGATTTTATGTTTGAAAAAAATGTAAACCATTTTTTTGGTTTACATTTCTGCATGCTTATGCTACGCCTGCACCACTTCATGAATTGCTGTATACCTTCATTTGCATGTTACACTGCTGTGCATGGGGTAATTAGCATACATGCGCTGGGAGCTGCGCAGCTGTGGTGTACGCTGGTAGTGCACATGGAAACAGCTCGTACCTGAATCGTTCGGCGGCCATATCTGGCATTAGATCACCAACGCTACCCCTGCGCCTGGCGCAAGCTTCATGAATCCCGGGGATTTTTTTCAATCAAAAATATATAATTTCCTCTTGTATGTGGTAAGGTAGCTACAGCCAACGCCAGATGTTTTTTGCTTATAGTTGCTTTAGAACATGACTGTAACATGTTTCTGTTTTGCATTATTTTTGAAGACTGTCAAATTAGTGTTCACAAAATGTTTTGTAATACTTTTGAGTATATTATTTTTGAAGATTGTAAAATTAGTGTTCATAAAATGTTTTGTAATACTTTGGAGCTTTTCTCCCCGGGCCATCCCTGAAAATGAATTTTTACCCAGATAGACTTTCTCTGGTAATGACAAGTCAATCAATCAATCAATCAATCAATCAATCAAATAAATAAATATATTTTAAATGTTTTCTGGGAGTGTCTCTCTCCCAACCTCTAAGGTGTTAGTCATTCGGATATCAGAAAATGTCTGTGCAACACAAGCAAACAGTATTTCGCGCCAGCTTATGCCATTTAGAATGAATAATAATAATAATAATAGTAATAATGATAATAATAATAGTAATAATAGTAATAATAATAGTAATAATAATAGTAATAATAATAAAAAAATAATAGTAATAACAATAATAATAATAATAATAACAGTAATAATAACAATAACAACAATGATAACAATAATAATAATAATAACAGTAATAATAGTAATAATAATAATAATAATAGTAATAATAATAATAGTAATAATAGTAATAATAATAATAGTAATAATAATAAAAATAATAATAATAGTAATAACAATAATAATAACAATAATAATAATAACAATAATAATAATAATAGTAATAATAATAATAGTAATAATAATAATAGTTATAGCAATAATAATAGTAATAATAATAATAGCGATAATTGATGGTGATATGTGATATGCTTTCATTTTCACTTTATTATTATATTATAATATATATAATTTAAATGTATTATATTATTATTATTATTTATTATAGTACGTACACTTTCAGGTTAGCATTGCCGCCTCACAGCAAGAGGTTCTCCGGTTCGATCCTCGGCTGGGGTGCCTTCTGTGCGGAGTCTGCATGTCCTCCCTGTGGTCGCGTGGGTTTCCTCCGGGTGCTCCGGTTTCCTCCCACATCCCAAAGACATGCTGTAGGTGGATTGGACACTCTAAATTGGCCCTAGGTGTGCATGTGAGTGTGCCTTCTGTGGAAGGTTGGGCGCCGGGCTGGCAACTCAACACCGTAAAACTCCACTGCCATTCAGTGTGCGGACAAGGCGATCCGCTGTGGCAACCCCTAACCGGGAAAAAGCCGAAAGTAGAAGAAGAAGAAGATAGTACGTACACTTTCAATATCATAAGTATTATATTTATGAATATATTATGCAGTCTGCGGACATCATAAGTTATTTCCATCTAAGCTTTATATAGACATTGTACAGCACAACCATCCTTCCATCTCTACAGTGTGGAACACTGCCTCTCTCATAATGTGGAACAAATGAGCAGAATATTGGACACTTCCTAATAACTTGGTAGTAATTTCAAGAAAGAAAATCGGACATAGTTAAAATGTGCTACTTTATACTTGTGCAAAATTCTTAAAAAATGTGTCAGACCTTTTCAATGTGGAACAGCATAGAACATTTCTTAAAATGAGAAACATACACATATGCACACACACACACACACACACACACACACACACACACACACACACACACACACACACACACACACACACACACACACACACACACGCACACACACACGCACACACACACGCACACACACGCGCGTATACAAACCAAAGGGTAAAAATGTCACAAAGACAAAACATTCAATAAAAATGGCAAGAAAAACCCAGCCAAGGTAGAGCTTTCTCTGCCTACAGCTACCGGAGTTTTGTCTTTATTGGGTAAATGCATCCATTAAAACTTTAAAGATAAAAAGTAAAAAGTCATAGGTGTTCAGAAGCCATTTAACTGAGACATTCCCCAGGATTCATGAAGCTCAGCGCAAGGACGACGTTAGCCTTGCGCCGACCGTGCGGCGTAGAGATGGTGCAGCAGCACCATATGCATATTAATGAAGGTGCGCTGCCGCACCTTCCACGTAATCATTCCTGTCAGTGTCTGTGGATACTGAAATGTATGCAAAGCATACAAGAGAGTTCCATGAACACCAAAATAAAATCACAGGAGTAAACACAAAAGCATGTAGCTGAATTTTGAGCCCCCATCCCTCGAACAATGACATTTAAAACCCTGTGTCTGTATTTCACTGTAGTGTTGATTTTTATACAAGTGGAAGTGAAACACAGTGTGTTTCCGTGCCGCTGCCCTTTGCTAAGCCTAGCCCAATGGTCAGAGCATTCACTCAATATCTGCCCATTTGCGGTCTGAGTCATCCTTTGTCTGGACGGCCCAAAGATGAATGGGTATTACCCATGTCAACCTACCATGTCATGAAAGATAAGTATTTGCATGTACCTATGTGCATGAAGTACAGCATGTGGAAGGCCAAATATGCTAGGGTTGTCCTCACAACCATATTGGTACCAGAGATATGTAGAGTACACAATGTATACTGCTCTCTGTGCCATGGGCCAGCAACCAGAGAAGGGATGGATGGTGTGTTTGTGGAATTTGGGGGGGGTGACGGGTAATGTAATAATTCGCCAAGGGGAGACTGGTCGGATGTACAATAGGTGAACTGGAGGTGTACGAGGGAGCAGTGGGTGAATCAAAAAGGAAACTAAAGAACATACATTCACATCCCCAATACACCCTGACAGGCCATACTGCAGAACACAATCCTACAAACATATGAACATTAAAATGTGCGATACACATGTACAGAAACAATACCAGCTCACATCCACATAATGGTCTGGCCTGAACTGAGCCATCCAACCCCTACTCACCTGGATACATAATTGAATACCCATCATCCCCTCCACAGCACACCCCCCCCCCCTTACTGAACGTCCACCAAAACCACCCATACTCGGGCTGCTAGCTTGGGCCAGCCCCCTACCCACATCTCACTCTAGGCAGCCTCAGGCCTGCAGACTAGGTCTCCCATGCATGTATAACCCTCCCTCATTTTCATATAGCCAAAAGAATGGGAGTCATTGCTGTCTGCAATTTTTGGACATCCCTCATGGGATAAGTGTCTGTTCTAAAGATTAGTCTTGGTGGCACAACACGATGTTCCGCCCTGTAGACATCCGGACACAAGTTGCATTAGCAGTAGTAGTCCACAACCCTGCTTAGCCTCCAGCCAGTCCTGCATAACCTACGACCAAGGATTAAACACCTGACCATGATGCACGTCTCCCCATGTGCATTATAGGGAATATATACCTTTTACATGTTCCCTAGAAGCTTCCCCATAGCCATCATCCAAATAGTACACGTCCACAAATTGTATACTCTGTCCAGGTTTCACGATGTAATGATGCACACAGCCCCTGTATACAAATGGTACACGTCCCTCCCGGATGCGGGTGTTCATATACATGGCCATGTACAACCCCAAATATGTAGTCATACATCTATAAATGTGCATACCTATGTACGCATAGCTACAGCTACACATCACACATACATGCATATAAGTAGTTGTCAAGTATGTGCCCTATTTATAAATATGTATACTTGCAAATATATACATATGTTTCTCAGAAACATATGAATATTAACATGTACTATACATATGTACACCAACTGACTTTTACATTTGTTGCCAGTAGTGTGAAATGCCTGTAGTAAAGTCATAAATCCTAACTACCATCCATGCAGAATGTACCACGGATGGTATAGTGGTCAAGCTGGTGACTAAGGTGTTTCTGTCCCTGGGTCCAAACCATGTAAGGGCTGCTAATTACAAGTTGACGTAAGCGGGTATGTGCGGTGGTCGTTCAACAGTATGAGACATGTAAAAAAGTACGTAGGTGTATATGCATGTGTATGTACAGACATATATATATATATATATATCCAGGAAGAATGAACATGGCCACAATAAAGACGTCATAACAAATGTGAAGTGAAACAGCAGCAGAACACCCCATATTATTATGAAGGGAAACAGCAGCAACCCCCCCCCCCAATATTATTTAGTGCTGTCATATCAAGCTGACCAGAGATAAGCAAACCTCCTGCATCCCCAACCACAGGTAAGATGCTAACAGTAGACCTAACTTTGTCCAAATGATAAGCCTGACTTTCAAACAGGTACGGTACAGCACAGTCCCAGTCCCAGTCCCAGTCCCAGTCCCAGTCCCAGTCCCAGTCCCAGTCCCAGTCCCAGTCCCAGTCCCAATTCAGACGAGCCAAAAACCAGAAAATTAATTGAACACCCTAATGTATATATGCATATATGTCCCAGGACTATAAGCTTGGGAAGTCTGAATATACTTGGAGTGAGCCAACATATGGGACATGTCTAGAGCAGAAGGGAGTGGCACATGTGTAGTGGTGTGGTTTATTTCTGACCGGAGAATGGATGACTGCTGTGTTAGTGATGTTTTGCTACATTTGTTCTGGTAACTATGAACCATGGGTATACATGCAAATGAAGCAGCACAGCAATAGTGTAGTGGTTACAGCATCTGCCTATCGAGCAGACGTTGCCAGTTTGACTGCAGCACACACCATTTACGATGTGTAATCTGTATACAAGCATATCCTGCTAATTTTATGCTGTATAATGATATAATACCATTGAAATGTGAACTGGGGTGACATATCACAGTAAGAATGCAGAAGGTGTTTGCATGACGGGAGATGGTGGTTAAACATGGCGAAACGGAAAACCACTGCTGAAAAGTGTTGTACTCACCCTTTGTCCAACGGCCCTTATTCTGCCCAGCAACACAATAAACCACCTTGGCCAGGCTCGATGCCAGGACCCTACACAACACAACCAATGTGATTTACCACTAAGCCATGGCAGTTATACCTAACTCTGATGTTATCACAAACATAGCAGACAGCACAGTCATTCAACAGTATGATCAAAGTAATTAATCATGTAGATGTATATGCATGCATACATACAGATATTTTATATATATATATATATATATATATATATATATATACATACATACACACACAGAATGAAGATGGGCACAAGAAAGCATTCATAATGAATGCGAAGGAAAACAGCAGCAGAACACCCTTATTATCTAGTGCTGATATATCCAGCTGGACAGAGGTGGGCAAACCCCCAGCATCTCTAACCAGAGTTAGAAGGCTAACAGTGGGACTAATTTTGTTCACGTGCTAAGTCTGACTTTCAAATGGGTACAGACCATTCCCAGTCCCCAGTCAGACAAGCCTAAACCCATATGAACACTCTGACCATCATATGAATGTATGTGCCAGGACTATAGGCTTGGGAAGTCTGAATATACTTTGAGTGAGTCAACATGTGGGTCGGGTCCAGAGCAGTAGGGAATGGCACATGTGTAGTGGTGTGGTTTTCCCAACAGGAGAATGGATGCCTGCTGTGTTAGTGAAGTGTTGAGGTGTGTGTTCGGGTAACTATGCACCATGGGTATACATGTAAATGAAGCAGGACACCAATCGTGTAGTGGTTAGACAATCTGCCTAACGAACAGGCATTCACGGTTCAAGTTTGACTATAGCACATATCATTTTCCATGTAGAATGAATGTCGTTCTGCTGTAAAACCAACATAGGTTCATAGGTTCATAGGTTCATACTAGGCTATCTGCCCTAGGGCATTTATAAGCCTAGCCAGAGTGTGTTTGGCTTTCACCACCCATTTTAAATTAATTTTGCTATGCCTTTTTTTGAGGTTAGTATACTGTGCCTCTGTCTAACAGTGACACAGAAGTGATAGCCGGGGTAAACCTACGATCTCCCATCCACTCATCAAGATTCCTCTTGAAGAGAGTCAATGTGGGACTCTGCCTAAACTGGACTGGGATTTTATTCCAGAGTGAAGGGAACCTCTGGGTTATGAATCTGTCCCTCCAGCATGTCCTATTTATTTCAGTGCTGAGGTTCAAGTCTCGAGCACGTAGCTCGATGGGATTTGGATTTTCTGAGGTGCAGCATGTCCATTAATTCCGGGTTGGACATGGCTTTATACATCAGGCACAGATCGCCTCTGAGCAGGCGGTATGCCACTGAGTAGAGCTGGAGTTTCTTTAACCAGGCAGCATATGGCATCTGTTTGAGTCCTTTGATCCTCTTGGTGAGGTACTTTTGGGGTCTTTCCAGTTGCTGCAGGTGTCTGGTAAGGTACATCCCAAAAGGGCATTGTACTCAATTATGGGCCTGATGAGGGATGAGTAAAGAGGTGATGACCTCCCTGATCTAGATGTGAATCCCTTCATGATTAGGTGGGCTATATAAAATGTTTTTCTAACCACTTTGGCCACATGGTTGTCAAATGAGAGATTGCTATCAACTTGGGTCCCCAGGTCCCTAATGACTTCTTCTGTACTTAATGGATTACCACCTATGTGGTAATTTGTGGGCACTTTGTTTTGCCAAAGGGATGACTATACACTTTTTGGCATTTAGCTTGAGGCCATGGCTCTGGCACCAGTTGTCTGTTTCTATGAGGCCCTTTTGGAGAATGCTTGTGTCGGCTGGAGAGTTGATTATGGTGCCCAGTTTGCAGTCATCTGCGAACTTGGTCAGCCACAGTCCTTCTGTGTTGGCCTGTACCACCGAGAAATATATACCGAACAAGAGAGGTCCCAGGACTGAGCCTTGTGGGATGCCACTTGTAACTGGTTTGGAGTGTGGCATGGTTCCAGCAATTCTAACCATGTGGGTTCTGTCCTTGAGCCAGTTTGCAACCCATCTAGTGACATAGGGGTTTATATTTAAGCTGGTGAGCTTATCTATAATGCCCAAGTGGGGTATTGTATCGAAGGCTTTTGCGAGGTCCAGGTAGGCTCTGTGGACCACCTTCCCCTCATCAATGGCCTTGGTGACTGTTTCAAAGAAATCGACCAGGTTTAAGAGGCAGGATCTGCCCTTAACAAAGCCAAACTGGGTAGGATCCAGTGTCTGTAGGTCCCCAATATCTTTATTTATGAGGTCCATGATGATCCTTTCCATAGCTTTGCAGACCAAGCTAGTCAGGCTTATGGGGCGATAGTTTCCAGGATCCGTTGAGGCACCACCTTTGTGGAGAGGGACCACTGTTGCTGTACGCCACTCTTTGGGTACATATCCTGTAGTAAGGCTAAGATTGAACAGTAGTTTTATGTTTGGGTTTAGCTCCTCTTGGAGTTCATGTAGGATGCAGCCCGGGACACCATCTGGTCCCATTGATGCTGTGTTTTTTGCTTTGGAGAGGGCGGCTCTTACCTGAGCATCTGAGATGTTAGGGGGGGGCAGCACTCTGTTGGGATAGATATTTGCCATTTTGGTGGGGAGAGAAGTTTTCACTGAACCTGTCAGCTAGGATGTTGGCAATGTCTGTGGGCTTGGTGTATTTTTTATCATTTTGGACTAATTCTGAGCATATCTGGGAATTCCCACCCAGGTTCCTAACATAACTAAAGAAAGCCTTGTTATTATCCTTAGTGTCCTGTGCAATTTTTCTCTCGAAGCTGGCCTTAGACGATTTTATGAGTGCCCGTAGTTTTTCGCTAATACTGATCAGAGATGCCTTCCCTTTTTGGGATTTTGCTCTATCATGTAGTAGCTTCCTCCTTCTATTGTATACTTGGTTTATGGCTGGGGTCCACCAGACAGGACGTCTGCCTTTGGAGGATTGGGTCTTGGTTTTATTTGGGATTGCATGATCCATGCATTCCTGAAGGTGTTCATAGAATACGTTTATAAAGGATTCTGCGGTCTGGGCAGTATTTTCCACAGGCCTGGGGGCTTTGAAGGATTTCGCCTCGGTTTTGAGGCGTGTGAAATTTGCTTTAGAGAAGTTTTTCACTGTGGTTTTCTGGGCAGGGGGTGGGGTCGGGATGTGAATATCCAGTGAGATTAGTTTATGGTCTGATCTTACCAGTGAGGGATACACTTCTGGTCTGGAGCATAGTGTCCCCATGTTGGTGATGATCAGGTCCAGTATGTTTTCCCCTCTTGTGGGAGTGGTAACAAGTTGTTCCATAGCATTTGAGTTTATAAATTCTAGGAACCTTTGGGCTAGGGTGTTGGAGCTAGAGTAATGCTCCCAGTCTATGTTTGGGTAGTTGAAGCCACCCAATATAATGGTGTTTGGAGAGACCTTCATATTTTCCAGTATTCTCAGGAAGGCCAAGTGAGGTTCCTGTGTTTGGGAGGGTGGTCTGTAGCAGGCTATAAACTGGAAGGCAGTTTTACCCACAGTTAGTTGCACATGGATAGTCTCTGATGCTTCGTGCTGTGCCACCAACCTGGAGGTGTGGGTATCTTTGTCGAATATTGATACTCCCCCTCCTTTTGTGGTTCCGTCCAAGTTTTGGGGCCGAAAAGCACGGTATGAGGTATAACCTGGTAGTGCTGGGGTGCTCTCAGGAGCCTTGAACCAGGTTTCTGTTACTGCACAGATATCGATGTTCTCCATGCTAAGGAGAGTTTCGAGTGTGTGCATCTTGAGGTTTAGACTTCTGGCGTTGAGTAGCATTACTCTTAGTTTCTTATCCCTTGTGATACCTATGGAGGTGGGTTTGTCTTTTGAACCTTGCCTAAAAAAGGCACTATGGGGGTAGCAAGAGACTTTGCCAATATCCAAAAGCCCAGGGGTGACAGGTGCAAGCCGTCCCTAGTGAAGCATCGTGGCTTGTCGAGCATGTCATCCCAGGCTGACAGGCATTGGATCCCCTTTGAATGACACCAACACTTAAGCCAATTGTTGAAATTTATCATCTTGTCTTCATATTGTGGCATCATTCTTGGTGAGGGTAAGATGCTACTCAAGGTCAGGGTCATACCGGCCTGGGCTACATGCTCAGAGAGCTCCTCTATGTCTCTTTTCATGTAGTCCAGGGAGGTACATCTCAGGTCATTCACACCAGCATGGACAATGACTGAGTCATATTTGTACTTGCCTTGGAGTGACCTGAGTGTTTGTGTTATGTGGCGGATCCTAGTGCCCGACAGGCAGCTCACCGTGACCTTCTCCTTGTTCAGCCTGGTGAGCGGGACATCAGTGTGCCTGACGATAGTCACCTATTACAAGTGTATCAGGTGTGTTGTTTAGCCTTAAGGGCTGTGACTGTTCGGCACACTGGCTTTGTGAGCTATATGTTGCACGTGTTTTGTTTTGGGGTAGCGGTTGCTTGGGTGTCTGCTTTGAAGGTCTCTGCTGCTTAGGCAAATTTTTATTTAGAGCCTCCGAGTATGTTTTTGTGTGTTTGTGTGTTTGGTTTGTTGTTGTGGTAGGTCTATGTGAGACTGGAATTGTAGTGAGTGTGGTTTCCTTCTCCTCCTGACTGGTTACGCCAGTACTGAGTTGAGAGAGCTTAGCCTCCAGTTTGGCTATATGGTTGCATCTCTCACATGTGTTGGAATTTGTTGGGAGGAGGAGAGGGTTGTCTGTACATGAGGCAGTTGTAACATTGCCTCAAGATTCCCAGATTCACCAGCTGGACCGGAGAGGAGATTGACAACTGACCTTTGGACATGCTAGAATAGTATTGGGAATTCCTTTATAATTGAAAAAAGGGCCAATGGGGAACAAGGTACTCAAGGGGAGTTTGTGAGGGTGTAGTGCTTTTAATTTTTTAGAGCTGACTTATATAATTGCTTTAGTGAGCAAGTGCCAGGTAACTTAAATGCAATGTGCTACAGGTAACTTAAATGCAAAAACGACAAACAGTAACTTTCTTTCAAGTGAAACAAGGAAATAAGTACAGTAAGCAATGCAGATATCACTAGGGATCCACAGAAGTGCTAAAAGGCCGCGTTTTAGGTGGAATTAGCGTTTCAGGGAAATAAACAAACAACAAGCATACAAATAAAACTAGATTCAGCAGGCCTGGATCTAGTCTATGCTACAGCAAACAAGGTGTACCAATTTCAGTGAGAAACAGTTAGAATATGCAGGCACTATAAGCCTCTAACCAGAAATTCCCTGCTCAGAAGGGCAGAGTCCAGCCTCTCCTCCCACAAGAGTGCAAACCGCAATCCTTCTTAACGTAAAATAACTGTATTGTACATTAGTTATATGTATGTATGCATACACACATGCATACATCTATATGTAGAAGTACATTCCCTGTAACATATCCATTCCATTTGCAGACATAAACACATGAATGTGCCCTTACAAACCTGGACAGTAGATAGAATAATAGGTAGTGCATAAGAGGAAAGGGACGAAATTGCTAAAATGCAGAAGTGTGTACAATGTCCAAAGTCATTGCTGTGCTGAATAAATCCAGTGTGAGGACTGTCTCACACAAGAAATTATCCCTGTGATCTGCCTGCAATGGCAATGCCAATTAATAAATCGGTCTGTTTGTAAATGAACCACACCGAACACGTGCATAATGAGTTCTCATGTGTAACGTGTACGTTACTATATAGTCAGACTAATTAATTCATTGTAGTGTCATGTTAACGGGAGTAAGTATGTAAGGAAGTAAGAGTCTAATCTTGAAATAAAGACAGGTGTGTCCCATGTGGGAGAGCACATATATTGCGAATAGTGTCCTATTGGTCACGCATGTCATCAATGTTTGTGGACTAAATGTTAGGGTTTCCTGAGGATATGTGTAGTGAGTCAACCGATGGGATGGGTCTACAGGGGTAGGGAACGGCCAATGTGTACCGGTGTGGATACACCACGAATCCAGCTGGAAAATGTATGCCTGCTGTGCTAGTGAAGTGTTGAGGCATGTGTTTGGGTAACTATTAACTATGGGTATACATCTAAATGAGGCAGCACGCCAATAGTGTAGTGGTTACAGCATCCGCCTAACAAACAGCCATTCATGGTTCAATTTCGACTATAGCACATATAATGTTCCATGTGGAATGAATGTCGTTCTGCTGTAAAACCAACATAATAACATGTAAAAGTGAACTTGAGTATCGCATGGGACTTTTAACCAGATCCTTTCAAAGTGGTACTGTCATAATGAATAAGGCACAAGTAAGCACTAATAAGTGGCAGTAAACATATGTAACACACAGTAAGCATATGCGAGCGCGCTTACGCTGGTGTAAGCAGCGCCCAGCATAGGAAATGTATATAGGTATGTTGAGATGTAATATATATATATATATATATATATATATATATATATATATATATATATATACACACACACATATATATATATATATATATGTATATGTGTGTGTGTGTGTGTGTGTGTGTGTGTGTGTGTGTGTGTGAAGAATGAATGTCGTAACAATAAAGCATAGACAAGGAATGAGAAGGGAATCAACAGCAACTATAGTATTATAGAATGCTGTCAACGTATGTCATAACAAGCTGGCCAGGAGTGAGCAAAGCACTGCTACTCACACCACAGGCAGGGTTTTACCAGTGGGAGTAACATTGCTGAATTGCTAAGTCTACTTTACACACAGAGAGTAGTCCCTGTTGGGACTACCAAAAATATTAAGGTGCATTTGGGCGTCCAACCATTACACAAGCAAGGGCAGGTATGTTCAAAGACTAAATGGTAGGAGAGGGTGAGAATACACGAGGCGGGACAACATATGTGTAGGGCCCCTAACGCTCTGGAGAGGGCAATGTTTGGAGGTGTGTCATGGCTACGATAATAAGTGGATATTGGACGTTACGCATGTAAGTTGAACACGGGTGGTGTGGAGGAACTATAAGTATGAAATTATGGATCCAGGCATGCCAGGGTTGGATGGTCCGGTTCTAATTGGACTGCCTCATGTAGGTCAGCGGGTTCGTAATAGGTATATATGTATACACACATGCAGACATCAATATATAGAAGTCATTCTCTGTATGTATGAGGGCAGTGTGACAGCGGTGAGGTCTGCAGTGGGAGTGTCGGATGTATTTAAGGTGGAGGTGGGATTACATCAAGGATCAGCTCTGAGCCCTTTCTTATTTGCAATGGTGATGGACAGGTTGACAGGCGAGATCAGACAGGAGTCCCCATGGACTATGTTGTTTGCAGATGACATTGTGATCTGTAGTGAGAGTAAGAAACAGGTGGAGGAGACTCTGGAGAGGTGGAGATATGCTCTAGAGAGAAGAGGAATGAAGGTCAGCAGGACTAAGACAGAATATATGTGTGTGAATGAGAGGGAGGATAGAGGAATGGTGAGGATGCAGGGAGTAGAGGTGGTGAAGGTGGATGAGTTTAAGTACTTGGTATCATCAGTTCAGAGTAATGGTGAGTGTGGAAGAGAGGTAAAGAAGAGAGTTCAGGCAGGATGGAGTGGGTGGAGAAGAGTGTCAGGAGTGATTTGTGACAGATGAGTATCAGTAAGAGTGAAAGGGAAGGTCTACAAGAGGGTAGTGAGACCAGCTATGCTATATGGGTTGGAGACAGTGGCATTGACAAAAAGGCAGGAGTCAGAGCTTGATGTGGCAGAGTTGAAAATGTTAAGATTTGCACTGGGTGTGATGAGGATAGACAGGATTAGGAATAAGTATATTAGAGGGTCAGCCCAGGTTGGAAGGTTTAGAGACAAAGCCAGAGAGGCAAGATTACATTGGTTTGGACATGTGCTGAGGAGGGATGCAGAGTATATTGAGAAAAAGATGCTAAGGATGAAGCTGCCAGGTAAAAGGAAAAGAGAAAGGCCTAAGATAAGGTTTATGGATGTGAGAGAGGACATGCAGGTGGTTGGTGTGACAAAGCAAGATGCAGAGGACAGGAAGAAATGGAGAGAGTTGGTCTGCTGTGGCGACCCCTAATGGGAGCAGCTGAAAGAAGAAGAAGAAGATTCTCTGTAACACATAGGTTCATAGGTTAGTACTAAGCTAACTGCCCTTGCGAGCCATTTTAAGCCTAGCCAGTTATCTCTTGTGAGACTCAAACTATGCACCTTGTGTTTGTAAGGCAAACACCTTATGCATTCCATTTGTAGACATAGATAACAGGAATGTGCACATACAAACATTGACAGTATTTGGAATTATAGGCTGTGCAGAAGAGGGACGGGACAAAACTGCTAAAACGCAGAGGTGTGTACAGTGTCCACAGTCAGTGCTGTGCTGACGATAATCAAATGTGAGGGCTTCCCCACACATGGAATCATTCCTGTGATCTGCCCGCTATGGCAACGCCAAATACTAAACCGGTCTATTTGTGAAAGAAATACACTGAACACGTACATAAATAGGCTCCCATGTGTAACGTGAGTGTTACCACATAGTCATACATATTAATTAATTGTAGTGTCATGTTAATGGGAGTAAGGATGCAATGAAGTATAGTCTAATCTTGCCATAAACACATGCATGTTCTATGTGGGGCAACCCAATAATTGTGAATAGTATTCCTTTAGTCGCACACGTCACCAATGTTTGTGGACTAAATGTATGGGAGTTCTGAGGATATGTGGAGTGAGTAAACAGATGGGATGGCTCTATAGGAGTAGGGAGTGGCCAGTGTGTAGTGGTGTTGATACACCGTGAATACGACAGGAGAATGGATGACAGCAGTGTTAGGGAGGCATTGGGGTGTGTGTTTGGGGAACCAGCAGCCATGGATATATGGGTATATATGCATATGGAGCAGCACAGCAATACTGCATTCGTTACAGCAACCCCCTAACAAACAGACATTCTCGTACCGAATCCCACTGTATCACATTCCAATTACCATCAGTAATCTGTACATGAATATATTGCGACGTCTGTCCACTGTATAACCTGCTAAATATTGATTACAAGATAACTGGAGTGAAGTGTCAGTGTCATAATGAATAAGGCACTAGTATGAAGGTGAAGCATATATAAACACCATTACGCATGTGTAGGTGCGTTTGCGTGGGGTATGTATTGGTTTACAGACACACACACACACACACACACACACACATATACATACATATATATATATATATATATATATATATATATATATATATATGAATATATATATATATACATATATGTGTATATATATATATATATATATATATATATATATATATATATATATATATATATATATATATATATATATATATATATATATATATATATGTATATATATATATATATGGTTGCAGACATACATAAACGTATATATATATATTTTATTTATTTCATTTATTTTACATTTGTTGACCGGGCTAGTCCAGCTGGATACATGTCCATTTTCAGTAGAGGCCCGGGGAGAAAAGCTCCAAGAACAAAACATACAAAAATAATATTAAAAACAGCAGTAGTTACATAAAAAGCATTAGTTTATAAAGGAATTTTTTTTTTGTACAAGATATTATGCTCATAGTGATTTCCAGAGGAGGTACATTGTACATTAATACATAAATTTTATGTATAATCATATAGTCTATAGGAACTATAAAGGGAAGGATATATAGGACGTAGGTAAAGGTTAATATAAAGGAAACAAGTTAGTCAGGGTTAGTACAAGAGCATAGCCAGTGTTTATTGAAAAGTAGTTTAAGATTCTTTTTGAAAAGTGAGAGAGAGGTCTGAGATGTGATTTCAGAGGGTAGTTTATTCCATAATTTCCCAACAGAGTTAGAGAACAAGCAGTCTCCTGCTAAGTTGTTGGATTTGGTAGTATTGATCAAAAGGTTGTTTGAGGAGCGTAGATTCTTGAGATTATTATAAGGTGTAATGAGGCTAGAGAGTATTGGAGTGTTGCTGGGTTGGTACAGGATTTTGTGGGCTATTGTAAGCTGGTGAAGCTGAAGTTGGTTAAGATATTCTAGCCAGTCTAGCTGTTTTAGGTTCAAACAATGATGGGTTTTGAAAGGACAGCCTGTGGCAAATCTAGCAATGTTGTTATAGGATGTTGCGAGCTTGTTGAGGTTGTTTTTAGAGAGGTTGGTGTATATAGGGGACGCATAGAATAGAGTGGAGATGAGGTGGGTTCTGGCTATAGCAGTCCTAGCTAATGGTGTAAGAAAGGGTTTTATTCTGTAAAGGGATCCTAGTTTTTTGTTAACTGTTTTTACAGTGTTGTTTATATGTGTGTCAAAGTTAAGGTTGTTGTCTATTGTTATTCCTAAGAGTTTAGTGGTTGGGTCAGGAGAAATAAGAGTACCATTGTTGGATGTGAGACTGAAATGTATAGGGGTGGATTTATAGGTTGGTGTGAAGAGTAAGAGTTTGGACTTTTTGGGGTTTAGAAGGAGGCAGCAGTGTAAGAACCATTGTTCTATAGTATTGAAAGCTTTTTGGGTAAGAGACTGAAGTTCAGTTTGAGAAGTGGCTGAACAGATTATAGTAGAGTCATCTGCATATTGTATACAGGTGGTATATGGGATAGCTGATTGGAGGTCATTGATATATATAGAAAATAGGAGTGGGCCTAGTATGGAGCCCTGTGGGACCCTGATTGAGATAGGAAGGTGGTTAGATAGTTTATTTTGCCAGAGTACAGCCTGCTGACGGTTTTCTAGGTAGGATGTGAACCAACTCATAGATAGAGGAGCAAGGGAGAGACATTCCAGTATGTGTAGAAGGAGTTTGTGATTGACCATGTCGAAAGCGTTAGATAAGCCAATGAAGATAGCAGAGGAAGGAATATGATTGTTGCGTTTTTTGTTGATACAGTCTGTGAATGATAGCAAGGCAGTGGTGGTACTAAGGAAAGGTCTGAATCCATGTTGACAGCTGGCGAGTAGGTTGTTGTGGAGGAGGTGGTTAAGAAGTTGCTTATGGATGCATTTTTCCATAATTTTTGCAAGTGGGGAAAGTAGAGCTATAGGACGAAAGTCAGAGAAGTCATTGGAGTTCCCCCCTTTATGTAGTGGGATGATATGAGGAATGTTCCAGATGGATGGGATAGTTCCTTCAGTGATGGTTCTATTTATCAGGATGGAAATGGGATAGGCTATGGCTTTAGCTCCTTTTTGCAGGAATTCAGATGGGAGTTTGTCAGCTGAGGGGGTGGTAGGTTTTAATTTTTGGAGAAGGGAGCAAATAAAGGAAGTAGACACTGGTTGCAAATGAAATGGTGGGGGTGGGTTTGTAGTAGAAATAGTCAGATTTGAGGTATCACGGGATAGGTGGTTAGCAAGAGTTTGGATGGCATCTGTGAAGAAAGAGTTAAAAGCATTAGCTGTTTGTGTGGGATTGTCTCATATATATATATATATATATATATATATATATATATATATATATATATATGTGAAAAAACACCCAAGTTCCAAGAAGGCGTAAAGATAAACAAAATCACCCAGTGAAGGAGCGTAGGAACATAAAACCCCACTGACAAGGTTTCAAAACCAATAACAAGTTACCACAGGCTGTAGAAGTTCTTCAATAGTCTCCAAATAATCCAAACCGTTCGGTTCTGGTACAAAAAACGTTTATTACTGTGAGTGCTTTCACGGCAGTTTAATAGCCGCTTCTTCAGACAAACAACAATGCGCTACTAAAGCGCCAAATTTAAAAACAATTACGGAGGTCTCCTCCCATAGACCTCTCTACATCATTTAAAGTGCTAGTGCTTCCTGTTGGGAGCTACAATAATCGTATAAGCTTTAGTAGCGCATTGTTGTTTGTCTGAAGAAGCGGCTATTAAACTGCCGTGAAAGCGCTCACAGTAATAAACGTTTTTTGTACCAGAACCGAACGGTTTGGATTATTTGGAGACTATTGAAGAACTTCTACAGCCTGTGGTAACTTGTTATTGGTTTTGAAACCTTGTCAGTGGGGTTTTATGTTCCTACGCTCCTTCACTGGGTGATTTTGTTTATCTTTATATATATATATATATATATATATATATATATATATATATATATATATATATATATATATATATATATATATATGTATATATATAGTTGCAGACATATACATATATGTATATATATATATATATATAAATGTACATATATACATACATACATATTATATATATATATATATATATATATATATATATGTGTGTGTGTGTGTGTGTGTGTGTGTGTGTGTAGATATACAGAGATATACAGCTATGATAGGAAACAGCACACAGGAATGACATATGTGCACAGGCTATGCCAATGTAAGTAAGGAGCCCAGGCATGAAACATGAAACACGTAGCATGCCCTTCCATCACCCTCCCCCAGCCGGACATGGGAAACATACATGCAAACAATGTAAAAAGTCCACTGTTCTCCAAACCACAGGCAGAATATAACATGGGGGGTACACAGTGCACCCGTGGATTGTATTCTTGCAACACAGACTGGAGCGTCCCTTGCGGGACACCCTAAAATTTGCAAAAAACAAATAGAGGCGATAGACCAGCCATTTTATCCGTGGTGCATACAGACTTAGAATACAAGGTTGGGTAACCCTGATGACCCATGGGCCGAGACAATTGTATGAAATGGGTCCCGTGAAGTGGAGAGTGGGCAGCATGTAGTGGTGTGTCCAGAACCGACCAGGTCCCAGAGTAAGGATGGGTGATGTTGAGAAGGCGAGGGTGGGGGAACTATGGGTAGCTACTTATGGGTCAAGGTGTGCAGGTGTTGGCTGATGTTGGCCTATATGGACAGCCTAGGGATGCAAGCGGATGTGTTCATTGGGCAGAAGCGTCGCCCAATGAGCAGCCACACCCACTGCGAGACACACTAAAGCAAAGTGTAATCTATATGGCAAGGAACGGAATAACCAGATGTAGACGTATATATGTAGAGCTATGTGTGTGTATATCTACCCATAGCGAGATAGAGATATGCTTCTCCCTCGCCGTAGTACGAATGTATACATACAGAGAAAGAATACAGATGCATATCCACATATGAATATATACATATGCAGACAACCATAGACCCATATGTTGTTAGATTATATATATATATATATATATATATATATATATATATATATATATATATAGACAGCAAGATATAAATATACATGTATGCATACATATACAGATATATCTGTATATATTAATGTAAATATATATATATATATATATATATATATATATATATATATATATATATATATATATGACAGTAAATATACACATGTATATAGCTGATATGATACAGCATTTACAAGTAACATATGTTCACAGGCCATGTATATGGTGGTGGGAGGTCCAATAAATAAACGTGTAACATGTAGCATCACCCCCCCCCCCCCAGCTAGGCCAGTGAGACATACAGACACAATAAAGATATAAACACACTACTGCTTCCCAGACCACCAGCAGGATACTACCAGTGGGAGAGACCTGCAAGGTCTAAACTTGAAACATAGACACCGATGTCCCTTGTGGAACACCAAAAATTAATGATCAGAGCCAGTCCCGGTAATGATTTATCAAACCAGGCTGTAGATGTACACGGACCAGTAGGTTGTGCAAGCCTGATAACCCATAGGTTGGCACAACGTATGACATGTGTCCCGACACGGAGAGAGTGGGCAGTGTGTAGTGGTGTGTTTATACTCCACCTGCACCCACAGTAAGGATGAGTGCTGTAGAGGAGTGGCAGGTGGGGGAACTATGGGTATGCGATTATGGGCCTAGGCATGCAGGTGTTGGCTGGCAGAGCCATATTAGGACTTCCCCAGGGATGTAAGTAATATTCCGATATGGGCATAGCTGATGCCCATACCTCCCAAACCCTAAGAGCACATCCACTGGATAGGCTATAAACCATTGGGGGAACACATAGGGACCATACCATTGAACTGTCCCCGATTATCAGGGACGTCCCTAATTTCCACCCAGATTCTAACTCTGTCCCACCTAAACCCTCCTAGAACTAGTGATATTACGAGGAAAGGTGGTGGATTACATGCAATGAATAACAACAACAATTAAGAGTCATAAACAGCATGTACCTCATACAATGTGTATGAATACGTATGCTCTGAGTCTGTCAATGTGTCAGGCACCAATAATTTAAATGTGTCCCTGATGTTGTTATGCCGTGTCCCTGTTTCAGTCTTCATTTTTTCCCAATCGTATGAGAAGTCTGATAGGGACAGAAAGCACATATTCCACTGACTACCTTAGAAAGATGATAGAATAATAGGTATACAGTTGCATAACTCAGCTGACGGATGCGGTTCCCAAAACCCAATAACTTGTCTGTATTGAAGAGTCTCAGTTCCCATGTATCAGCCAGATGGGTGCAGATTGTAACAGGAACACACAAATAATATGAATAAAACACTGGACAGGCCGCTGATTCCGTACAGTCGAACGGCATGCTGTCGCCTAATGGACAGCCATTCCTGATACTGTAGGCATGTAATCCGATGTAATAGGCATCACAAGGTAATATTGTGGCCCTTGCTCCCACCCAGGGGTGTTAGTGTCAGATGCAAGCACCAATGTCAGTGCATTTGCTAGTGTGGGAGCAAGTGGGTGTAAGCCTGTTTGGCCACCAGTATGCTAGTATTACACTTGTAAAGCAATGTAGCGGCTAATTGAGTGTAAGAAGCTGTAACCAGAGGTTAACATTGCATAACACCATGCAAACCCACACACACCCGCTCACAACTGCTTTAATGTGCCTTACTCCCTCCGTATCCAATGGCCTTGCTCTGCCCTGCAACAAAATAAACGGCCTCTGCAAGGCTCGGAACCAGGACCCTGCACACACAGCTAATGTGATTTACCTATATACCATGGCAGATATACAGACATTGGACTTTACCACAAACATATCATACAGCGCAGTCATTCAAAAGTATAGGAATGTATTCCATCATGTAGATGTATATGGGAGTGTTTATGTCCAGCATATAGGTACATACATATATAGAGATATATCAGGAACATACCATGTGACAACAAAGCATTAGAAATGAATGAAAAGGGAAACACCAGTGACACCTGCATTATATAGTGGTGTTGTCCTATGTAATATCAAGACTCCCTCAGACAGACATGTGTCAATCATACACGCAAACAGTTGTACATTGGCCGTATACATCACTCTGTGCATGTAATGTACATTAACACAACAGTACCTGTCCAATCATTATGTGCAAACAGTACTCTTGCAAGGTACTGTGTGCAACATCATCATCATGATAAAGGTAAATGGGGTAAACATAGAGGGACTGGTAGTGTTGAGTGTACAATGGGGTCATCTGCATCACGTGTACCTAGAACATTTAGGAGTGATGTGCATACCAGGATCGTGCACCTGAGGGACAGGGGTGAGGATAACAGGAGTATGTTGTGATGCATATTACAAGGGTTACATGTGTCTAGTGGGTACATGTGTGAAATGGACAGCTATGTATAGGGCAAATGTTGTCCTAGGAACCGATTGGCCTTATGTTTCCATAGGATGAGAGTGGAATTTGGGGGAAGGAGAGTAGGTATGCCCGTGGAGGATAGGTAGGGTAGGATCACACACAAGACAGCATACAGGGTCAGTATATGGCACATGTGGGGGGATACACCTCGGACGGGGAGTAGAGTTTGGCATTGACAAGCCCATGGGAACAGTAGGATGGAGGTCCCCAGCCATGGGCAGCCACCATTACACCAAAACAGCTGCAAAGGAGGCAGTGCTGGGGGCTGTCCAGGAGGGGTGACCTCACCCTGTAAATGTGACACTCAACCCTTGAGCTTGTGTATCTGGCCTCAGAACCCCTTATTGAGCCCCCAACGCACCACGTCCGGGACCGCACGACAGCGGACATGTTCCTGTCTGGCCCTGCTCCCAGGGGGGACAGGACCCATCCTCAGTGGTGGTACCACCATAAGGTGGTGCAGAGCCAACAGAGGTTGAGGTCCAAGGCTGGGCCCCAGATGTGCTGGTGCCCAGTGCCATGGTCAGCTGAAGTGAGACAGGAGGTTCTGCCAGGACTGCCAAACCCATACAGCCTATGGTGTTGCAGTTTAAACACAGATATGGCTTAGTAATAGACAACAGCATTCAGGATTACTTACAACAGTATGCATAGATATGACCATCAACCCAACACAACAGGTGGTATACATTTGCAGAGGGAGCACAACACATGCATATATATTGCATGACATCTGTACAAAGTTTAGAAGACGTGTGATGACTGCAGCTATGAACAGTGGCCCATTATTGGCTTGCCACTGAGAACCCCAGACAGTGTCTGTCATGCCACTGTTTCATGTAACATATGTCCAGTCAGGGATGTGATGGCAGTAACACATCCCTATCACCATGTATTGGCAGCAATCCTCACAATATGCTCCTGCTGTGCACAGATGTGTGTTCGGTGTGTAACACAGGAAACAAATGGTTCCACACACTGACCAGTCCACAAATGGCCCTACAGATGGGGGTACCTCATGAACAGAGCACTGTCATGTCTGTTATAAAACATGCAGAATAGCCATTACCACACACAACATGTTAAACAGGCAGTAGTCTCAATGAAGCATAGCTACACTTACATGCTGTAGTCATGTCTGGCACACCACCCTCCTGTCTTTAGGCTATTTTACACTGTGTATGATGTTTGAGGAACATCCAGATATCATCTGTGATGCCATTTCGAA
>NC_056744.1:1785622047-1785707047 GCF_019279795.1 Protopterus annectens | reverse complement strand
TAGTTAACCTTTGGCAACTAAACAAAAATATTTTAAGAGTCTGATTTACAATCAAATCTTGGAATATATTTCCAAATATGATGTTCTCACATTCAAACTTCATGGATTCAGACTTAAGTACAGCACCCAGAAAACACTATATACCTTTACCAACCTAATTTATAACAACATGAATTAAGGCTTATTAACAGCAGCTTTCTGGATAAGAAACACACATTGAAACAATTGACCATAGGCTGATACTTGATAAATTAACTGGCACAGGTTTCTCATCTGATGTTACCTCTTGGTTTAAAAATTAGCTTAAAGGACATTTATTCAGGATTCATGTACCCTCTCTTCTTCTGGAGAGACCAGTCTGTTCTCAGTTTTCATTACTAATATACCCTGGGATATTCCCAGAACAGTTTATTTATTTATTTTCTATTTTACACCGATTACATAATCATTACCAAAGCTACAAAGCTTTGGGATCTGAATGGAGCGATGATAAGTCAGCAAGCAAAGGAGAGCAGTACTGCTGAAAATGAATTCATCCTCAAGTCTTGGTGAGTACCTTCACGAGGTGGACCCTGTTTCTCACAAAATCTCACCAAGATGACACTGTTATATAGACTGTATTTTATACAGCATATATCATGGACAGAAGTAGGTCAAAAATAAAAAAGATATCTGGGTGCACAAGACGCAGGATAAAAAAGTGCCCAAACCTGGTAGGCACACTGGTGCCAGGACTGGAAAAAAATAACAGTGTAGAATCCTCAAAATACGGAGCATTCCTACAATGTGGCTAGGCCAGGTGCAGGGGGAGGATGGCCCCCCATTGTAGTGGGAAGTAGCAGTTCACAAAAATAACAAAAACTGATATGCCAAAGAAGAACCATAAAGATGATAGAGTGGACTATTGAGGATAAGAAAGAAATTATGTATTGGTACTATTACGCAAAAAGTCCAGAATTTCCAGACACAAGATATACAAAAAGATTAAGAGAGAAATTAGAGAAAAGAAAAATACTTCTACAAGAAAACTTGTCAGAAGCCTCAAATAAAAAATTGTGTTCATTAATACAACAACTTTATGAAAAAATATTATATAGACCAAGAAACTTTGATCTGTTTGGAAAAAGAAGCATCTGGGGAAGTGCAAAAATATAAGCAACAAAACCACGAGATTTTTGAAAAGTATAAAAAAGAAATATGAACATGGGAAAGAGCGAGAGATTTGATATGGTGCAATATTTATGCAAAATCAAAAGCCAAATTAATCAATACAAAAAAGGCAGACCCAAAGATATTCCAAGAGAAATACAGGCAAAGGCATCCAGATGTGGAAAATTTCACAATAAAAAAAAATAATAATAATAATAATATCACAAAGAGGAAGTGAAGCAAAGAAGATTTGTGAAAAGAAGACAAAACTAGCACTGATTATTGAAATCACTACACCCAGTGACTAGAGGTATTGAAATCACTACACCCAGTGACTAGAGGTATTGAAATCACTGCACCCAGTGACTAGAGGTATTGAAATCACTGCACCCAGTGACTAGAGGTATTGAAATCACTACACCCAGTGACTAGAGGTATTGAAATCACTACACCCAGTGACTAGAGGTATTGAAATCACTACACCCAGTGACTAGAGGTATTGAAATCACTGCACCCAGTGACTAGAGGTATTGAAATCACTGCACCCAGTGACTAGAGGTATTGAAATCACTACACCCAGTGACTAGAGGTATTGAAATCACTACACCCAGTGACTAGAGGTATTGAAATCACTGCACCCAGTGACTAGAGGTACTGAAATCACTACACCCAGTGACTAGAGGTATTGAAATCACTACACCCAGTGACTAGAGGTATTGAAATCACCACACCCAGTGACTAGAGGTATTGAAATCACTACACCCAGGGACTAGAGGTATTGAAATCACTACACCCAGTGACTAGAAGTATTGAAATCACTACACCCAGTGACTAGAGATATTGAAATCACTACACCCAGTGACTAGCGGTATTGAAATCACCACACCCAGTGACTAGAGGTATTGAAATCACTACACCCAGTGACTAGAGGTACTGAAATCACTAAACCCAGTGACTAGCGGTATTGAAATCACCACACCCAGTGACTAGAGTGTCTTGCATACAGAGAGACACAAAGTCATAGAATATCAAGATTTGCAGGCACAAATGAGAGCAATGTGATTTCACATACCTGTCACTGGCCCTGATTTCACATACCTGTCACTGGCCCTGATTTCACAGACCCTCCCTGATTTTGTTCATTCTTCAGCTTTCTCCTTTGTAAAAAGTTTGATTTGCTGGTAAATCATTCAGGATTACAATCAATCAATCAATTTGGACATCTGAGTTTAATACTTACTATATTAAATACATGTTGATGCAAAGAGTGTTATTCTATTAATTCTTTAAGCGAATTAGAGTAATATTTAAAATGTAGTCCTGATTCGGAGCCTTATTCTATTATTCTATTATGTTTGAGACTGCACTGAATTCTTAAGCAAAGGAATTAGTAGTTATAGTATATGGTATTCTGCTTGTATTTATAAAACTTCCAGAAATAGAAAACCATCTCTGAAGATTGAAAGTACCAGCTCTTCTTAAAATCCAAAATGTGCACAGATATAAGTCACGCTGGGCTGCTGATCTCCCTAGTGCTTACCTTGCTCATATTCATTATAAGCTTCACCCTAACAAGGTCATGTCACAACCCTGTTCAGATTAAACAGCATGATTAGTAAATTAATACATTTTTCTTCCTCATTTTTCCACAACCAGCAGCAGCTTTTGTGGGGCCCCCACACAGTCAAAGATGATTAAGGGGGGGCCTGAAGCCACGGTATAAAATGGACATAAAGCTGGCTATGTAGTTATTTTTAGAGGAGAAATTGTCCAACAGCAGGATGTAACTAAGCCAGAGGCACTATGTCAGTGGTAAAATATTTAATGGAATTCTGATGCCTGTTACTTGACAAAACACTGTTACTACAACCAGAAATATCTTTGAATTTTAAAGGAGATATAAATAAGAGTTATTATCCATGTGGTTTATTAAGTATACAAGAATGCTACTAGCTTTTGTTGGTTTGACAGACATGTTGCAAAATATCAGGATAAGATAACTTTCTGTGGTTGGGGGCCCCCAAGGAACAGGGGACCTCCGGCAACCGCAGGGTTCACTGGTACCTAAAGCTGGCTATGGTTGGACCATTGTTAAAGCTCTACAATGAATTTGAACACATTTTAGTTATTCTGGACTATTAACAAAGAACAATGATGGTACTCCCCTATTTAAAGACAATGCTAAATGTTTTGCTAGGGAGTTAGTCTTAATGTTTTCAGGAGTAGAGATTCCTAAAGAAATATTTCTAACTAAAAGACTCCAGTTATGTCCAGTGTGATGCACAAACTGAATTAGTGCTTTAAGGACAAGAAAAGTAAAACCCTCAGTGTACCACCCCAGACAGACAACAGAGTGGAACATTTTTAGTTCCACTGAGGAAAGAAAACTGACCACCCCACATGCAGTGCAGATGGATGACATACTATCTAAGCCTCAGAAACCCAAAACGCTGGAGTTTTTCTGTTAAGAAACAAGGAGGCATTTACAGAACTTATGAGAAAAATACATTTAATTGACTACCATACTGAAACCATTCTAGCAGAGAAAAGTTAACTGACACCTTACACAATCCCAGCATCATGGAGAAGAAAGTCTGTGAAAGAGGAGGGACAATTACTTATGAATAGAGTGATATAGGAGTCAAACGGTGAGAGGAAGAGGTCCATAGTGTAAATCCCAAAGTTTGATGAAACAGTCAGATTCTATAATGTTCTATAATGATTTTAGAAAACAGAAAAGCATTTTGAAATTTGACAGCTGCCCAATGCCAAAGGCTGATGATCTAACAGAAAAGTTGGAGAAGACAAGATTATTGACTATACTAGAGCTAAGAATAAGATACTATTGTGCCCTGTGCATACTCAGAAAAGACAGCACCTCATGCAACACATAGCAGCCCCACTTCCAAGTCTATAAGGGAACAAACCATGCATCCAAACATTCTAGTTATTGGGGATTCCATTGTATGATGTACTGATGTCCCCTTACCAGGCTAAAGGAGGAGAAGATCCCAGTCAGCTGTCTGTCTGCAGCCAGTATCTGCCAGATCATATGTTCATAGGTAGATGCTAGGCTATTGGCCCTAGGGCCTATACAAGCCTAGCCAAAAAGGTACCCTGGCTTTTGCCACCCAAAAAAATTATTTTCCTGTGCCCCTGTCAAGCAGAACCAATGAAGTGATCCCTGGGGTGAATTTCCTAATACCCATCCAATCATCAAGATTTTTCTTGAAGAGTGCTAATGAGGAGCTCTGTTTGACATAGATTGGTAGTCTGTTCCAGAGTATAGGAAGTCTCTGGGACAGGAATCTATCCCTCCAGTATGTTCTGTTTATTGTGGTGACAAGGTTTACGTCCCTAGAGCGTGTAGCTCGGAGGGATTGGGATTTCTTTAAGTGGAGCATGTCCAACAGCTCTGGGTTTGACATAGCTTTGTATGTTAGGCAGAGATCGCCTTTGAGTAGGCGATATGCGACAGAGTAAAGCTGGAGTTTTTTGAGACGGTCTGCATAAGGCATCTGTTTGAGGCCAGTAATCCTCTTTGTGAGGTATTTTTGTGGCCTTTCCAGTTGTTGTAGATGTCTTGTGAGGTACATACCAAAAGGGGAGTAGTACTCTTTAATTGGGTCTAATGAGTGATGAGTAGTGGGGAACAATGATCTCTTTTTTTCTGGATGAGAAACCTTTTGTGATGAGGTGTGCCATGTAGAAGGATTTCCTGACTACTGTGGCGATGTGATTATCAAAGGAGAGACTACTGTCCACCTGTGTCCCAAGGTCTCTTATCATACTTTTGGTGTTAAGTAGACCACCACCTATGTGGTAGTTCATGGCTACAGAGTTTTTACCAAAGGGGATGACAATGCACTTTTTGGCATTGAGCTTGAGACCATGTCTTTGACACCAGGCATCTGTCTCAGTGAGGCCCTTTTGTAGGATGCATGTCTGAACTTGGGTCTTTAAACAGCAAGTAATAGTATGACATGGTCATAATCCATGTGGGTGTAACTGATCAAAGATGTACCTCACTGGACTATATGAAGAGATACATGATGGAGCTGTCTGAATGTGTGTGTTCCAGGTGGGTATGAATCTACCCCTGAGTTGCATCCCACCTTCACCAATGATGATGCCACAGTAACAGCAAAAAATGACTGACTTCAGCAATTGGCTTAATTTCTGGTGTCACAGCAAGGGGATCCAATATCTGTCAGCCTGGGGAGACATGATCAACAAACCATGATGCTTTGCCAAGGATGGTTTGCACTTGTCACCACTTGGCTTTTGGATGCTGGCAAAAACTTTAACTATCCCTACAGTGCCTTTTCTAGGCCTTGCCAAGTTGCCAAACCCTTCAACATAACAAAACTTACTCATGACTACCTAAAGGTACTGCTGCTCAGTGCTAGGAGTTTAAATAAAAAACTGCACTCCCTGAACCACTCCTCACCCTGGAGAACTCAGACATATGTGCAGTCATGGAAACATGGTTCAGATCCATAGAAAGCACCCCCGCTATCAAAGGCTACAATGGCCTTCATACATTTCAGTCCCCCTCAGCTCAGGATAAAACAAAGGGAGAAGGTCTCTCAGTATTCATAAAGAACAAGTACACTGCTAGACTGGTCCAGCAACATAATTCACTTGAGCTGCTCCATGTCCAACTGACCTTATGTGCGATAACCTTAACATGAGTCTGGAAAACCACACCTTCTACCTAAAGCTACTGGACACCATATTTATGGGTGACTTCGACCACCCCTTTATAAGGTGGGAGAATGATATGGCCCATAATTCACCTGCTCAGAGGTTTTTGGACTTCATCAATGTAAACACCCTGGACCAACTAGTTAGCTCCCCCAACTAGAAGTACAAATATCCTAGACCTAGTACTACACAAACATGGGGGGATTCTGCTCCCTCCCATGCATTAACTCCTCCCTGGTAAGATTTGACCACAAAATGATCTCTTTTAGCATTGAAACTAACCTAGAACCTCCGTGAAACTCCAGACCTGTTAATAGCTTTGCTAAGGTCAATTACTTCAAGCTAGGTGACAGTGTATTAAACTTCCAAGCCCTCTGAACCCAGATGATACTGAGGCCCATGGCCACTGGCAAAATTAAACCACCATGGTGGACCCCTACTGTAAACAGGTTATTCAACAAAAGGAAAAAAATCATTTTCAAAGCCAAGAAGGAACAGACAATCAGTGCAAAAAGACAATTACCAATCTAAACAAACAAATTAGAGAGCTGGTCAAATCTGCCAAACCAAACTATGAGGCAAAGATAGCCTCATTACCTCCTATCACACCCAAAGAAATACCCACAACCACCCTCCTACTGGTCATTATGAGGAAACAGGTCCTTATTGTGCTCACTGAAGCCAAAATCACAGCCTCCATGGGTCCCAACAACATTCCAGGATGCTTGTTAAATAGCTTAAAACAGAATCTATCAAGGCCACTAGAAACTGTCTTTATCCACAGCCTCTGGATGGGCTTTGTCCCAGAAGAATGAAGGATTGTAGCAGTTGTCCCTCTGCACAAGAGGGGACCCATCAACTGACCCAGGGAACCTACAGACCCATAAACTTGACCAGTCTTACTTTTAAGGTCATGATAAGAATTATCATGGACCTGCTCAATAATGACTTAGGAACTCTCCTAAAACTGAACCAGACCCAATCTGACTTTGTCAAAAGGAGGTTTTGCTTGTTCAGTCTGGGGGACTTCTTGAAGAAAGTCACCAGGGCCATGGATGAGGGTAAAACAGTACATGCCAAATATCTAGACCTGACCAAGGCTTTCAACACAATCCCCCACTTGGGGATCATAGATAAACTTACTGAATTAGGCATAAACCTCTACACTATCAGATGGATAGCCTACTGGCTCACTGACAGGACTCATGTTATCTGGATAAGTGAATCCAGTTCTGATATGAAACCTGTTACAGGCAGTGCCCCCTAGGGCTCAGTGTTGGGACCCCTCTTGTTTGGTACATACTTCTCTGAAGTGAAGGCCAATGTTGACGGCCTCTGGCTCACCAAGTTCATTGATGACTGTAAGCTGGGAGCAACCATTGAATCCCCAAATGATGTTGACATCCTACAAAAAGGCCTAAAAATGACAAACAACCAGTGCCAAAACCATGGTCTGAGACTACATGCTAAAAAATGCATAATCATACTGTTTGGCAAATTAGATATCCCTGCAAGTTATAATATTGATAGAACACCCCTAAAAGTAGATCCAGTGGTGAGGGACTTAGGAACACAGATAGATAGTAACCTAAACTTTGATCACCAGTTAGCTACAGTAGTGAGGAAATCCTTCTGTGTGGCTCAACTTATAGGTAAATGCATGGCATTAAGATAAATGGAAGTCATAGTGCCATTGCACTCGGCCCTGATCAGGCCCGTAATCGAGTACAGTGTTCCCTTTTGCATGTACCTAACTAGGCACTTACACCAACTGGAGCAGCTGCAGAGGTTTCTCACTAAAAAATACATAACGTAAGACACATATCTTATGAAGACCAAGCAAAGGTCCTATTCCTTTACTCTGTCTCATATCATTTATTGGGAGCGGACTTATGCCTGACCTACAAAGCATTCTCTGATCCAGCCCTGATGAAAATACTATATATTCGCAAGAAAAATTATATAAGGGTTACATCTTCCATGGACTTGAACCTATTTTGTGACTAACAGAACTTGTGGAGAGACAGATTTGTAACCCAAAGGCTAACTTGTCTACTGAATAAACTTCCCATCTTCATAAAACAAAGCCTGTCTATCACACTCTTCAAAAAGAATTTGGATAAATGTATGGGAAACTGTAAATTCACTCCTAAGGTACTGTCCATGCCCCTTATGGACAGAGGCAGTCTTTGATTTGACTCAGGGCTGCAACACCCAAAAAAAAAACACTACCCTGATACTACCCCATCCCATATCTAGGGAATTAAGATATAATATTGTTATAACCTGGGTAAGATTGGCTAGGCTTGTAAAGGCTCTTGTGCCATTAGCCTAATAATCACCTACGCACTAGCAGATTCCTGTAATAGCTGAGACCAGAGTAATGACAGCCTTCACCACCAGATGGCTTATTTTAGTATACTGTCCTTCCTTTGGGACTAAATGGTGCTTTTGTGACACATCAGTGATTAATGGACAGTCCTAAAGCCCCTTTTTGGCATTACATGAAGTTGTACAGCTGACTTTTGCACAATGTTTTTATTTGGTAAGGGGAAAGTGACACAAAAGATCAGTTATTTGCATATTTACACTCAACAACTACATTTTTAAAGTTTTCCTACAATAAATGTACGGACTCTATTGCCTACTGGGATATCACAATTTATAAAGATGAGTTATCCAGAATTTTTAGAAAATCTACATTCTGTACTCCCTCTTAAACAGAAATACAACATTGAGAAGAGACAAACAGTTCATAACATCTGAGAATAGATTTTTTTTTCTGTTAAATTGGATAAATTGTGTGATACGTTTCTGAACAGGAAATACCAGAGTGATTTTGTGTTAAAATGAAAAATGAGGTTGAGAGTTATAGGCTGTTGAAATATTTTTCTATTTAACACAAATTCATCGAGGTAAGTAATGTTACACATAATCAACCTGTCTTTAATAATGCTGTGGTATTAACATTTTCAATTGTCTCTGACATACTGAAAACAAAGCTGAGCTTTGTTCCCTATTTTAGTTTTAGGAGTAAATATTTCCTTAAAGAAACTTTTTTACTCCCAGGGGTTAAATCCAGGGACATAGGATACAAAATGCATAAATGTGGGAGCTGTAGCCAGTGCCCTTTCATATATGAGGGTTCATCAGTTTCTTTGGGAGAGTTTGAAAATTTCATTATGATAGCAGGCAGCTGTAACTGTGATACATCTGGGTCATCCTGAACTAGGTTTTATACTGACAAAACAGAAAGAAAATTAAAAAAAAGTGTGAACACACACCAGTACCATCTGTAACAAGGATGTAAACAATGCTTCAGCAAAGCATAGTTTGAGCTGTACCTCTTTCAATAACATTTTTTTTATGTTAGAACATGTTTCACAGAACAGGGTGGATGACAGCTGGGAAGACACGCTAGAGTTTAACAAACTTGTATGGCAGATAAGGTTAAATGCCTCAGTTCCCACCCAGACTGAATGAACATATGTCTATTCATTTTGTTTTAAAAATAAAGGCCACCAATAATTAGATAAGTGAATTGAAGGAATCATTTACATGTTTACATTAACTTGAGATTTTTGAAATATGTTTTTTCGATTTGTTTACATTTGAGTTTGTGACATCATTTTCTGCAGTGGGAATATGTGACATAATTAGATAGCTCTTAAATGTGGAAGTTGTGATGGTATTTGTATTCTGATGATATGTCTTAAAACTGCTGGATGAAAGGGTTTGACAGTTTGTATTAAAAATTTCCACAGCAGTGCTGGTGGTTGTTTTTTGTTTGGCAACCAAACCTATATCTGACTTGGATTTGAAATTGTGGGTTGTTTTAAGGTATGAGTATAGAAGGCAATGTGTGTTTCAGGGTGTAGGTTCTCAGTACAGCAACTCTGAATATTGCTAGCTACATTCCCCCATTCTTTTGGTATGTTTGAAATTTAGTTAGAAAAAGTAACAAACTAGGATGAAACAAGCGAAGGAGTGATAAACAAATTGTGAGGAGTGTATAAGATGGAAGAAATGAGGAAGATGGAAAAAATGCCAAGTGTTGCAGGTAGGAAGATGGCAGCTACAGCAAGCTATCTGAGAAAGAGTTATTTATGTGTGTTCAGATAAGCCTAAGGGTTTGTTTATACATTTTAAAAAGCAGGAGACTGGGATTTTGGAAACGTGTGAAATGTGTATGAGGAAGCCAGAGATACAGAGTGTTAAACACATTCTTTACCTCTGTTCTCTCAAGTGAATTCACAGGAAGGGCATCTCCCCCTGTTAACCATACAAATCATAGAAAGTTCATGGCTGTTGAGTCTTGTGACCATATACCTCGCCAGAGAGAAAGGAGTAGTTAGGAATGGGCTGAGGTGAATCAGCAGAGACCACGAAAAAGACAGAAAATCAGGACAGGGTACTATGAAGAAATGTTGCACATGAAGTGGGAGAGATGCCCACCCCTAGATCTGTGGAAAGTATCAGAAGTCATCTGAAGTTGCCTGACATGTGTCTGTAACCTTATTTTAGACTTTATATGCTAATTTAGGACGGGAAGGCTTGGTTGTATTAGTATTGTAGAATGTGGTGGTGGTGGTGGTGGTGGCCCACCGGGGCCACCGGGGGACAGGAAGGAAAAAATTATTCCAAATCTGTTCGTTTGACATTGATCCATAGCAAAGTAGTGGAAAACGCATCGAGGGTATAGCCTATTTTTTTGGATGCTGATGGTCAGACAGACAGAGAACAGCACCACTTTATAAAACCAAAGTTTTTCCAGTCCAGTTGGGTATAATTCTATTAACTAGGCAACTGCTGAGGAAGACCAGGATAACCCCACTGACATGGTACATGTGGACCTGCGCAAAACATTTGACACAGCAGGACCCAATATTAACGCTAGTTCTGTTCAACGTATTTATATGCTGTGTACATACTGGGTCAGATTCTGTAAATTTCACGGAATCTGGTACATTTTGCTGATATCAGAGCAAATGTTGTGGATAATCCTGTAATATGTAAATATGTCTCAGAGAACTTAGAATGTGTTGGTGCATAGCAGAGTTGAGCGGTAGCACTGGTGCACTGTATATCAGTCATAGCCACTCCGTATGTCATGTAAACTGTCTCATAAAACTTAGTGCACATTAACAAAGTTAAGGAAAAATCCCAATGTAAGCTGCATGGCATTTGTGAATATGTGTCTACAGCACTCTCTCCAATAAGCTAAGAGGCAACTACGGAATATCGCTGTAACTCATTTAGTAGTAAAATATACTTGCTTTCACTTATGGATTTTGACTGAATCTGTAAAATTTCTAACAAAAAAAAAGTGACAAAGGAGAAGGGTAATCAGTCACATCACCACAGCTAACAGTAGTGAAGGGCAATCACAACCACATCACCACAGCTAACAGTAGTGAAGGGCAATCACAACCACATCACCACAGCTAACAGTAGCGAAGGGTAATCACAGCCACATCACCACAGCTAACAGTAGCGAAGGGCAATCACAACCACATCACCACAGCTAACAGTAGCGAAGGGTAATCACAGCCACATCACCACAGCTAACAGTAGCTAGCAAAACTGGTGCTGGACAAGTGTGGGGAACACAGGTAGAGCACACCCAAGGAATCAGTGAGCTAGAAAAGCAGAGATGGGGTATGGCTGAAGAGAAGGGATGCAAAAGAGATATGTTTCAACAGAAAAATCTGCGCACAGACAGAGTGGCATGGGTATTTTTTTTGAGGCAATAGACCCCATTATTTATTTATTTTTTGAGAATAGAAGTAAGGGTGAAGACAGAGGAAAGAGGAGGAGAAGCCCCGTACAGAAGGTATACACATATAACAAATATAACAACACATGACAGGCAAGGTTTGTAATAAACATTAAGGAAAGGTAAGTTACACAGACAGCATACTCTACAACATAGGCAACGGAATGTTGACAAACAGGGTGCGGATGCATACCAACCATAGTGAAATGCAGAAGTATATATGTAGCTCCATGCTATTAGAGTGTGACATGTTGCAAACTGTGTGGCAGTCATACCTGGATGTGTATGACCAATGGTAGATGTGTGTTGTAGGGTAATAAAATGGATTAAAGTACACATTGGATAAATAAACAAATATCCAAGTAGTCTGTCAGCAGTGTAAGTAAAAGCCAAACAGCATTATAGATGACAAATGCAGATCTTGGAATGCCAGATAATACCGGCAGAGGACAGAAGAGAATCTCTGACCATGCATATAAAAGGCACACAACCACACACAATGCCAAACAGCAGTACTGTAGCAAAGCAATAAACTGGCGACTACCTACACAAGTAGGTGCCCACAACAGAAACAGACGTGATGGAATGTATATGTCACACACACATATAGATATATACTTCATAGCCCTAACAGGAAAATATCAGAAAACAATGTCAATGTACATGTACACACCAATGATGTAATAATAGGTTTACTATCAAAATGTCGCGGGAAAAAATAAATCCCGTTCAGAACACTGACATAAAACAGCGAAACAAAAAACATATAACAGAGCACAATGTTGAATCAGCTGAACGAATTCAGCAGGTACAACATTATAGTCGAACAGATCACGTGACATCTGTATAGGAGCTCAGGTAACTGAAACTCCTACCCCTGCACCCCTGCTAACTATATATTCCAATGCAGAGATCGCAGTACAGTCAGGAAATGGATGAATTTCCCAAACCACACTGTACCGTGATCTCTGTACAGTACTTTGAGTTCACATTAGTGAATGCCATGTGCATTCGCTGATATGAAGTTTCAAACATGGAGATGTTCAGCAACACAGAAAATTGAACATCCATCTGTCGATTTTTTGTCTACAGAGCATATCCGTTCATCATTTTGACAGTAAACCATAATAATATATGATAACAAAACACAAAGCGGCCGGCAGTCCTTGGGGTAAAAGCTCCGTAGTACAAGTTCAAAAATCCAATAAATAAGAAAAAACAAAAGTCTGACTACGGAGCTACCATAGTACACGAATCTCTGAACAAAGCTTCAGCAGAGTATAACAGTAGCCAATAACGAAATAAAACTTTATATATAAAAAAAACAGGTTTATTAATTAGAGGTAAGTGCTTTCGCTTAGGAGCTTCTTCAGACGTAGTCAAAACATTGAAACTAAAACTCACACACATATATATATATATATATATATATATATATATATATACAGGTATCATCACAATCAAGATCAATCAACCAATCAGCTGTATTAAAGTGGTATGCCTAACGTACACCTATAACTCAGATATTGATGTACATTCTTAATCAATAATGCAAACAAGAGCAGTACAAAGATTAAATTTAGTATGTAAGTCATACATAAATACTCCTAACAATACATAGTCTTCTAAAACATAATAAGACAACTATTAAGAACTACTTATGCAGCCTCCTCCTTTTTAAAACGGGCTTGATGGAAGCCCTCTCATTTAAACCCCTACCCCTGTCAGCTTTCAAGATGATAATCCAACAGGTTTCCCTGTATTCAGTATATGTTCTCACATCACCCTCCCTTATACTCAAGCCTATAGCCTCAATAACTCTGAATCTGAAAGTATGGTGTGTCCCTTGCTCACTAACATGTTTAGAAAGTGCATTGTTGGGGAGATTTTTCCTGATGTTATACAAGTGCTCCCTAACTCTGTCACATAATACTCTGTTAGTTTTTCCTACATAGAAGGCCCCACAATACTCACATTCTGCTAAATAAACCACATGTGGGGTCATACAGTTGTGAATGCCTCTAAACCAGAAGTTCTTACCTAAGTCTGGATGGCAAAACTTGGGAACATTACCAACTATGTTCCCAATGTCATCATTGACTAATAAAATAGGCCAGTATTTTTGAAAAAGTTTTGTAACATACCCCATGTCACTAGAATAGTACAAAGGGATTTTTGTGACCTCTACTCTACCATCACTCACTATATTTTCAAATGGACTGTGGGGACCATAATATGGTTTCGCCTTAGTCTCCCTCAAGTGGGCCAGATCTTCCCATTGTCTTTCTAGCTCTGTATGAGTATATCCTCTGTCTAACAAATTCTTCTCAATATTAACTAATTCTGAATGAAAGCCAATTTCTGATGGGTTCATTCTAGAGGCTCTCATACCTTGTCCACTGACAAGATTTCTAAAAACATAACCTGGATGCATACTCATCCTAAAAAGAAGGATGTTCCTGTAACAGGCTTTGCAAGACACTCCTGTGTTAATTATTCTTGAATCTAACTTCTCAACATAAACATCCAAGTAGTCTATAAAGTCAAATGAGAGCTGATACGTAAACTTCAAACACTCTGTCAAGTTATTAATAAGCTCAAAAAAGCTGAAAAATGCTTGTTAGGAACCTCCCCACAAAATAAACAAGTCATCTACAAAGCGCCTGTAAAACAAAACCTGCCTTTTGAACTCAATTTGTGGAAATAACATATTTTCCTCCCAAGTTTAGGTTTAAGAATCATAAGAACTTGAAGAGACTATTATGTACGAACCGAAGGGGTATACAGAGGGTAGACTTTGGTCACACTGAACCATGTGGTTCTTGTAACTTCTGTTGCTACATCAATACTACAGCGGAGTTTTGCCATCCAGACTTAGGTAAGAACTTCTGGTTTAGAGGCATTCACAACTGTATGACCCCACATGTGGTTTATTTAGTGGAATGTGAGTATTGTGGGGCCTTCTATGTATGGAAAACTAACAGAGTATTACGTGACAGAGTTAGGGAACACTTGTATAACATCAGGAAAAATCTCCCCAACAATGCACTTTCCAAACATGTTAGTGAGCAAGGGACACACCATACTTTCAGATTCAGAGTTATTGAGGCTATAGGCTTGAGTATAAGGGAGGGTGATGTGAGAACATACACTGAATACAGGGAAACCTGTTGGATTATCATCTTGAAAGCTGACAGGGGTAGGGGTTTAAATGAGAGGGCTTCCATCAAGCCCATTTTAAAAAGGAGGAGGCTGCATAAGTAGTTCTTAATAGTTGTCTTATTATGTTTTAGAAGACTATGTATTGTTAGGAGTATTTATGTATGACTTACATACTAAATTTAATCTTTGTACTGCTCTTGTTTGCATTATTGATTAAGAATGTACATCAATATCTGAGTTATAGGTGTACATTAGGCATACCACTTTAATACAGCTGATTGGTTGATTGATCTTGATTGTGATGATACCTGTGTATATATATGTGAGTTTTAGTTTCAATGTTTTGACTAGGTCTGAAGATGCTCCTAAGCGAAAGCGCTTACCTCTAATTAATAAACCTGGGTTTTTTATATATAAAGTTTTATTTTGTTATTGGCTACTGTTATACTCTGCTGAAGCTTTGTTCAGAGATTCATGTACTATGGTAGCTCCGTAGTCAGACTTTTGTTTTTTCATAATAATATATGTTTAGAAATCTATGATAAATGCTATATAACAAATATGAGGTTGTGCACATGAATTTTGACAATGTACACTGGTTACAATGTAACACACAAGTATAACAAGAACAAGGATATACTGCAAGGAATAGCCAGTAACTTGTGTGCAGATGTCCTGTATCTGTATAATGGCCATAGAGTGGCATAAGTTGGCCTTCTAATAAAACAACTACATGAAAATGGATGAGACTTACAACAAAGGTGAACATGTACCATGCATATGTGCAAGATATATATCATACCTATAAAAGTGGAAGGGAGGTGGATAACATGGGCTCACATCAAGGAGGACATGGCAGCAGAGCTACATAGACAAACGGTAAAGTAGGACAGCACTATGTAAACATTGGAAATGCCTCTGTACACCACACAGGTTGATGTTGACGTCAACCCAAACTGCAACTACATTGAAGTGAATGGCCAGTGTATGTCACACTGGTAGACTGCATTGCTAACCACAATAAAAATGGCCATGTATAAATCTTACATACACACACACACACACACACACACACACACACACACACACACACACACACACACACACACGCGCACACACACACACACACACACACACACACACACACACACACACACACACACACACACACAATTTGCTCAATCATATAACAGCAACAGGCATAGGTAAACAAGCTAAGAATCAGTATCACATACACATATATACTGGTGTGCCATTGTAAAACATGTGGAATAAACACCTGTGGTTACATATCATTGACCATGGGTATGGCTGAGCGCTGGGCAGCACTGTGAACAACATTACAGCACATTAACATGAAGTCAGTGACTGCTCACAGTTCCAGGGTACAATGGTGGTTCTCTGTTGATCGTAATATGTGCAGAAACATGTACATAAATCATTGCATATATTCACCATTTGCCAAAATGTACAAATTTATGTGAACAAGGAATGAATTTGGAAATGTAACACAGGCCAAAGAAATCATACTTTACTGTTAATGAATAAATTATCATTACTACAATGTACATGAATGGTGCATTGGTGGTCTATGCATTCAGTAAAGGAGGACTGCCCATAAGTAGCAGACAAATATATATGATACAACATGGCATCATCATTGGCAAAATATGCCACACATGACAGTGTGACAGCATGACAAGTATTCAAAACACAGGGGCAAGGACATGTCCTTCTGTTAAACATGCATGACATAACATCTCACAAATCAACCCATATCACTGTGGTGTTTGTGAAATATGGGCAACATGTTGTTTATGAGTTGCTGTCAATACCACACATGTATACAGTAGAACTGTTGCAGCAGTAGCAGCATGTTAACTGCCGAAACTCATGGACAGCTGAATTCTGAATGAAAGTCTAATGCAGTAATTCATCTCAAGCACCTGTTGAAACATAATGCTCAATGTCGAGTGACATCTGCAGTGTACGTTTGTCCATGTATCACATAAGCATGACAGCAAAATGCTATGCATGTACACATGTGCATAAACAGTCCAATCACTTATATGGCAAACACCATGGTGACAGCATTACACAAGTCGATCACACAGACAATACTTACAGTCCTGAGGGCCTGCCTTGATGGGGATGGACAGCACAAATAATCTCTTGGGCTATTTCCCTGAATAGGTCTTGCATAGCCAGTGCCATATCTTGGAAAAAAATTCCCCATCATGCCCTTCATCTGTGTCCAAAAGACATCAGTCATCACCTTCCAGAGCTGTTCCTAATAATCATCTTGTTGTGGTGCTGGGCATCATCTCCTCTGAGGTGCAGTATGGATGATGGCGCATGCAGGTCCATCTTCATCATCGTCATCATCATCATTGTCTCCATTATGGTCATCATTGTCATCAGAGGATTTGGGCAGTGGTCTGGCATATGCTCATCTCTCTAACGTCTGATGGGTGAGTGTCCACTCATCCCGTGCTCTGTCAAGGTGAATGACAAGAAATAACGTACATATGCATACCTGCTACTATATGAGTACATAACATATGCATGATCACATGATGCACAAGCAGAAAACAGTGAGCATGATACCTTAGAATACGGTATGGCCATAATCAAGTGTACCACCATATGCAATGTAGGTCAGTAATCAAAACCATATCAATGAAAACTACATATCTATCAGGCCACACATTTCCTGTGAAAATCATATCTGACATTAAACAGAAGCTGATGTGCACATCTGAAATCTAACAGACATTAGGTAACATCGTGTTGAAATGTGATGTCTGCATATGAGAATAAAGTTATACCAGCATACATAACTCCGCCAAGGACGGTCCCAAGCCCATCTGAAAAAGGAGGAGGGTTGGGCTTAGGGTTAGCAACCCCATCCCATAAAAAACAAATTGCTACAAAAACACCAACTACAGGAAACACAGACAATCTTGTCTTGGAAGAGGAGAGTTCTTCAAATGGAAGATTTATGAAGTCTTGTGGCCAAAGCTGAAGGGACGCCACAAAGCAGAGTACCCTTCTCTCTACCAGGAAAATAAACATTGGCACATGGAATGTCAGGGCCATGAATGAGCTAAGCAAGGCAGCCCAAGTGGCAGCAGAAATGAGAAATAACAACTTGAGTTTGTTGGGAATCAGCGAGACAAGGTGGACAGGGGCTGGTCAGTGTCGATTATCTACAGGAGAGTTGTTGCTTTATTCTGGACATGAGGACAGTGAAGCACTTCTCTCGCAAGGGGTTGGTCTTATGTTGGCCAAACAGGCCCAGAGAGCCCTGATTGGATGGGAAGCACATGGCCCTAGGATCATCACAGCTTCATTCCGTACAAAGAAGAAGAAAATTGTAATGAATGTGGTCCAGTGCTATGCACCAACTAATGACAGTGAAGAGGAAGATAAAGATCAGTTTTATGAAAGACTGCAGCAGATCCTCGAGACCTACCCAAAGACCTTACTATTCTTATGGGTGATATAAATGCCAAGGTCGGATCCAGTAACATAGGATATGAGCAAATCATGGGTACACATGCTCTGGGAACAATCAACAAGAATGGTGAAAGGTTTGTTGATCTATGTGCTCTCAACAATTTGCTCATTGGAGGCAGCATTTTTCCCCACAAACGGATACACAAAAATACATGGGTCTCCCCTGACTATACAACAGAAAACCAGATAGATCACATATGCATCTGTAGAAAGTTTAGAAGAACATCACAAGATGTCAGAGTGAAAAGAGGGGCAGATGTAGCATCTGACCATCACTTGTTGGTGGCTAGACTGAAGCTAAAGCTTAAAAGAACCCAGGTTCAAGAGTCATCTAGGAGAATCAAATACAATGTTCATCTATTGAAAGATTCTCAGACAAAAGAACAGTTCAACATTGCACTGAAAAACAAATTTGAAGTGCTACAAGAACTGGTTGAGGAGGGTGGAGTAAACAGCTCATGGCAGAATGTGAAAAAGGCTGTAGACTTAGCTTGTCAAGAGACACTGGGACCTAAAAAGTATCATCAGAAAGAGTGGATCACTGCAGAAACACTGGTAAAGATAGAAGACAGAAAGAGGAAGAAGGCAAAAGTAAATAACAGTAAAACTAGAGCTTCAAAGAGCAAGGCCCAAGAAGAATATGCAGATGCCCACAGGGAGGTCAAAAGATGCATTAAAATAGATAAGAACAATTATGTGGAACAGTTGGCAGTTGAGGCAGAACTGGCAGCTTACAGTGGTAACACAAAAATGTTGTATGATATCACCAAGCAACTTTCAGGAAAGTACAGTAAGCCAGAGAGACCTGTTAAAGATAAGCAAGGGAAAACCATCAATAGTATAGAACATCAACTGAAAAGGTGGGTGGAACACTTTGAAGAACTTCTAAACAGACCGTCACCTCTAAACCCTCCAATTATTGAGCCAGCCAATGAAGATCTATTAATCAATTGTGAAAAGCCGAGCAAGGAGGAGATCAGGAAAGCCATCATCTAAATGAAAAATGGGAAAGCGGCAGGACCAGATAACATCTCGGCAGAGGCCCTTAAAGCAGACCTGAATACATCAGTGGAGATGTTGTATCCACTCTTTGAAAGAATCTGGGCAGAGGAAACTGTTCCTTCAGAATGGAAAGAGAGTCATCTCATTAAGCTTCCCAAGAAAGGGGACCTTAGCAAATGCGACAACTACAGAGGCATCAATCTTCTATCAGTTCCAGGAAAAGTTTTCAACCGTATCCTTTTGGAAAGGATAGAGGACATCACTGACAAAAAGCTGAGAGAAGAGCAGGCAGGCTTCCGCAAAAATAGATCGTGTACTGATCAAATTGCAACGCTCAGAATAATTGTGGAACAGTCAGTTGAATGGAACTCACCACTGTATATCAACTTTGTTGACTTTGAAAAGGCGTTTGATAGCGTGGACAGAGAGACACTGTGGAGCCTTCTGAAGCACTATGGTATACCAACGAAAATAGTAAATTTGATAAAGAACTCATACAATGGTCTATCATGCAGGGTTATACATGGAGGGCAGCTCTCTGAAAGCTTTCAAGTAAAAACTGGGGTCAGGCAAGGATGCTTACTGTCACCATTCCTCTTCCTGTTAGTTATCAACTGGATTATGAAGAAATCTACTGCAGGACAGAAAAATGTGATCCAATGGACCCTATGGAGTCAGCTGGAAGATCTGGACTATGCTGATGACCTCGCCCTCATCTCTCACAGCCAGCAGCAAATGCAAAACAAGACAAATTTGGTGGCAGTTACAGCGCTAGAGGTGGGTCTTAACATTAACAATCTGAAGACAAAGATCCTTAAATTAAACTCCACAAATACTAACCCTATCACTCTGCAAGGGAAGCCACTGGAGGAAGTGCAGTCCTTTACCTACCTCGGCAGCATAATTGACAAGCAGGGCGGATCAGAAGTGGATGTCAGGGCAAGGATAGGAAAAGCAAGAGCAGCCTTCATACAGTTAAATAGGGTCTGGAAAACAAGAGAACTATCCCTGATCAACAAGATAAGGCTGTTTAACTCTAACGTGAAGTCAGTACTGCTGTATGGGGCAGAGACCTGGGGGTTAAACAAGACCACCACTAAAAAACTTCAGACATTTACAAATAGCTGTCTCAGGAAGATTTTACAGATTCGATGGCCAGACACTATTAGTAACGCCACCCTTTTGGAAAGGACCAACCAACTTTCGATTGGCGAAGAAGTTAAGAGGAGGAGGTGCAGATGGATCGGGCATACTCTTCGCAAACCAGCAAACAATATTACAAGACAGGCATTGCGCTGGAATCCTCAGGGGAAGAGAGGAAGAGGCCGCCCATGAAACACCTGGAGGCGAGACTTTGAGGCAGATGCTAAGCTTAGAGGCTACACATGGAACCAAATAGAACAGTTGGCCCAGGACAAGATTCGGTGGAGAGCTGTAGTTGGTGGCCCATACCCTGTCAAGGGTGACGGGCATAAGTAAGTAAGTAAGTAAGCATACATTGCAGATGTCATTAAAAACACATTTTCAGATGAAAATGCCTAAAATTATTACATAGGACAAGTATAATGAGCAAATTTGCTGCTAGCAGATGGCTCTTCATGCACACAACACCTTCCCTGTGTCTGGTTATCTATACTTATGGATGTTTTCAATATGGGAAAATGTCAGGGATGCTGTATCCATCACACGATATGAGGAGCTTCCTCCTGGCCATGCCACAGCATGCATAATACAGCTTATCAGTGGAAATCCTGACATCACCGGAACATTTGTTTAAACCAGCACACTTATATACCCTGACATATGAAGAGAAGTATGCCATGACACTGTGCCATGCAACACTTACATGAGTCTGTCTTGCAAATCAACATTGTGAAAATGACAACACAAGTGCTGCAACCTGCACTTCTTAACAACTGCAATGTATACTTCACTACATCAGAGTGTAAATTGTCAGAAAAAGAATCTTGATGTCCATGTTTCCTGTCTTGTATGTATGCCTTGCACATTTATGTTGGTGTGTGAATGTCAACTGCAACTCAGGTATCCATGTAAGTAATGAGTCATGTGAACAGCCAGCAATTAACATATGGGTATAATGAAGATACAGTGAAATAATTCAGTAAGAAATATAAAAGCCATATATGCAAAAGAGCTGAGCAAGGCAACACGGTCATTGGCTGATCCAACATAAAATTTTTGGAATGTAACATAAAACATTAGACATAATGTACAATCATAAACACAGTGACCACCTGTAAAATACAAAAACATAGTTTATGTCTTACAAACAGTACTGTCTATCGACAAATGAATCACTGTGCTCCATACATTTATTAGCAACCACTGTGTATAAACCTGCAAAACATTAATAGCATAATGCTGGTTATGTAACAAACAGGAAATGCTGAACAAAAACACCTATGTGCACAACCACTCCTATATACAAAATACAATCAAAGGTGTTGCACATAGATGCAGTACCTGTAGTAGACTGAAAAAGAAGTTATGTATTACCATAATGTTCCATCTGTGCTGTAGATCTTTATTCATTCCTTACTGGTAGGACCTCGGTTCCATCCTTGGAACTGATATGGCCATTTCACAGCTCACGCAAGCCAAAAACTCTCAGCTAAGAACCTCCCCACAATGCCCCTCTCCTAGATACTCCAGATCAAGTTTGCCTGCCCTAGATAGGAGAAGTAGTAATAGGAAAAAGGTAGGAGGCTCTGTCTGAGCAAATACCCTAATCAGGAGTACCTAAAGTCCACCAGGAGTCCAGGCAGGGGGAAGGAGGTCAGGAAGTAAGGAATGAATAAAAATCTACAACACAGATGGAACGTTATGGTAAGACATAACTTCTTTATCTGATGTTGTAAATCTTTATTCATTACTTACTGTTAGGTCTGAGTCCCCAGCTACTTGAGTCCTGGGTGGCCCTAAGGAAGAATATTCCTAAGCACCATAGAACCAAAAGATGCTTGTCCCCTGGAGGCCAAATCCAATTTGTAATGAGATATGAAGGTATGAGGTCTTGCCCACGTGGCTGCTGCGCATATATCATCCATAGAGGCTCTGGAATGACAAGCTACAGAGGTAGCCATAGATCTGGTAGAATGAGCCATTATTCTGGAAGGTAAGGGTAGCTTTTTCTGTTGGTAGATAAAGGTAATGATGTTTCTAAGCCAAGAGGATAAAGTCACTTTGGAAACAGGTTTACTCAATCTGGGTCCTGCAAAGGCCACAACCAATTGGTCTGTTTTCCTGAAAGATTTAGTCCTGTCTAAATAACAACAAAGCTGTCAGTGCACATCAAGGGTGTGCAAAAGGTACTCCCCTCTATTAGAATGCCTCGGGAATAAAACTGGCAGGTCAATAGATTGGTTAATGGCAAAACCAGAAATGACCTTGGGCAAGAAGGAAGGGTCAGTACGAAGGGACACCCTATCCATGTGGAAGATCAAGTAAGGACTTGACACTCAAGGCCTGCAGCTCAGATACTCTTCTCATGAAGGCGAGTGCTACTAGAAGTATGATTTTCCAAGAAAAAAAATTTAAATCACGTGACTCAAAGGGCTCAAAGGGAGAACCTGTAAAAGATTGAAGCACCGGAATCAAGTCTCAGGGATCTAAGGGAGGCTTGACTGGAGGTTTAACATGTAATAATCCCTTCAAAAAAGTCTTACATAGGCGGTATGACATAATTGAAGAATTTTCAAGACCATTATGAAAACTGGCGATAGCTGCTAAATGTACAGCGATCATTGAAGCTGAGGCTCCTGCATGCAGGAGAATAGTCAGGTATTGCAGAATCTTATGAATAGACATTGAGAAAGGATCTAAGTTCTGGTCTTTGGCCCAAATAGAGAACCTAGTCCATTTACTAGAATAAACCTTTCTAGTGGAAGGTTTGTGTGAGGCCAGAAGAATTTCACGAACAGGAGACGGGATGTCAGGCAGTCTGGCAATCACTGGAAGTGGAAGAACCAGGCTGTGAGCTTGAAACTGTGCAGGTTCAGATGAATCAATCCCTGAGGATGGGATAACAGGTCCTGGGAATGATCCAGGATCCCCAGGCTGTGAATCAGATGAAGCCATAGAAATGGGAACCAGACTTGATGTGGCCAGTAGGGAGCAATGAGGATCACTTTGCTTTTCAACCTCTGAGCTTTCTGGAGAAATTCTGGAATGAGGGAAAATGGGTGAAAGTCATGCAGAAGACCTGGGGGCCAATCGTGTGTTAAAGCGTCCCTCGGTTGTTCCCCCTGAGGGGGAATCAAGGCAAAATGGCTCCTGCATTTGTAATTCAGGGGGAAGCAAACAGGTTGCAGCAAGGCTTGCCCCAGTGTTGGAAGATCTGAGCTGCTATTACAGGGTTGAGGGACCATTCATGGGGCATCAGGATGTTCCTGCTCAGATTGTCCGCAATAAGGTTGGAACTTCTGGGAATGTGCGTTGCTATAAGGAAGCAATTGGAAGCTATCACCCAGTGCCAAATCCTCATGGCTTTCCAACATAGGGGGTAAGATCTGGTTCTGCCTTGCTTGTTGATATACCAGATGACTGACATTTTGTCTGACTGAATTGCAATGGTCCCTGAAGGCAGGGATGCATGGAACGCTTGCAACACTATGAGAACTACCCTCAGTTCCAGAACATTTATGTGCAAGTTGGCCTCAAGGGGGGGTCCAGGTGGCTTGGACAATCTTTCCCTGAAAATGCCCCCCCAATAGTGAAGCATCCGTGGTCACCGTGGCCGTGGGTTGGGGAAGACAGAATGGTCGACACCAAATATTCTTTTGTGGCTCCATCCACCATAGCATTTCCTCCTTGCAATGGCTTTTAAGGCATATCATGTGGTTGAGTGGGTGTGTTAACAACCATTGTTCATAGGTGCATAGGTTCATGCTAGGCTATCTTCTCTAGGGCATTTACAAGTCCAGCCAGAGTGTGTTTGGCTTTCGCCACCCATTTTAAATGAATTTTGCTATGCCCTTTTTCGAGGTTAGTATACTGTGCCTCTGTCTAACAGTGACACAGAAGTGATACCCGGAGTAAATCTAGGATCTCCCATCCACTCATCAAGATTCCTCTTGAAGAGAGTCAATGAGGGACTCTGCCTAACCTGGACTGGGATTTTATTCCAGAGTGAAGGGAGCCTCTGGGTTATGAATCTGTCCCTCCAGCATGTCCTATTTATTTCAGTGCTGAGGTTCAAGTCTCGAAAAGTGAGCTCGAAGGGATTTGGATTTTCTGAGGTGCAGCATGTCCATTAATTCCGGGTTGGACATGGCTTTATACGTCAGGCACAGATCGCCTCTGAGCAGGCGGTATGCCACTGAGTAGAGCTGGAGTTTCTTTAACCGGGCAGCATATGACATCTGTTTGAGCCCTTTGATCCTCTTGGTGAGGTACTTTTGGGGTCTTTCCAGTTGCTGCAGGTGTCTGGTAAGGTACATCCCAAAAGGGGCATTTTACTCAATTATGGGCCTGATGAAGGATGAGTAAAGAGGCACGATGACCTCCTTTGATCTAGATGTGAATCCCTTCATGATTAGGTGGGCTATATAAAATGTTTTTCTAACCACTTTGGTCATGTGGTTGTTGAATGAGAGATTGCTATCAACTTGGGTCCCCAGGTCCCTAATTACTTCTTCCGTACTTAATGGATTACCATCTATGTGGTAATTTGTGGGCACTTTGTTTTTGCCGAAGGGGATGACTATACACTTTTTGGCATTTAGCTTGAGGCCATGGCTCTGACACCAGTTGTCTGTTTCTATGAGGCCCTTTTGTAGGATGCTTGTGTTGGCTGGAGAGTCGATTATGGCGCCCAGTTTGCAGTCATCTGTGAACTTGGTCAGCCACAGTCCTTCCGTGTTGGCCTGTACCTCCAAGAAATATATACCGAACAAGAGAGGTCCCAGGACTGAGCCTTGTGGGATGCCACTTGTAACTGGTTTGGAGTCTGACATGGCTCCAGCAATTCTAACCATGTGGGTTCTGTCCTTGAGCCAGTTTGCAACCCATCTAGTGACATAGGGGTTTATATTTAAGCTGGTGAGCTTATCTATAATGCCCGAGTGGGGTATTGTATCAAAGGCTTTTGCGAGGTCCACGTAGGCTTTGTGGACCACCTTCCCCTCATCAATGGCCTAGGTGACTGTTTCAAAGAAATCGACCAGGTTTAAGAGGCAGGATCTGCCCTTAACAAAGCCGAACTGGGTAGGATCCAGTGTCTGTAGGTCCCCAATATCTTTATTTATGAGGTCCATGATGATCCTTTCCATAGCTTTGCAGACCAAGCTAGTCAGGCTTATGGGGTGATAGTTTCCAGGATCCGTTGAGGCACCACCTTTGTGGAGAGGGACCACTGTTGCTGTATGCCACTCTTTGGGTACATATCCTGTAATAAGGCTGAGATTGAACAGTAGTTTTATGTTTGGTTTAGTTCTTCTTGGACTTCATGTAGGATGCAGCCTGGGACACCGTCTGGTCCCATTGATGCTGTGTTTTTTGCTTTGGAGAGGGCGGCTCTTACCTGAGCATCTGAGATGTCAGGGGGGCACACACTGCTGGGATAGATATTTGCCCTTTTGGTGGGGAAGGGGGGGTGAAGTTTGCACTGAACCTGTCAGCTAGGATGTTGGCAATGTCTGTGGGTTTGATGTATTTTTTGTCATTTTGGACTAATTCTGAGCATATCTGGGAATTCCCACCCAGGTTCCTAACATAACTAAAGAAAGCCTTGTGATTATCCTTAGTGTCCTGTGCAATTTTTCTCTCGAAGCTGGCGTTAGACGATTTTATGAGTGCCCGTAGTTTTTTGCTAATACTGATTAGAGATGCCTTCCCTTTTTGGGATTTTGCTCTATCATGTAGTAGCTTCCTCCTTCTATTGTATAGTTTGTTTATGGCTGGGGTCCACCAGACAGAACGCCTGCCTTTGGAGGATTGGGTCTTGGTTTTGTTTGGGATTGCATGATCCATGCATTCCTGAAGGTGTTCATAGAATGCGTTTATAAAGGATTTTGTGGTCTGGGCCATATTTTCCACAGGCCCGGGGGCTTTGAAGGATTCCACCTCGGTTTTGAGCAGTGTGAAATTTGCTTTAGAGAAGTTTTTCACTGTGGTTTTCTGGGCAGGGGCTGGGGTTGGGATGTGAATATCTAGTGAGATTAGTTTATGGTCTGATCTTACCAGTGAGGGATACACTTCTGGTCTGGAGCATAGAGTCCCCATGTTGGTGATGATCAGGTCCAGTATGTTTTCCCCTCTTGTGGGAGTGGTAACAATTTGTTCCATAGCATTTGAGTTTATAAATTCTAGGAACCTTTGGGCTAGGGTGTTGGAGCTAGAGTAATGCCCCCAGTCTATGTTTGGGTAGTTGAAGTTGCCCAATATAATGGTGTTTGGAGAGACCTTCATATTTTCCAGTGTTCTCAAGAAGGCTGAGTGGGGTTCCTGGGTTTGGGAGGGTGGTCTGTAGCAGGCTATAAACTGGAAGGCAGTTTTACCCACTGTTAGTTGCACATGTAAAGTCTCTGATGCTTCGTGCTGTGCCACCAACCTGGAGGTGTGTTTATCTTTGACGAATATTGATACTCCCCCTCCTTTTGTGGTTTGGTCCAAGTTTTGGGGCCGAAAAACATGGTATGAGGTATAACCTGGTAGTGCTGGGGTGCTCTCGGGAGCCTTGAACCAGGTTTCTGTTACTGCACAGATATCGATGTTCTCCATGCTAAGGAGAGTTTTGAGTGCATGCATCTTGAGGTTTAGACTTCTGGCATTCTTAGTTTCTTATCCCTTGTGATACCCATGGAGTTGGGTTTGTCTTTTGAGCCTTGCCTAAAAAAGGCACTATGGGGGTGACAAGAGCCTTTGCCAATATCCGAAAGCCCAGGGGTGACAGGTGCAAGCCACGAAGCATTGTGGCTTGTCGAGCATGTCATCCCAGGCTGACAGGCATTGGATCCCCTTTGAATGACACCAATACTTAAGCCAATTGTTGAAATTGATCATCTTGCCTTCATATTGTGGCATCATTCTTGGTGTGGGTAAGATGCTACTCAAGGTCAGGGTCATACCGGCCTGGGCTACATGCTCAGAGAGCTCCTCTATGTCTCTTTTCATGTAGTCCAGGGAGGTACGTCTCAGGTCATTCACACCAGCATGGACAATGACTGAGTCATATTTGTACTTGCCTTGGAGTGACCTGAGTGCTTGCGTTATGTGGCGGATCCTAGTGCCCGACAGGCAGCTCACTGTGACCTTCTCCTTGTTCAGCCTGGTGAGCGGGACGTCAGTGTGCCTGACGATAGAGTCACCTATTACAAGTGTATCAGGTGTGTTGTTTAGCCTTAAGGGCTGTGACTGTTCGGCACACTGGCTTTGTGAGCTATGTGTTGCACGTGTTTTGTTTTGGGGTAGCGGTTGCTTGGGTGTCTGCTTTGGAGGTCTCTGTTGCTTAGGCACATTTTTATTTAGAGCCTCCGAGTATGTTTTTGTGTCTTTATGTGTTTGGTTTGCTGTCGTGGTAGGTCTATGTGAGACTGGAATTGTAGTGAGTGTGGTTTCCTTCTCCTCCTGACTGTTTATGCCAGTACTGAGTTGAGAGAGCTTAGCCTCCAGTTTGGCTATATGGTTGCATCTCTCACATGTGTTGGAATTTGTTGGGAGGAGGAGAGGGTTGTCTGTGTACATGAGGCAGTTGTAACATTGCCTCAAGATTCCCAGATTCACCAGCTGGACCGGAGAGGAGATTGACAACTGACCTTTGGACATGCTAGAATAGTATTGGGAATTCCTTTATAATTGAAAAAAGGGCCAAGGGGGAACAAGATACTCAAGGGGAGTTTGTGAGGGTGTAGTGCTTTTAATTTTTTAGTGCTGACTTATATAATTGCTTTAGTGAGCAAGTGCCAGGCTTTAGAGTAGGAATAGGGTGTTTATTATGAGAACTAGATCAGTTCTAAGGGAAAAAGTGAAGAGCAGACTTTGTGGAGCTGAGAATGGTTTAAACCCAATTAAGCAGTGTTGCCCGATGCTGCGCTATGCGCAAAATCACGCAAAGCCACGCTAAAGCGGGTTTTATACAGGGGGGACTTGAAAGAGCTAGAAATTGTCCCAAAACGGCCAATAGACTACCAGATTCTTGTGCTGGGAACACTCCTCCAGGGATAGATAGGCTGCTCTAAGCTCCCCACTGCCACTGGTGAACAAAGAAGCCTCCCTTTATCCAAGAAAGGAAATGGGCAATACAGGAACTTTCCAAAAGTCCAGAATACAGCAAAGCCTGTATTTGGACTAGTCTAGGTCAGGAAAGACGGGAAACAAGGATAATTTTTTTTTTCTTTTTTGCAACAAACATCAGTAAAATGCAATAAATATGTAACACAGGCTAGCACACTTGAGTGTGTAGCCTCAACAGGTAAATGCAACAAACAGGGATTGTGCTGAAAGAGCCACTGCAGGATTCTCATGTGCAGTCTCGCCAGAGGTACCAAAGTAATGGCGGCTGCCATGGAGCCCGAGTTGCAGTACAAGAAGTGCTGGTACAAATGTGTGAGGAAGAAGGTCTTAAATTTGGTGTCTTATTTTCAAAAGCCTGTGAGAGGGGAGAGAAGCTTGATAGGATGTTGTGTTGAAGACTGCTCCAATAAATTCCAGTGTCTTCGTTGGAGACATCTGAGATTTGTCTTTGTTGATTGTAATCCCCAAGCGGTGAGTGAGATCTTGAGTGTAAGAGAGGCTGCAGACTGGGAGATTCCTGGTCAGAGTGGTAAGGAGCCAGTTGTTTAGATAGAGAAACACCTGGAATCCTTGTAGTCGAAGATGGGCTACCTCAACTGCCATACATTTGGTGAACACTCAGGGGGCTGTTGAAAGACCGAATAGCAGTGCCCTGAACTGGTAATGATTGGCTCCCAGCTGGAAGCACAGAAACCTCCAGGAGCAGTGATCCATCTTTATGTGGTAGTTTGCATCCTGTAGGTCTATAGAACACATCCAATTGTCCCTCCCTAGGGAGGGAAGAATGGACTGTACTGTGACCATCCGGAATTTTTGAGGTTTGATAAATTTGTTCAGTAGGCTGAGATCCAGGATTGGTCTCCAGTCCCCTGTCCTTTTTGGCACTAAAAAGAACCTCGAGTAAAACCTGGATCCTATCTGTTCTGGTGGGACTGGTTGGATGACCTTTTTTCATAGCAGTTTTTCTATTTCTAAGGCTGCTAATTCCCTCTGATTGGGCGGTACATTGGGGATTCATTTGACAGGTCTGGGAGTTAGGTCAAAAGGTATTTGGTAGCCTCTAGATATTATTGTCTGCACCCAAACATCAGTAGTAGTAATAAGATGCCAGGCTGGTAGATGCAGAGAGAAATGACCCCCGACTGCTTCCAGAGGAAAGCAATTGGGCAGCTGCTCAGGAGCGCTGGTACGGTCTGCTGGAGAAAGAATCTCTGGCTCCCTGGTTACGCAGACCCCCTCTACCCCAAAAGGGGCGTCTTCCATATGAGTTGCCCCCTCTGCCCCAAGGGGATTGTTCACCATGAGTGTCATGAAAGGATCCCTTGGGATTTCTTCAACCATATCTTTCCCCACTTCTGGTTCCTGGAATAAGGCCCCTGGGTGTTGGAAAAGCGTATGCCCACAGCAGACAAGGTCTTTCTTTTTTTCTCACTACGTGCAAGTGTGTTACATACCTTGGGTCCAAAATGTGCAGAGTCATTGGTAGCTGCATTACCAAAGGAAGATTTAAAGGGGTCAGCGAAATCACACAACCGCATCCAAGCATTACGTCTCATGACAACACCAAATGCGGCAGCTTGTGCTGCCCCCTCGGTGGTGTGAGATATCAAATGCATTGAGGAGTTCGAGATGGATTCAAGGGTAGCTCGCTGTGAGGTGACAGTGTCACACACCTCATCAGGCAGTACCCCAGCCAAAGAGGAAGACATTTCAGAAATTAGGTCTCTTTGGAGGTGAGTAAAGCGTGCCAGATAATTCAGCGACTGAATGGTGAAGGTCGCTGAAGCATAGGTCTGCTTCCCTAGTCTGTCCATGGTCCAGGACTCCCTGTTTGGAGGATGGACAGTGGAACTATCTTCTGTCAGTTCCCTCATGGTGGCCGCCACCATGACCATAGAATCAACTGTCAGCTGCTTGGACCAGTGGGGCTTGTCTTTAGGTGTAGATAAAATTTTGTCTGGCCTCCGGGGGACAGTTCCTACATTGTCCGGGGCCTTCCAGGCATGCTGCACAATTAGCTTAACAAGATCATCTGCTGGTGGGGTCACCCAGGAAGTAGATGGCTGGGCACAGAAGGCCTGCAGAAACACCGATTCCTCAGAACAAGGGTTAGAGGACTTACATTCCCCTTGCTGTTTAAGGATTTTGAGAATGTCTCTGAATGAGACATCATCTGGGGGAGAATGAGGGGACCCTTCCCCTTCATCACAATCAGTGTCTTCTGTGATAGATTCCTCCAGGGAGTCAAGGTGCTTCCTCTTGCACTGTTTCTTCTTGGGTGGCTCTCCAGTGGGATCTTCTGAGGAGGACTCCAGAGAAGGGGTTCACTTCACAGCGGGTTCTGATTCTGGTGTCCTATGGGGCTGGTTGTGAGCCTTCAGAGTGAAGGGTCCTATCCATCACCTGTACAGCAGGCGCACCCGAGCCCACTTCCAGTTGAGGGGTTATGAGAGAACTGGAAGCCATTGGAACTATGGACATAGACAGTGCCAATGAGAAAATAGGTGCCAGGTTAGTTACCAAGGTATGGACAGTCCAAGAACCGCTCCAAGAAAGCATCGGCTCCATCATAGCTGATGCTACAAGGGTGTTTGGTGCCGACAGGGGAAGTACTGCTGTCAGAGCTGTGACAGTATGTACCAAAGTGGGTGCTGGAGGAGGAAAAGCAGGGGAAGATGAGATAAAAGATTCTGAGCCAGGAGGGACAGAAGGTCTAGCTGGAATGGGCAATCCCCTAGCTACAAGAAGCTGATCCACAACCCGCACTAGGTCTAGCTCAGAAAAACTCCTAGTGGATCTAAGAGCGGCTGCAGAAGGGGAACCAGGTCTTTCTAGAAAGGGGCTAACCCTCTGCTCCAAGAAATGGTCATAAGTAGGAGAATATCTTGTCCTTGGCAGGTAATCGAATTTTGGAGCTAATGGAGCTGAAGAAACTGTCAGAACCATGGCCGTGGATAGTGCCAAGGCATGTACAGTCATCGGAGCCCATGGAGCTGAAGAAGCTGTTGGCACCATGAACAGGGATGGGGCCGAGGCATGTACAGTCATTGGAGCCCATGGAGCCAAGGAAACTGTCGGCACCATGGACAGGGATAGAGCCGAGGCATGAACAGTCATCAGAGCCGATGTAGGAGCCAAAGACAGCACCAAAGTCAGTGGTGCTGTGTTTGGAACTGAGCTAGGAGTGAATACCATGGTCAGCATCGAGGGAGAGGACACAAATCCTGGTGCCAAAGAGGTCTGCACCAAGGGCGCCAGTGAAGCATGGAGCCGACTCGTTTCTGTAACTGATGGAGATGCAGGAACTGAGTGACTCCATTTTTCCTTATATTTCTTGGTCTTAGGCGGGGGTGAGACCTCCGACCCAGATAGAGCCTCCGGGAAAGGTGTCTTGAGTAAACCTTTTAAAATAAGTTTATTCTTATGTTCTGCTAGTGTCCGATTAGAAAAAACATCTCAGATGTCACAATCAGCTTTAAAATGATCCACGTCCAAATAGTAGACACAACAGACGTGTATCTGAGTTAGGCATCTTACATCCACACTTGTCACACTGTTTAAAACTCAACTTAGCTTTGTCTGACATGGTAAGGAAACAATTCTATCCTGTAGAAAATTAAGGAAGAAAAACCAGTGGAGATAAGTTACGGAATACCACTAGTAAAAGGAGACCTGTCAGAGACAGGAGAGAGGGACAGTCAAATTAAATTACCAAGAAAAAGAGTAGGAAATAGGCCTAGGTTATAGGCGACAGTGATAAAAGAGGAACTTGATTAAAAATTTTGTAATCCAGAAGAGAAACTGTCATAAAAACAACAAAATACTACTAAGCTTTGAGAGAGACGGCTAACACGCCTGACTAGGAACATGGCAAATGCGATCTGGAGTATCTAGGAGAGGTCCTAACAGTAAGTAATGAGTAAACATTTACATCAGATGAATAAACAATCACACACATACATTAAATTCTGTTTGTCAGTGTTATTTCCACGTTCTTTTTGCAGTACTGTCCCAGTATGTTAAAAGCTTCACACATAAAACTGTAGCAAAAGAGCTGCTGTTGGCAGAACATTCTGGATTAGGGAGACATTTGTAGAAATTCAAAACATAAACTTTATAGTTGTAAGCATGTGCAAAATAACCTTTAATATCAATAAGCAGGTATCAATAGCCGCATTTTCAAAACCTCTACACAGCCACACCAATCCAAATATAATGAGAGCTATCTCCTTCATGGATTTGATCCAAAATATATGCATGTTGGCCTCTTGGTTTACAGGATGAGCTTACACACATCACACCTTCCTTCTTAACAAACTACTAATGTGTGTGTGTGTGTGTGTGCGTGTGTGTGTGTGTGTGTGTGTGTGTCCATATTCCTGCAGATAATGAATGAATATGGAGACATCAGACACATAATGCTATATGCCCTCATGCCCCACAAAACTACTAGATAGTGTTCGTTTTTACAATGTAGAACATATGTTTAGACAATCAGACATGCAGTGGTCTTATATTACACAAATTGGATTTTAATAATACTGTGCATTTGGTAAAGCAGAACAGACTAAGGGATGTCTGTATGAGTTACTATTCACACATACACAAATAGACTGCATGATACTCTTAAGGTATTATAGGTAACGGAGAAATGTGTATTCATCAATGGCCTAGGTGCTATAGGTGTCAGTGATACTCGACCATACTGGATGTGTGAAATGATGTCCTTTTATGTTGGAAAACAAAAACATCTAAAATGTTTTATGCACATGATAAACAATATTAAACAAATGAACCCCATGTGAATCAAACCCATAATTACAGAGAGAACAGTCACTTTGCCTTCTCAATTTTCCAGATGAGCTAATTGTCAGAACAACTAGTGAATGGGTTTAAAAGGCCTATATCTGACATATGGGATACAGCTATATGTCTGATTTCCTTAGGCTGTAGAGGTATACATATGATTGTGACACTAACTGCAGGCATCCACCGACTATCTCAGCACCTCGGTGGCCATCTGAAGCTGATCCTTAGTGTCCTTCTGATGCTGTGGTGAACCTGCACTCCACTCCCATAGATTCTTGTATGACATCAATGCTCCCTCGCAATCTGGTTCCATATATTGATCTTTGCGAAGTTTCATGGGGTCTCATGCGATGCTCAAGTCCAGAGAAGCCGGTCAGTATTTGGGTGGCTTCTCCTCAGTCCAATTGAGCACCTGGACAGGTTGAAGTCTCCTGGAAGCAGCCATCTTGATGATAATGTAGATAAGTTGGATAGGTCATAATTCAATGAATTGCTCACTGAGTTTTCACTCAGTTCTCAAGTAACACTGGTCTAATCTGTAAAGTATCAACATTGCAATTTAAAAGTGGTCCTAATGGCATGGTATCAGAACACTGGACAGTAATGGGCATGTGCTGCATATCATCCCATTTAATGATACCTGCTGGGTATTTGCATAAAGTACTTTCCTGTTACACCAAACTATTGATTAATGCACTGAATTTCAAGAACTTACTTGGATGTGTGCAAATAGAATTCAAAAAACTTGAATTTTAATGAACCTAAATAATTATGTATGGCACAAATGGGATGACTCATAGGTAGCTGTAGAGGTAATTTTACACCCGCTAGCATTGCTGTTGTGGGATATGTTTCACTCCTTATAGACCTATGTTAGCATTACTCCTTAGAAATGTATGTGTATCTGCTTAGATTGATGCATTTCGGGAAAATTGTGTGCAATATAAAAAAATGTATGTGACCTATTGGAGGGTTGTCCGAATGACCTGTATGCATAGAGGTGGGTACAGCTGCATCACTAGTAAGCACCCCTTCCTCATAAGCTGTTGAACAGAAAACAACAGTGAACAGTACATATGGGCATGCTAATGGATTTTCTGTGTGAACTGCTGGTGACTTGGTACAGTCTGTGGTATATGTATGGAAACATCTGTTACTCTGTAGTATGCATCCATATTGCTTAATGATATTTATTCATTGATGCTTCTTAAAACATGTATTACGACTACTGACTTAAGAAAACTAGATCCATGTTTATATCTGTTTAACATGTACTATGCTTACAGGTATAAAGTCTTTATGTTACTTTCTGTAAGTTGTTCAACGGATAATTTTAAGACACTCTCTGCTAATGATTATAATTGTTGATTGTGTTGATATAAGCTCATCATGTATAACAGTTCCTGTTAATATGACTTTTGTTTTACACTGCTGTCTGTTTAGACTCTCAGTGCATCAGTGATGGCCATCAAACATTTCTGTTTAACACATAGGCTGTGTGGAGTATGTTACTGTGACCTGCATACAGAGTCTGCAGATCATGTTCATAACTTCGTAGGTTCATAGGAGGTTACTAGGCTAGCAGCCCTAGAGCCCTTATAAGCTTAGCCATGTTAATCCCGAGTTGCCTGAATTGTCATTGGCTAAATGGATGTAATGTGCAGAGTGAGTCTATGATAACCACCGACTACCCTTGTCCATGAGGGACATGGATGTCCCCCCCAGGGTGAATTTGTGGTCTCCCATCCATTTTTCAAGGGGCACAATGCTGTTGTGTTTGAACCTCCCCTACTATGATAGCTTATGTAATGGATTCAAAGATTCAAAGAAACTTTGTCATTTAGGAAACACAAGTGTTATCTAAACAAAATTTTGAGTGTCAGCTCTTTTACAGGAGAAAAACACAAGACAGACATGATAGGTATTAAAGAATAAACAAGTACAAAAGTAAATATCTAGGTAGCTGACGCACATGGTTGTGCACTCTTTATATACACTGGACAACACTGACTACTAGATGATTAACACATGAAAAGAAAAGTACACTATACACAGGGGTGAGATTGGGTGATATTGCACATAAAGAGGTGATTGGAATTACACTTGAATGAGAATATATTCATTTTAGTCTGCAATAAATAAATAGAATTACTGTATGGAAAAAAACAGAAAAAGAATGAGAGAGTAACAATCTATTGTAGTTTTGATGCATCCAGATTTACATCTGCATTAATGAGTCTTATTGCAGATGGATAAAAACTGTTCTTGAATCTGGAGGTCCTGCAGTGGATACTCAGTAACCTTCGACCAGATGCATGTTTCCATGTGTGGGCCTCCACATTGATGTAAACGTGCAAATGACCGTCTTCCATATGGCAAACAGACCTAAATAGGAAAACAAAATTATAATAGATGCTCTGAGCCAACGTGGACAGAAAGTCCTTCGAAAGGCAGGAAATACAGACTGGAGAGATGAAGTGTGGACCAAGCTGACCAACATGATTAATGTTCTGAGTGGTCACAATAGATCCTATGAGGCCTGTCACTGATGGTGCTCTGACATGCAGCCAACAGGGTATGCCTGTATGATAGGTCAAGGGATGCCCACCAATGGTGGCCCACGATTGACATCCCTGATGAGATCACACATTTTCTGGCATCACTGCATACTGCGAGTGGGGAGCACCACATAATCAGGGGTGGCATTGAAGCAGGTGTTTCAGGCCACACATGTATGCGATACTTTGTGTAACATTGATGCATATAGCGTAACTCAGTACATAGTCCTGTTGTATGAACATTCATTTATGTTTATTTTTGTGTTGCAGCAGCTCACTTGCATCATGCACATGGTTCCGCAGAGGGAGAGAATGACGAATGTAAGTGCCATGATATGTTGCCATACAACTTCAATACATACATGACAGTACAACCAACATGTGCAATGTTTTCTGCATTCATCTGCACAGGTCCATCCACTTTTTTGCACAACAGCTGGACACAACATGTGTCTCCAGATGCTGTTACTGTGACTATTACCTGTTATTGCCTCCACCTCCTGTCATGCCAGAGGTGTTTTCTGCCATATTGATATTTTTCTGACATTATAAACTACAGGTACATCTTCTGGGGACATGAGCCATGCAGGTGTAACTATCGGCAGACCAGGTATACTTCCACACCATGTTCATAAGCTGCTGCACTGTGCAGCATAACACTTTTGTAGGAAATTACTGTGGCTGTTTTTCTACACAAAGACATCTGTCCCACGTGTACTGTACATCATGTGAGTATCACCATGACATGTTAGTTTGCTGTATATGTCATAATGCACCTATGTGGCTGCATGCATAAATGACTGTGTTTGCTTTGTCTGTATTTGCCCACATCAGGATCTGCATTATGACAGAGAAGCTAAATGCATCGGGAGGGTGTCAGTGGTATGTTATTGCCTCTGCTCATACCTGTCACTGTATGTTATTACCTCTGCTCACACCTGTCACTGCTGTTGCTCCTGTTGTGTCCTTCATAAATACCATGTCCTTATACCTCTGCACATGACAGCTGCCATCAACACCTCAACCATGACCAGCTGCTATGTGCATGTATTACCTATTATATGTTTTACATCATTTGAAATGGTACATGCTGGCATGTATGTGATTAATAATACTATGTCCATGCCTTAGTTTCCCTACAGCAGTTGCATTTCAGCCCTCATGTCTGGCGATAGATTCTCATTAGGACAAGTCAGGTGCGTCTGATGCTTGTATTCCTCACATATGTCATGCTTGTTGTATATATTGTATAATTGTTAACTCCCTGTTATATAGGTTCTATAGGCCATACCCAAACAAGACCTGCTGGACAGTCGTTACTATCTGTCACACTGCAGTGGTATATATGTGGCATATGTCAATAATGATATCCAGCAAGTGATATAAGCAAGTTTTCTTGACCTGTGTCATATGTTTCTTCTTTTATCAAGTCCACTGCCTTTCTCCTCCATTAGCCTGTCCATTGCCCCAGTGTGGGATCTGACGTGCCTTGATATGGTAACACTGCCCCTGGCACACAGGACACAAATTTGGTGATAGAGTCTGGCCCAGATGGTGTCAGTCATGTGGATGAGGCTGTAGCCTTAGATGTGAAAAAAAAAAACTTGTCCAGCCATTCTGACAACCTGGGAACATCAGGTGGTAGACAGGATGACGTCTGTGGACAACAGCCTCAAGTTGAGTCTGCTGGTGATGGTGACACTTTCCACAATGCAGTGATGCTGCCAGTCACAGTAGACATAGGCATACAGCTGGTGTGCATGGGCATATGTCATAGGATGTCTGCCTAATCCTGCAGGCAAATGAATGTTCCCAGCAATGTCACGGATCTGACATTTATGCACTTGCCAGTGCTGTGGATCATGTTGTACACCAGTTGTGTATGTGCTGCATGATGGACAAGAGTGCAGGCATGGTCATGGTGGCATTGGCTGCACAGAATGAAAGCATATTATCTGTGGCACAGTCAGTTGACTATATGGTTATGGCAGCATTACAGCAGTGATATAGTATGAGTAGCATTCTGCATGCCCTGAATGTGCTTAGCCAAGTGTCACATGGGAGAGGAAGGCTCCCTCTCAGCAGACCAAACCTTGCCCATTGGGCATTGATGTTTATGGTGCAACATGCACACATGTCTACTGCTGGCCAAACTATTGTGGGCCCAGCAGTCACAACCAGATAGTGAACTAACACCCATACTGCATTCCACAGTGTGGCTCCACTTACTAACAATACCCTATAAGTATTCACTGTGGAGTGACCTAGTCCAAGTGTTTCCATATGTCATAGGGGCAGCATTGCAGTAATACTGACAGTTGATCCACTCTGCCCTGTAGTGTCAGACTCACCCCATGGCAACAATGATTGCTCTACAAACAACTGATGATGTCGTCTGCCTGTGGTTGTTGTGTTGCACCATGAAAGGGCTTACCATATATATTTTATTATTTTTATTAAAGTTATTTTATTATTTCAGCCATGGTGTGTCAAGTACGTTTTGGAACTTTTACAAATTTTTCTTGGGTTTTGGCTCGACATTTACTTGGATACCAATTTTAGTTCTGAGTTCTGCAGTGTGTCTTGATTTTGTTTCCTATTTGCATCTTTTGATAGTGGACAGATTAGACTGGGTTTCACAGAGGTATATCCATTGTTGTCTGCTATGCAGACATACACCAGTATGAGTCTCTATGCGCACCTGTGTTCTACGTTGATGGTTTGTGTTGTCATAGATTTGTATAAGTTCATGCTGCTATATGTTATGATTTTGTTGTTATGTCTGATGCTTAGTGTGTGCAGCTACTAGGTAATTGGCATTTAATGCAGTCTGTGCTGCTGTGGTGGGGCAACACCTGAACATCAGTGTTAAATGTGTGTGTGTGTGTGTGTGTGTGTGTGTGTGTGTGTGTGTGTGTGTGTGTGTGTGTCTTTACTCATCTACATGTGGCTTGTCAGACTCAAAGATATGTGTGTCAGATGCTGCCATGTTGCTGGGTCTGGATTAATGATTGCATTTTCTGTTGCCCATACCTGTTAATTCTGACCCAGTGTTCTCTTACTTCTCTGCTCATAGCTGAGGAATGTCATCTTCAGACATGTGGGGTTCTTGGGGTAGCTCACCCACACCTGCAGCTGGAAGATTGTTCTGTGTTGTTGTTAGGATATTGTATAGCATGGCACAAATAGTAAAACTCTGTGCTGCCTTTACAGGTGTGTATTGCAGTACACCCCCTGATGTGTCCAGACATCTGAACCTAGCTTTCAGTAAATCAAAGACATGCTCTATGGTATTTCATGTTGTTGCATGTAGTCTATTTTAGGCCTCTCTGCAGGGTTGGATGGTTCTCTGGATGGGGTTATTAGTCATAGCTCGAGTGGATAGCTACTGTCATCTGTTGTGGAGAATGGAAATATATATGTTGCCATCAAGAATAATGCTGCCAGGGATGTTTTTAGTTTCCATGCTAGCTGTGTCCCTGCACTTACCCAATAGTAGTCCCTCAAGTATTTCAGCTTGTTGGAATTCAGCCCTCAGTCCACTTGCTTTCCATATGGCAGCATCAGGGATACTTTCAGGGTGCGCCGCCATGATATTTGTTATGTTGCCATCTGCTTCCCACACAACATGGCAGTTAAGGAAAGGCCACCCCTTTCTACTGATGCATCTTTCTGCTTCTGGGTGCACAGACATCTTGAGAGGGGATGTGAGTGCAGTCTATTGCACCAAGTACTATTGGAAATTTGTGATGTTATAGAAAGGGTGCAGGACAGTTCATCACTCCATGAGGGTAGATGGAAAGTGTATGTGTTCATCTACCCTGGTGCACATGACTGCCAGGAATTGTGCCAAGATATGATTGACAGCTGTCTGTGACACTCCTACTGCATCTCCCATGTATCTTTGGATTGTGCCAGTTGTTAGTACACCCAGACTCATTCTCACTTTTGTTTCAAGAGGGATGGAGTTGCCTCACGATGTCTGCATAGATGAGTAGGGCACACATGTTGCACAAAACCTGCACCAACTGCCTGTCAAGGCTGTACCTGTCAATGACTTGTTGATCTGAGAGTTGACTTAGTTGAATTCTGGCTCTCTGTCTATCTGTCTATCTTCTTTGATGCACAGCCAGATCCTCCTCCATAGCTTGCAATACAGCAGCCTGTAACAGATCATTCACTGCAGGTAGCATTTTTTGGTTGTGGTATTGTTACAGATTCTGTGGGAAATGCTTCCTTTCCTTGTGTTGCAGTATGGCATTTGCCAAGGATTTTTATAAACAGAGTCCGCATGGCAGTTTAAGTTACATTAGGTATGCTTGATATGTTTTGGAATGCAACAGGCATGCATGGAATCTATCCTATTCTGAGAAATTAAGTACTCAGATTGTTTGCAGTATACCTTCTGAAATGTAATTAAGTACTCAGATTATTTGCAGTATACCTTCTGAAATGTAATTGAGTGCTCAAGTTGTTTGGAGTATGCCTTCTGAAATGTAATTAAGTACTCAGGTTGTTTGCAGTATATCTTTTGAAATGGAATTAGGTACTCAGGTTGTTTGCAGTATACCTTCTGAATAAGTACTCAAGTTGTTTGCAGTATACCTTCTGAAATGTAGTTAAGTACTCAGACTGTTTGCAGTATACCTTCTGAAATGTAATTAAATACTCAGATTGTTTGCAGTATGCCTTCTGAAATGTAATTAAGTACTCAGATTGTTTGCAGTATATCTTCTGAAATGGAATTAAGTACTCAGGTTGTTTGCAGTATACCTTCTGAAATGTAATTAAGTACTCAGATTGTTTGCGGTATGCCTTCTGAAATGGAATTAAGTACTCAAATTGTTTGCAGTATATCTTCTGAAATGGAATTAAGTACTCAGGTTCTTTGCAGTATACCTTCTGAAATGTAATTAAGTACTCAGATTGTTTGCGGTATGCCTTCTGAAATGGAATTAAGTACTCAAATTGTTTGCAGTATATCTTTTGAAATGGAATTAAGTACTCAGGTTGTTTGCAGTATACCTTCTGAAATGGAATTAAGTACTCAAATTGTTTGCAGTATGCCTTCTGAAATGTAATTAAGTACTCAGACTGTTTGCAGTATACCTTTTGAAATGTAATTAAATACTCAGATTGTTTGCAGTATGCCTTCTGAAATGTAATTAAGTACTCAGATTGTTTGACGTATATCTTCTGAAATGGAATTAAGTACTCAGGTTGTTTGCAGTATACCTTCTGAAATGTAATTAAGTACTCAGACTGTTTGCAGTATACCTTATGAAATCACATCTGCATCTGGTGCAGTGAAGTCTTCCTTCAGCATGCTGCACTGTTCACAACCAATTTTTAGAATCTGACTCATTATCTGCCAGTTTAAGAGGGTTAAGGCTATGAAATGCTAATGAGCCTTTTATTGTAGTTCTGGGTTTGATTCCCTTAACTTCCACTTGCAAACATTATAAGTCAGTTAACCAGACCATGTTTCTGACTCACACGTGAAGAGAGGCACTTGTGTTCAGTTGACTTACCCAGTTAACAAATAAACAAAATAAAGCACATACAAAGTTAATCAGTGGAGAACATCTTTGGCCTCTTTGTCAGTCATACCCAAATAGATGCAGGTTTTAGCTGCCAAGAGGTGGGATGCAGCTTTCTGTCAGAAATGGTTAAAGTTAAAAAGCAGACTGAGCATACCTCTCAACTGTACAGATTTTCTCAGAATGTCCAGATTTTTGTCTCATATTTTTATGTTTCTCATAAAATTATGGTTTTCTTGACAAATCATTGAGGATTGAATTCAGAAAATGATGACATACATTTGAGATTCAGACTTCTTACCCTTCAGGAAATTCATGCTAATGCAAAACCTTTTATTCTATCAATAGTCAAGTTTGTAAGAGCAAGATTTAAAAATTGTCCCTATTTTTGTGCCTATGCCCCCCCCCCCTGTTATTTATGGCTTTGTCTAGATTTCTTGCTCTACATTGAGAGATATGCTGATGACTGACAGCTAAAGCATAATATAAAGAATAAATGGAATAGCGCAGATAAGGTACAGACTGAGGGCAGTAGCTCTAGAAAAGACCGGGCAGAAAAAATATGTAAATAGTCATTATTCCAAAGAAGGCAGCTCTCACCTCTTCTAGTGCAATGGTAACATCAGACCTGAAATACTGGGTACAATTCTGGAGATGTTACACAGGAAAATAACGTACCAAGGAGGGACAATACAGTGGAAAGGACTGGAACATGTGCAGGTTTGAGGGAACTCTGGAAGCACAGAACATGCATGCTTCAGAGTATAAAACTGAGAGGGCAGATGACACATACACTCTGTATAAGAAGAGATTAGGCAGGATATGAGTTGAGGAAGGACAGGAAAAGCAACACTGGGCATGCATAACAGACAGATGATAGAAGATGCACATCTAACTTAAGGAAGCACTTTTTTACAGATAGGGTGGTAGAGTTCTAGAATAAATTATTGGACAGAGTAGAAGAGTACTGGTTATCAGTGAGATTCTGGGGAGCTTGTGATTGGATGGAAAATGGGGTGAGGTATGGGTGAGTGGGCAGCTGCAAAGAGACTACTTGTGAAAACCATTCAGAGCTGAACGACTTTTGATATGCATTCTTCAGATTGTTTCTGTGTACATATTTCCTCATACAAAAATGGTACTACATGTGGATGAATGAACACTTCTTGGTACCATAATGAAATAACTTTGTACAGATGTAGGAAAGTCACCTAAAACATGGTATGCGCAGCAATGTTTGAAAGCAGCAAAGTGATCTAAACGGTATCTGTTCATAGGCTGGTACTAGGCTGTCGGCCCTAGGGCCTATACAAGCCTAGCCATAACAATTCCCTGGATATTCTGTTCATAGGTTGGTACTACGCTGTCGGCCCTAGGGCCTATACAAGCCTAGCCATAACAATTCCTTGGCTATTCTGTTCATAGGTTGGTACTAGGCTGTCGGCCCTAGGGCCTATACAAGCCTAGCCATAACAATTCCCTGGATATTCTGTTCATAGGTTGGTACTAGGATGTCGGCCCTAGGGCCTATACAAGCCTAGCCATAACAATTCCCTGGATATTCTGTTCATAGGGTGGTACTAGGCTGTCGGCCCTAGGGCCTATACAAGCCTAGCCATAACAATTCCCTGGATATTCTGTTCATAGGTTGGTACTAGGCTGTCGGCCCTAGGGCCTATACAAGCCTAGCCATAACAATTCCCTGGATATTCTGTTCATAGGTTGGTACTAGGCTGTCGGCCCTAGGGCCTATACAAGCCTAGCCATAACAATTCCCTGGCTATTTCTTCCCACACTATTTACTTCCCTGGAGCCCTGTCTAGCAGGGCGACTCTGACATGATCTCTGGGGTGAATTCCCTATCTCCTATCCAGTCATCAAGGTTCCTTTTGAAGAGGGCCAAAGAGGCACTCTGCTTGACATGTATGAGCAGTCTATTCCAGAGTATGGGGAGTCTCTGGGTCAGGAACCTATCCCTCCAGCATGTTTTGTTCATTGTGATGACAAGGTTTAGATCCCTGGAGGATGTGTCTGAGGGATTAGAATTTCTTTAAGTGTAGCATGTCCAACAGCTCTGGATTTGACATGGCTTTGTATGTTAAGCAGAGATCGCCTTAGAGTAGACGATATGCGACAGACTACAGGTGGAGTTTTTTAAGGCGGTTAGCATAGGGCATCTGCTTTAGGCCTGTGGTACTTTTAATGAGGTATTTCTGTGGCCTTTCCAGTTGTTGCAGATGTCTTGAGAGGTACATACCAAACGGGACCCCCCATCCCACATACAGGTAAAAGGTAAACACTAGGCCAAATAAAAATAGGTAAATACTACACTATTAGTCTACAGACTATTACAAGCCTAGCCAATAATCAGAGGTTAGATTAACCTCTTGTACTGTGTATCTGGGAGGATAACACCTTAACCATTATGCCAACACCAGTCTGTACACTGCTATAATCAACTCTGACAGCTCTGCAACTAACCAGTCTGTACACTGCTATAGTCAACTCTGACGTCCCTGCAACTAACCAGTCTGTACACTGCTATAATCAACTCTGAGGTCTCTGCAACTAACCAGTCTGTACACTGCTATAATCAACTCTGAGGTCTCTGCAATGAACCAGTCTGTGCACTGCTATAATCAACTCTGAGGTCTCTGCAATTCAGTAGACAGGTTACTCCAACTTTTCGGTGAACTTAAACAATGATAGGTATATGCAAATTTAAATTTAGTGACTAAATTAATATTCAGTTTACTCCAAAGCATTAAGTGGAGTTAAAATGTGGGTGCTAGTTGAAATTTTGCGCATTGTAATTGCAATCCTCAGAAAAGTGAGAATTTAAGTGTGGTTAAAGCCAATATGTACTAATTCTGAGGTTGTGATATTTCAGAGTAGCATCTACTGTGAAGTACAGCTGTGTATAAGTATCATGGGTGTGGGGTTCTACTGATGTACAGCTCTGTATAAGTATCACAGGTGTGGGGTTCTACTGATTTACAGCTGTGTATAAGTATCATGGGTGTGGGGTTCTACTGGTGTACAGCTGTGTATAAGTATCATGAGTGTGGGGTTCTACTGACCTACAGCTGTGTACAAGTGTCATGGGTGTGGGATTCTATTGATGTACAGCTGTGTATAAGTATCAGGGATGTGGGGTTCTACTGATATTCAGTTGTGTATAAGTATCAGGGATGTGGGGTTCTACTGATGTTCAGTTGTGTATAAGTATCACTGGTGTGGGGTTCTACTGATCTACACCTGTGTGAATGTGTCACCTGTGTTGGGTTCTGCTAATGTATAGCTGTGTATCAGTATCAGGGGTGTGGGTTCTACTGATGTAGAGCTGTGTATAAATATCACAAGTTTGGGGTTCTACTGATGTACAGCTGTGTATAAGTATTACAGGTGTGGGGTTCTACTAATGTACAGCTGTGTATGTGTCATGGGTGTGGGGTTCTACTGATGTGCAGCTGTGTATAAGTATCACAGGTTTGGGGTTCTACTGATGTACAGCTGTGCATAAGCATCATGGGTGTGAGGTTCTACTAATGTACAGCTGTGTACGTGTCGTGGGTGTGGAGTTCTATGGATATGAAGCTGTATATAAGTATCACAGGTTTGGGGTTCTATTGCTGTACAGCTATGTATAAGTATTATGGGTGTGGGGTTCTGCTGGGAAGTACAACTGCCTATAAGTATCACGGATGAGGGGTACACCCCCAAAATTGGAAAGATATATTGGAAAAACAGTATCCCTGAAGCAACACTGTATAAGTGTAAAATAAAGTTCAAAATAAAGTTCAAAATTCAGTGTTTCTTGACATAGTTACAAGTTTAATTTTCATAGAGTTAGGAGTTGTAGTACTACGTCTTGCAGTTCTCATAAGAAATGGTTAATTTGTACAGTAAACAGCATTTCACAATGAGGGTGAACCTCTTGTACTGTGTATCTGGGAGGTTAACACCTTAACCATTATGACAACACCAGTCTGTACACTGTTATAATCAACTCTGAGGTCTCTGCAACTAACCAGTCTGTACACTGCTATAATCAACTCTGACGTCTCTGCAACTAACCAGTCTGTACACTGCTATAATCAACTCTGAGGTCTATGCAACTAACCAGTCTGTACACTGCTATAATCAACTCTGAGGGCTCTGAAACTAACCAGTCTGTATACTGCTATAATCAACTCTGACGTTTCTGCAACTAACCAGTCTGTACACTGCTATAATCAACTCTGAGGTCTTTGCAACTAACCAGTCTGTACACTGCTATAATCAACTCTGAGGTCTCTGCAACTAACCAGTCTGTACACTGCTATAATCAACTCTGAGGTTTCTGCGACTAACCAGTCTGTACACTGCTATAATCAACTCTGAGGTCTCTGCAACTAACCAGTCTGTACACTGCTATAATCAACTCTGAGGTCTCTGCAATGAACCAGTCTGCGCACTGCTATAATCAACTCTGAGGTCTCTGCAACTCAGTAGACAGGTGACTCCAACTTATCGGTGTACTTAGACAATGATAGGTATATGCAAATTTAAATTTAGTGACTAAATTAACATTCAGTTTACTCCAAAGAATTGCAGCTTTGGAGTTAAAATGTGGGTGCTTGTTGAATTTTCGAGCATTGTAATTGCGATCCTCAGAAAAGTGAGAATTTAAGTGTGTTTAAGGCCAATATGTACTAATTCTGAGGTTGTGATATTTCAGAGTAGTATCTACTGTGAAGTACAGCTGTGTATAAGTATCATGGGTGTGGGGTTCTACTGACATACAGCTCTGTATAAATATCACGGGTGTGGGATCTACTCATGTACAGCTGTGTATAAGTATCAGGGGTGTGAAGTTCTACTGATTTACAGGTGTATGTAAGTATCGTGAGTGTGGGGTTCTACTGATGTACAGCAGCATGTAAGTAACACGGGTGTGGGGTTCTACTGATGTACAACTGTATATAAGTATCACGGTTGTGGGTTCTACTGATGTACAGCTGTATATAAGTATCACATGTATGGGGTTCTACTGACTGACAGCTGTGTACAAGTATCATTGGTATGGGGTTCTACTGACGTACAGCTGTGTACAAGTATCACAGCTGTGGGGTTATATTGATGTACAGCTATGTATAAGTATCGGGGTGTGGGGTTCTGCTGATGTACAGCTGTGTACAAGTATCACAGGTGTGGGGGTTCTACTGATGTACAGCTATATATAAGTATCGTGGGTGTCTGGTTCTACTGATGTACAGCTGTGTATAAGTATCACGGGTGTGGAGTTCTACTGATTGACAGCTGTGTATAAGTATCACGGGTGTCGGGTTCTACTGATGTGCAGACAGATGACTCCAACTTTTCAGTGAACTTAAACAATGATAGGTATATGCAAATTTAAATTTAGTGACTAAATTAATATTCAGTTTACTCCAAAGCATTAAGTGGAGTTAAAATGTGGGTGCTAGTTGAAATTTTGCGCATTGTAATTGCAATCCTCAGAAAAGTGAGAATTTAAGTGTGGTTAAAGCCAATATGTACTAATTTTGAGGTTGTGATATTTCAGAGTAGCATCTACTGTGAAGTACAGCTGTGTATAAGTATCATGGGTGTGGGGTTCTACTGATGTACAGCTCTGTATAAGTATCACAGGTGTGGGGTTCTACTGATTTACAGCTGTGTATAAGTATCATGGGTGTGAGGTTCTACTGATGTACAGCTGTGTATAAGTATCACAGTTATGGGGTTCTACTAATTGAAAGTTGTGTATACGTATCATGAATGTGGGGTTCTACTGATCTACAGCTGTGTTCAAGTGTCATGGGTGTGGGGTTCTACTGGCGTACAGCTGTGTATAAGTATCATGAGTGTGGGGTTCTACTGACCTACAGCTGTGTACAAGTTTCATGGGTGTGGGGTTCTACTGGCGTACAGCTGTGTATAAGTAGCAGAGGTGTGGGGTTGTACTGATGTACAGCTGTTTATAAGTATGATGGGTTTGGGGTTCTACTGATGTACAGCTGTGTATAAGTATCATTAGTGTGGGATTCTATTGATGTACAGCTGTGTATAAGTATCAGCGATGTGGGGTTCTACTGATGTTCAGTTATGTATAAGTATCAGGGATGTGGGGTTCTACTGATGTTCAGTTGTGTATAAGTATCACTGGTGTGGGGTTCTACTGATCTACACCTGTGTGAATGTGTCACCTGTGTTGGGTTCTGCTAATGTACAGCTGTGTATCAGTATCAGGGGTGTGGGTTCTATTGATGTAGAGCTGTGTATAAATATCACAGGTTTGGGGTTCTACTGATGTACAGCTGTGTATAAGTATTACAGGTGTGGGGTTCTACTAATGTACAGCTGTGTATGTGTCATGGGCGTGGGGTTCTACTGATGTGCAGCTGTGTATAAGTATCATGGGTTTTGGGGTTCTACTGATGTACAGCTGTGCATAAGCATCATGGGTGTGGGGTTCTACTAATGTACAGCTGTGTATGTGTCGTGGGTGTGGAGTTCTATGGATGTGAATCTGTATATAAGTATCACAGGTTTGGGGTTCTACTGCTGCACAGCTATGTATAAGTATTATGGGTGTGGGTAGGGTTCTGCTGGGAAGTACAGCTGCCTATAAGTATCACGGGTGTGGGGTACACCCCCAAAATTGGAAAGGTATGTTGGAAAAACAGTATCCCTGAAGCAACACTTTATAAGTGTAAAATAAAGTTCAAAACAAAGTTCAAAATTCAGTGTTTCTTGACATAGTTACAAGTTTAATTTTCATAGAGTTAGGAGTTGTAGTACTAGATCTTGCAGTTCTGATAAGAAATGGTTAATTTGTACAGTAAACAGCATTTCACAATGAGGGTGAACCTCTTGTACTGTGTATCTGGGAGGTTAACACCTTGACCATTGTGACAACACCAGTCTGTACACTGCTATAATCAACTCTGAGGTCTCTGCAACTAACCAGTCTGTACACTGCTATAATCAACTCTGACGTCTCTGCAACTAACCAGTCTGTACACTGCTATAATCAACTCTGATGTCTCTGCAACTAACCAGTCTGTACACTGCTATAATCAACTCTGACGTCTCTGCAACTAACCAGTCTGTACACTGCTATAATCAACTCTGAGGTCTCTGCAACTAACCAGTCTGTACACTGCTATAATCAACTCTGAGATCTCTGCAACTAACCAGTCTGTACACTGCTATAATCAACTCTGAGGTCTTTGCAACTAACCAGTCTGTACACTGCTATAATCAACTCTGAGGTCTCTGCAAATAACCAGTCTGTACTGCTATAATCAACTCTGAGATCTCTGCAACTAACCAGTCTGTACACTGCTATAATCAACTCTAATGTCTCTGCAACTAACCAGTCTGTACACTGCTATAATCAACTCTGAGGTCTCTGCAACTAACCAGTCTGTACACTGCTATAGTCAACTCTTAGGTCTCTGCAACTAACCAGTTGTACACTGCTATAATCAACTCTGACATCTCTGCAACTAACCAATCTGTACACTGCTATAATCAACTCTGAGGTCTCTGCAACTAACCAGTCTGTACACTGCTATAATCAACTGTGAGGTCTCTCCAACTAACCAGTCTGTACACTGCTATAATCAACTCTGACATCTCAGCAACTAACCAGTCTGTACACTGCTATAATCAACTCTGATGTCTCTGCAACTAACCATTCTGTACACTGCTATAATCATCTCTGACGTCTCTGCAACTAACCAGTCTGTACACTGCTTTAATTAACTCTGAGGTCTCTGCAACTAACCAGTCTGTACACTGCTATAATCACCTCTGAGGTGTCTGTAACTAACCCGTCTGTACACTACTATAATCAACTCTGAGGTCTCTGCAACTAAGATAATAGGTGACTCCAACTTTTCAGTGAACTTAAACAATGATAGGTATATGCAAATTTAAATTTAGTGACTAAATTAATATTCAGTTTCTCCAAAGCATTGCAGTTTTCGAGTTAAAAATGTGCTTGTTGAAATTTCGAGCATTGTAATTGCGATTCTCAGAAAAGTGAGAATTTAAGTATGGTTAAGGCCAATATCAACTAATTTTAAGGTTGTGATATTTCATAGTGGTAGTTACTGTGAAGTATAGCTGTGTATAAGTATCATGGGTAGGGGGTTCTACTGACGTACAGCTCTGTATAAGTATCATGGGTGTGGGATCTACTCATGTACAGCTGTGTATAAGTATCAGGGGTGTGGGGTTCTACTGATTACAGGTATATTTAAGTATCATGGGTGTGAGGTTCTACTGATGTACAGCAGTATGTAAGTAACACGGGTGTGGGTTCTACTGATGTACAGCTGTATATAAGTATCAGGGGTGTGAAGTTCTACTAATGTATAGCTGTATAGAAGTATCAGGTGTGTGAAGTTCTACTGATGTACAGCTGTATATAAGTATCAGGTGTGTGAAGTTCTACTGATTGACAGCTGTGTACAAGTATCGTGACTGTGGGGTTCTACTGATGTACAGCTGTGTGTAAGTATCACGAGTGTCCGGTTATACTGATCTACAGCTGTGTATAAGTATCATGGGTGTGGGGTTCTGCTGATGTACAGCTAATGTACAGCTGTATATAAGTATCAAGGGTGTGGAGGTCTACTGATGTACACCTATGTGTAAGTATCATGGGTGTGGGGTTCTGCTGTGAAGTACAGCTGACTATGAGTATCACAGGTGTGGGGTGTATCCCCAAAATTGGAAAGGTACATTGGAAAAACAGTATCCCTGAAGAAACACTTTATACGTGTACAATAAAGTTCAAAACAAAAAATGCTGTGTTTCTTGACATAGTTACAAGTTTAATTTTTGTAGAGTTAGGAGTTGTAGTACTAGGCCTTACAGTTCTGATAAGAAATGGTTAATTTGTACAGTAAACAGCATTTCACAATGAGGGTGAAAATTTCTTTATATGTTTAAACTTTTCTGTACATAACCGATTACAGAATACATGTAACTATAGCACAGTGGACTAAATGATATTGTAATCAAATTAGCAGCAGATGAAATGAGGTTTCAGCTATCTAAATACAGTATTCTAAGATTAGGTGAAACAGGACTGGCAAATGGGATCCGCTATGATTAATTGCATCTTGCTTAATTAAATGTGATTACCTGCTGCCCAACTAAAGCTGCAAAATACTTACACTCCAAAGTAACAACACACAACTAATTACACATATGACCCCCCCCCCCGCACCTCCTGATGTGGGGGGAATCCATCATAATTCTGTTTCTATATAGACTGACAAGGTGGTAGAGGGAGAAAGTGGAATACAGATGTGTAACCAACCTTCTTCTTCATCTTCTGCAGCTCACTGTCACCTAGAGGAACATGTGCTCTTGTGTGGCACTTTGGCACTTGCTAAAACAGAGTATGATAAACTGCAGGCTTTCCTTTCAAATGGCACACTTCCATTTTTGCCTTGATACATTTATAACACAGGTGTGATATGCCTAATGCTGTACGTTATTTTACATTTTTATGTAAGTAGTGAACAGACAACAGAAAAAAGTAAAATATGTCATATAAATGTATTTATTAATTCAGTTGTTATGATAGGCAGGTACATAATAAATATTCATTTCATACAGGCACCAGTGTGTCAGTTACAAGCAATAACTGTAAGAAGTACATCAAAACAACTTCATTCTGTTTACACATAGTGGCATTAATCCCTGCTTAATATATAAGCACAGCAAATAAATAGTGCACGGGGTCGTGGTAAATGACAGTGTTACAGTAAAATATACATCTCCCAAAGTGAGAGAAGATGGTATTGGTAAAGACCATGAGCAGGTGTGAGGTAGGCAGGTCACATGACGAGAATGTTCCTAGACACAAACAGGGTATAGAAAGGCTACTCAGGTGTGAGTACCTGGGAGGCTTTAAGCCATGAGGAACAATCACGTGTAGCAACAGAACAGCATTTCCATAAAGGATACTGTCTGATTTAACATTTAGTCAGCAAGGTTCACAAATTTCTCCTTGGCTCTCTTTTTTTGAAACTTAGTCTTTCACTTCTTTTGTCAGATGAAAGATAAGATTTTTTTGCTTGCATGTAATAAAAAAATAAAAAGGTTGTTGTTTGTTGTTGTCATGCAAAAGGTGGCTGCTGTCGCAGGGGGCACCCTGTTGCATATCTGCTCCAGCCATCTGCTTACCTCAGTCCTGATGCCAACGTGGCATACTTTACAGAAGGTTCAGTTCTTACATCTGCTTCTAGTTATTGCAGATCGCCTGATTATTCTAGCTGTAAAATATTAAGTCAATCATACCTGAAAATATATATTTACTGCAATGCAATCAGCTGATCAATAAAATTAAAATAATGAAAAACACATATTAATTGTGTATATACTGTGAGCGCTATAATTTTCAAAACTAGTTTAATAATCCATGTACAATTAAGAATTACATACACATATATCTATCTGTAGATAGGTGTGCATGTGGTACACATGTATTTTCTTCCATTTCTGTCTCAATCTGTACAGAATATGTTACAAACCTGATTGTGATTTTTCTTTTTTTATGCCCTACATTCTGTGAGATAATTTTTGTACAATATCTAACAGCCATACCATGAACTGATTATGTCTTTGTATTAAAATGAATGTCCATTCCCATCAGGAATCATAGAGTCTGTTTCTACAAAGACTACTGGTCCTCCAGGATTTGGCCAGATGGTTAATCCTTTCTGCAGATGATTCTGTACTTCTTATCTGAATTTTTTGATATGACCAAATTATTTATAAAAATAACTGTCAAAGTCTTCTTCCCAGGCACTGAGGTCAAGCTTTGTGATCACATCGCACTTCTTGTAGCCCTGAGGGTATTTCTGGTATGTGAAAGCATCCAATGGTACCTCGCTGATGTGGGTGTTGGCACAGATTATCCGAGACAGACTGATGCTTTTTAGTGCATCCTTTTGCACTATTGTGAAGATGCCTTCATTTTCCCACCAAAATCTAAACAGCAAAATGGGAGAAAATAAAAATTAAAGCCATTTATCTACTGTTTGCATCACTGTAGATAAAGACTTTATGGAACTAGAGGTGACCCCCCCCCCCATCACACATTGGTTTTTGATGTCATAAAGCACATTGATTTCACATTTTATTTCTTGTGCTGATAAGGAATGCTCACTGTAAATTTTGGCAATCTCCTATCATGACATGATAAAAGAAATCTAAGCTACTTCTCTACCTACTTCAGTATACAAAATACTATATTTCCATACTGATTACAGAAATGTTAGTCTTACTGTCCATAAAGAGATGATATCAACTAGGTCTTGCCGGTGGAACACTGCAATTTGAAAACAGAGAGAGAGAGAGAGAGAGAGAGAGAGAGAGAGGAGTGTGAGTGTGAGAGTGTGAGTGTGAGAGCATGAGAGTGTGAGATGAGTGTGAGAGTGAGTGAGTGAGTGTGTGAGTGTGTGAGTATGTGAGTGTGGAAGCACAATGTAAGTTGCTGAGCTGTCCTTCCTCAGAATACCCCTGGGCAGGCATTTATTTATGCAATAACACACACCCTGTCAGGCATTATTGCTTGCTTAAAACCAGACTAAAAGAAGTCATCCCAAAAGCAGTTTGGGATTGGTTTACACTCCTCACTACCCTGCATGAGCACAGTCCCAGGCAGGTATACCCCTGACTCCTGATATTTGCACTATACCTCCATCAGCATGTGGAAGTAGAAACTGCAGGTAGTTCAGCTACCACCTAGTACAATCTGCAGTATGTAGTTCCATATACAGGTAGAGCTTCTGTCTCAATGAGAAGTCTGTTTATTTTAATAAGACTCGCCATTTATTCAAAGTTGCATATTTGCAAACTTCACAAATCTGCAATGCTGAATGATTTTGGTGTGGTAGGCGAGATTCCCCCGTTTGGAATCAAGCACAGGGCTCCACCAGTTCTCATTAGTATCTATTGAATTGGGACTGGCAGACCCTATCTTTTGGAAGGTAGCATGTTATAACATGCTTAGTGTGGCTGTTACTCCATGCCAAAAACTTTTGGAATCCAGCCCTTTACTTCCCAGGAAAGTGTTCTATAGTCCAGTGGGAGATAAAACTGATTATTTCCCATGACTGAGCTCAAGAACTTTATTTGAAAATATCAAGGCTGTTACTGAGCACCTCAGAAACAATTGCTGACATCTTGTATAACTAACTAATAAGCATGAAAACATATATAAAATATTTTAATTCACGTCATCCTAGAAATAAATTCAGTTTTGTATTCAGCCACATAAAACTTACTTTAAACCATTTATCCAATGTGCATAATTAAGACAGGCTTTTATATCTTTATTTCTGATACCACAATTACAGTACCAAAATATGCAGGAAATAGTTTTATATTAGAGGTACGTCACCGTCTTCACTGGTATTTGCATGTAAGGTACATATTATATCCATCTATGCTTATGTATAATAGGACAGAGAGATGGAAACAGATAGAAGTTGGCAGTATAAAATGGCCTTAATGTATAAGAACACAAAAACAAGAAACAAGTGTAACTGAAAAGGGAAACCGGTAAAATCCAAAAGCACTTGTGAAGCAGTATGTCCAGTGCAAAGGAAGCAATTTATTTAAAGGCCTGCAAAAAACATAACTCTTTAACTGAATCACCGCATTTTCATTTTAAGACTTCTTCAGATAAAATTCCACATAAAACTATTACATTTATATATCAAAAACTCCACCTATCAATTACACACCATCCAATAATAGTCAAACACTCATTAAAACAAGTTGCACACTTAAAAGTAATCAGAGTATTTCTTATATAAAATAGAAGTACTATGATTATTTTTTAAGTTCTTAAATTAAATTGCTTACTTTGCACTGGACATACAGCCTCACAAGTGCTTTTGGATCTTACTAAATGCATAAGACTTCTAATTCCATTGCATATCAGTAATATATCATGGCAGGGTCATGAATAATTCATATTTATACACACCATGGGGACTCTAGTGTCATCACTCAAGCTGTGCCCTCACAATCAAAGTGTACACCATGAGAAAAATATGAATTTTCAGCTCCCTGTTGTGGTCCATGAGTAAAATATGAATTGTCGACTCTCTGTTGTGGCCCATGAGTAAAATATGAATTTTCAACTCCCTATTGTGGTCCATGAGTAAAATATGAATTTTCAACTCCCTGTTGTGGTCCATGAGTAAAATATAAATTGTCGACTCCCTGTTGTGGTCCATGAGTAAAATATGAATTTTCAACTCCCTCTTGTGGTCCATGTGTAAAATATGAATTGTCAACTCCCTATTGTGGTCCATGAGTAAATTATGAATTTTCAACTTCCTGCTGTGGCCATGAGGAACATATGAATTGTCGACTCCTTGTTGTGGTCCATGAGTAAAATAAGAATTGTTGACTCCATGTTGTGGTCCATGAGTCAAATATGAATTTTCAACTCCCTGTTGTGGTCCATGAGTAAAATCTGAATTGTTGACTCCCTGTTGTGGTCCATGAGTCAAATATGAATTTTCAACTCCCTGTTGTGGTCCATAAGTAAAATATAAATTGTTGACTCCCTGTTGTGGTCCATGAGCAAAATATGAATTGTCGACTCCTTGTTGTGGTCTATGAATAAAATATGAATTGTCGACTCCCTGTTGTGGTCCATGAGTCAAATATGAATTGTCTACTCCCTGTTGTGGTCCATAAGTAAAATATAAATTGTTGACTCCCTGTTGTGGTCCATGAGCAAAATATGAATTGTCGACTCCTTGTTGTGGTCTATGAATAAAATATGAATTGTCGACTCCCTGTTGTGGTCCACAAGTAAAATATGAATTGTCTACTCCCTGTTGTGGTCCACAAGTAAAATATGAATTGTCGACTCCCTATTGCAGTATATGGCTAAATTATATACCGCCTATTATAAGCTGTGAAAGTGGTGTGCAATTACCTGACATTCATTTTGTTAACATCAATTCTCTATGAAGTCTTCTTTAAAGAGATAACATTCAGTTGATCAAGAGAAAAACATCATGTGTGCCCCCTTGCAATCCCCTACTTTACACACAAATGCGCGCACACACACACACACACACACACACACACACACACACACACACACACACGCGCGTTCGTGTGTTCACATATATGCATACACACTTAGCATAGGAACACAGACATGCATGCACACTTCACATGCACTTATCCAGACACACACAGACACGGATAGACCTGCATCTATATATATATATATATATATATATATATATATATATATATATATATATATATACACACACACACACACACACACACACACACACACACACAAGCACAAATGCAAAGGAAAACAAAATGTTTTCTGCCAGTTTTCAAATCAGACCATTTAAAGAAAGTACTGAATCGAATTAACAGTGAAGCATTTTTGGGATTATGTGTATATTGTCTGCACATATCTTTGAGAATATACATTGGGTGACAAATGAGAATCTACTACAAATAAATGCTCATACTGTATGGGACATATCAATTCAAATAGTTCTATAGTTACAGCATGACTATCAAAGACTTTGCTGCAATGTTTAGTTTTCAGATGCATTTCATCCATGAGTTTACTTGAGTTTACTTTTATTAATGAATTCTCTGCAGAGTGCTGCTTTTATTAAATGTCCAGTGTCACAGAGGTGCAATAAAATCAGATCTGCAAAATATTTTTAGGATGTGAGGTAAGAAGTATTAACAGAGAAAGGATGGAGAATGAAGCAGGACCCAGGAGACAAAAACAGTTAATAATACCTGCCACTGCGTAATACATCAAAATTCTTCAGATCACACATGACCTGTTAGTTTGTGAAAGATTTTCAAAATAAATAGCTTAAACACAACTTTATTGGCTCACTTTAGGAAATAATAATGAAAAATGACTAAAGCGATGGATGTTATAAAATCTTAGTTTTTCTTAACACAGATTAGCTGTCCATCACACACACCACTCATTCTCCCATTCAAATAAACCATGAGGAGTGGGGAGTCTGACTATGGAGGTGCAATGTATTAAACCATGAGGAGTGGGGAGTCTGACTATGGAGGTGCAATGTATTAAACCATGAGGAGTGGGGAGTCTGACTATGGAGGTGCAATGTATTAAACCATGAGGAGTGGGGAGTCTGACTATGGAGGTGCAATGTATTAAACCATGAGGAGTGGGGAGTCTGACTATGGAGGTGCAATGTATTAAACCATGAGGAGTGGGGAGTCTGACTATGGAGGTGCAATGTATTAAACCATGGGGAGTGGGGAGTCTGACTATGGAGGTGCAATGTATTAAACCATGGGGAGTGGGGAGTTTGACTATGGAGGTGCAATGTATTAAACCATGGGGAGTGGGGAGTCTGACTATGGAGATGCAATGTATTAAACCATGGGGAGTGGGGAGTCTGACTATGGAGGTGCAATGTATTAAACCATGGGGAGTGGGGAGTCTGACTATGGAGGTGCAATGTATTAAACCATGGGGAGTGAGGAGTCTGACTATGGAGATGCAATGTATTAAACCATGAGGAGTGGGGAGTCTAACTATGGAGGTGCAATGTATTAAACCATGGGGAGTGGGGAGTCTGACTATGGAGATGCAATGTATTAAACCATGGGGAGTGGGGAGCCTGACTATGGAGATGCAATGTATTAAACCATGGGGAGTTGGGAGTCTGACTATGGAGGTGCAATGTATTAAACCATGAGGAGTGGGGAGTCTGACTATGGAGATGCAATGTATTAAACCATGGGGAGTGGGGAGTCTGACTATGGAGGTGCAATGTATTAAACCATGAGGAGTGGGGAGCCTGACTATGGAGATGCAATGTATTAAACCATGAGGAGTGGGGAGTCTGACTATGGAGGTGCAATGTATTAAACCATGCGGAGAGGGGAGTCTGACTATGGAGGTGCAATGTATTAAACCATGGGGAGTGGGGAGTCTGACTATGGAGATGCAATGTATTAAACCATGGGGAGTTGGGAATCTGACTATGGAGGTGCAATGTATTAAACCATGGGGAGTGGGGAGTATGACTATGGAGGTGCAATGTATTAAACCATGGGGAGTGGGGAGTCTGACTATGGAGATGCAATGTATTAAACCATGAGGAGTGGGGAGTCTGACTATGGAGGTGTAATGTATTAAACCATGGGGAGTGGGGAGTCTGACTATGGAGGTGCAATGTATTAAACCATGAGGAGTGGGGAGTCTGACTGTGGAGGTGCAATGTATTAAACCATGGGGAGTGGGGAGTCTGACTATGGAGGTGCAATGTATTAAACCATGGGGAGTGGGGAGTTTGACTATGGAGATGCAATGTATTAAACCATGAGGAGTGGGGAGTCTGACTATGGAGATGCAATGTATTAAAGCATGGGGAGTGGGGAGTCTGACTATGGAGGTGCAATGTATTAAACCATGAGGAGTGGGGAGTCTGACTATGGAGATGCAATGTATTAAACAATGAGGAGTGAGGAGTCTGACTATGGAGGTGTAATGCATTAAACCATGGGGAGTGGGGAGTCTGACTATGGAGATGCAATGTATTAAACCATGGGGAGTTGGGAATCTGACTATGGAGGTGCAATGTATTAAACCATGGGGAGTGGGGAGTCTGACTATGGAGGTGCAATGTATTAAACCATGGGGAGTGGGGAGTCTGACTATGGAGATGCAATGTATTAAACCATGAGGAGTGGGGAGTATGACTATGGAGGTGTAATGTATTAAATCATGGGGAGTGGGGAGTCTGACTATGGAGGTGCAATGTATTAAACCATGAGGAGTGGGGAGTCTGACTATGGAGGTGCAATGTATTAAACCATGGGGAGTGGGGAGTCTGACTATGGAGGTGCAATGTATTAAACCATGGGGAGTGGGGAGTTTGACTATGGAGATGCAATGTATTAAACCATGAGGAGTGGGGAGTCTGACTATGGAGATGCAATGTATTAAAGCATGGGGAGTGGGGAGTCTGACTATGGAGGTGCAATGTATTAAACCATGAGGAGTGGGGAGTCTGACTATGGAGATGCAATGTATTAAACAATGAGGAGTGAGGAGTCTGACTATGGAGGTGCAATGCATTAAACCATGAGGAGTTGGGAGTCTGACTATGGAGGTGCAATGTATTAATCCATGAGGATTGGGGAGTCTGACTATGGAGGTGCAATGTATTAAACCATGGGGAGTGGGGAGTCTGACTATGAAGATGCAATGTATTAAACCATGAGGAGTGGGGAGTCTGACTATGGAGATGCAATGTATTAAACCATGGGGTGTGGGGAGTCTGACTATGGAGGTGCAATGTATTAAACCATGAGGAGTGGGGAGTCTGTCTATGGAGATGCAATGTATTAAACCATGAGGAGTGGGTAGTCTGACTATGGAGATGCAATGTATTAAACCATGGGGAGTGGGGAGTATGACTATGGAGGTGCAATGTATTAAACCATGGGGAGTTGGGAGTCTGACTATGGAGATGCAATGTATTAAACCATGGGGAGTGGGGAGTGTGACTATGGAGGTGCAATGTATTAAACCATGGGGAGTGGGGAGTCTGACTATGGAGGTGCAATGTATTAAACCATGGGGAGTGGGGAGTCTGACTATGGAGGTGCAATGTATTAAACCATGGGGAGTGGGGAGTCTGACTATGGAGATGCAATGTATTAAACCATGAGGAGTGGGGAGTCTGACTATGGAGGTGCAATGTATTAAACCATGAGGAGTGGGGAGTCTGACTATGGAGGTGCAATGTATTAAGCCATGAGGAGTGGGGAGTCTGACTATGGAGGTGCAATGTATTAAACCATGGGGAGTGGGGAGTCTGACTATGGAGGTGCAATGTATTAAAACATGAGGAGTGGGGAGTCTGACTATGGAGGTGCAATGTATTAAACCATGAGGAGTGGGGAGTCTGACTATGGAGGTGCAATGTATTAAACCATGGGGAATGGGGAGTCTGACTATGGAGGTGCAATGTATTAAACCAAGGGGAGTGGGGAGTCTGACTATGGAGGTGCAATGTATTAAACCATGAGGAGTGGGGAGTCTGACTATGGAGGTGCAATGTATTAAACCATGGGGAGTGGGGAGTCTGACTATGGAGGTGCAATGTATTAAACCATGGGGAGTGGGGAGTCTGACTATGGAGGTGCAATGTATTAAACCATGAGGAGTGGGGAGTCTGACTATGGAGGTGCAATGTATTAAACCTTGAGGAGTGGGGAGTCTGACTATGGAGGTGCTATGTATTAAACCATGAGGAGTGGGAAGTCTGACTATGGGGGTGCAATGTGTTAAACCATGAGGAGTGGGGAGTCTGACTATGGAGGTGCAATGTATTAAACCATGGGGAGTCTGACTATGGAGGTGCAATGTCTGAAAACCAGGAAACCCAAAAACAATGCAAAAGCCTTTGTAGTCCTTAACGCAATTTATTAAAACAGATAATCACAGCGTTTTCGCCACACACATATGGTGGCTTCTTCAGAGGAAACAGAGGCAGCCAAACATAAGCATTTAAATATTAAAAGTTAATTGAAGTAAAGTGCTATCAATTAAGCATAATTTATAAATCAAGATGCCTTCGTCAAAACTAGAGCAATGGATTGCAAGGAGGTTACTCATAACTTAAATACATGCACCACTGTTCGTAAAGTTAAAAAACTGTAACCATACAATAAAACCACAGTAGTTTGACTAGATAAGACACAAGTTATTAGAAAATCTAGGCATAATTAAAAAATATATATATACAAACAAATAATATATGTATATAATGTATATATATAAATATACATATACATATAAATATACAAAAAATGATATCACAGGGTCCTGTATACATTTGATAAGTTGCCTGATGGTCATTCAAAATAAAAAAGCATAATAGAACAAATGAATGACTTTATAGTAAAAAATATATACAATATAAAAACCAGAAGACTGGACAGGACCATATGTGATATATGAATATAAAAATTAATATAAATAAGACAAGTCGGAACAAGACTTGATAAGTCAAGTACCAACACAAAGGTAGAAAACACTGCCACCAAGTGGCATAAAATTGCACCTACAAATAATGGGCTGGTACAAAAAGTCAAAGGGAGTCCTTATAATAAGAAAATAAGAAAACAAACACCTATCTCATATATGATTTTAGTTTGAGATAAGGTGCGATATTACAGCTTTCATTCAACCCCGGAGGGTTGAAGGCATTAAGCTTGAGTTGCCATAGCAATATTAAAAATGAACAGAGAAAATATTATTTGTAGTTGCTTACATGAACAGATAAACCTTTTATGTATTTAAATTACAGTTGTACACAGTTGTACCTTTCATTTTATGTTAGGCTATCCAGTGTTTAAATTATCTAAGCATTAGATATGAATGAAACAACAATAGAATTTGTTATTATTAACAAATATAAGCAATTGTTATATGGGAGCTGGAGTGAAAAAAATGGATTACAATATGTTAAAAGTAAGAAAAAGAAATAGATGCACTACCCTGTTTCAATGAATCAACTTAAATGAGCAGTAATTTAGTAATGTGATCGATACATCCTAAATGACTTTCTGCAAAGAAGGTATCTGATAAGGCAGGTATCTATTAAATCCATCCCAGTATGTGAAACAAAGGTATTTGCAATCCACATTCCAGCAGACGTCAGAAGTAACAGAAACATCTGGCAGATTTTCAGGTTGGCCAACATCTGTGTGCAATGAGGTACACTCAGAGTGATTATTTTAATTAATCACATTGTAATCCTATAACTGATCTGAACCAAAGGATATTCTTCAAGTATATATAGTGTAAGATATATTCAACAGCACAGAACCCACTTTAATTGATTCAGAAATATAGATCTAGCTTAAAATCAATGCACCCTTTCCATTATAGGACCTTAACATTTGAAATTTGCATTCTTAAAGTGAAAGGCAGAAACCCGCAGTAGTGGTGCTGCGGTAGCATTGTCGCCTCACAGCAAGACGTTGCCGCTTTCGATTCTCAGCTAGAGCATCTTCTGTATGGAGGCATGCATGAATGGGCATGCCTTCGTTGAAGGTTGTGCGTCAGGGCTGGTAACTTGGCATGTAAAAATCCACTACCAAACATTAGCGGACCGGAGTTCCGCTGTGGTGACCCTTAACCGGAATAAGCCGAAAGAAACAACAACAAAGTGAAAGGCAGAAGCACCTGTTAGAATTCTGGTAAACATAACCAAGATCCTTGATACGAAACTGCAAGCTCAGATGAGGGTGGTGTATGCTAATTCTATAGTATCTCTGAGTATCTTCCCAACTCTGAAGTACAGCAATTGTTTGGCTCACTCATGAACCACCAATGCTTTTTAAGAGGGGCTCAACTTCCACTGCCATTGAAAATCATTCCTTGCTCTATAATACAGGGGCATAGTTATTAGGTCTCATCTACAGTAAGTCATAGTCATGAGTATTTCATTTTAATGGGAAACTGAGGTTCAACTCCCAATACAGAGGCATGTAGGAATTCATTCAGTTGGTCATTGGAACCACTGTAGGATACAGCTCATTACTTTGTCTCCTACGTCACTCTTTAAATAAAGCTAAATTAATTGAGATGTATATACTGGCTGTATGCTTATGTGGTAGCACAGTGGTACAGTAGTTAGTGTTGTAGCCTCATATCAAGGGGTTCTGTGGTTCAATTTTCAGCTGGGGTGCCTTCAGAGAGGAATTTACATGCCCTTCTTGCATTTGCATAGGTTTTCTCCAGGTGCTCCAGTGCCCTTCCATATTTCAAAGACATGCAGTAGGTGGATTGGACACTCTAAATTGGCCATAGATGCACGTGCATGTGTGTGCCTGTGTAAGGCGGGAAGGAACAACAGTTACAGGGCTAACCACCCAACAGGGTAAACATTGACTCTAAGTGATGGTCACTGTTGATGAGACTCCCTGACTCCACATGTAAAATGGGAAAAAGGGGGTCACGGATGGATTGATTGGTTGTAAATTCTTCATGGCAGTTTCACTAGCAATGCTTTAAATGAAAATGACTCTGAAATATATTCTCCATAGGGAAACATTTACATACTCTTGTAACTGTATATACTTTGATGGGAAATTGCATGCTAGGCTCACAGGAAAACATGAAAACTCCATACAAGCTCACAGGTTCTTACTGAGCTTACTGACAAGGAGACCTACTAGAAGCTCAGCCACACCAGCCAGTACTGAAGGCAGACTTACCATATCTCCACTAAGTAGATTTTTGCCACATATCCCAAGTGAAAAAAATATGATCGCCTATCCATTCATCTAGTCTGGTTCTTAAGGTTGTTAGGGAAATAGTCTGCATGATACATAATGGTGGACTGTTCTAGAAATGAGAAGCACTTTGCATTAGGTGCCTGCGGTATCATCTGGTGTTGATTTGATAGCTGAGGTTTAGGTTTCTACAGTGGGTTCTATTTATGTGAAGACACTCAAAGAGTGCTGGACCATTCATAGCATGAAAAACCAGCAGAGATTACTGCTCAGGAGTCTATATGGTACTGAGTACAGGGACAAGGCTTTTAGTCTACCAAACCAGCTAAAGGTGTTGAGACCTGGTGGGGAAATGTTAAGGTCCTCCGAGTTGGTTTAAGTGTTTGGAGTGGTACATGACAAAGGAGGCATTATATTCAATGATGGGCCTAATAAGAGAGAAATAAAGTAGGATTATAACTTTTTCGTACCTTGAGGAAATACCACAAAGGAAAAGCTGAGTAAGGTAGAAGAATTTTCTAACCACTAATGTGGGCATCCAATTCTCTGACTGTGCTAAATTTAAGGGGCAGACTTCAAAAATGGTGTAATGAGAGTAGGGTGGTGAAGGCTTTCCATTCTCAATACACCAGCCTGAACAGTCTCCCCCAGAGTGACATCCCGGGGATGGAGTGCTCTCAATTTATCTTCATTACCATCATTATCATCATCATCATACCATCATAATAATCAACAACCCTCTATTTCCCATTTTCTACATAGGGTCGAGTTGTCATGTCAACTGCCACCATCTCTCTCGATTCAATGCCACTCTCCTACCTTCTTTGACAGTCATGTCTGAGTTGCAGGTCTTTTGTCACACAGTCCATTCACCTATTTTCTGGATGCCCATGTTTTCTCTTGTCTTTTTCTGTCTGTTCCAAATCTTCTTCACCAGATTGTCTTCTACTTTCCTGCACGTGTGAGAATCACTATAATCTGTTGTCTTTGACCTTCTCTGCAATTGGAGCTACTTTGGCTTCTGCTCATAAGTCCTTATTTCTTCACCTGTCCCACAGTGTGTACCCTAACACCCATCTCAGGCACTTCATCTCCATCACTTTTAGCTTCATTAGCTGCTCTGCCTTTACTGCCCAGGTTTCTGTACCATACAGTAGTACTGATCACACCACTGTTTTGTACACCTTACTTTTCAGCTTCTTTGGCATTCTTCTGTCATATACTACACCTAACACTCTATACCATTTGGTTGCAGCCCCTCTGATTCTAGCTTTGATCTCCCCATTCAGACGTCCCTTCTTCTCAACCACCCCTCCCAGATACCTGAAGCAGTTAACCTATTTCAGTAATTTCCTTTCTATCTTAATTTTCAACTTCTGATTTCCACCATTTGCTGCCATTATAACTCTCTTATTTGTACTCAGTTTCATTTCATTTGCCTTCAGTTTTGAATTCCATTCCCCTACCCTTTGCTGAAGTTCTTGCTCAATGTCTACCTATAATACCACATCATCTGCATACAGTAACTATGTCCATCTGTACCCTCCAACGTGCTTGCTAATGTAGTCTGTTGCCAGTATGAACAGCAGTGGGCTCAGAGCTGAACCCTGATGCACACTCACTCCTACTGGGAACCCCTCTGTGAGACTGAACAATGCTCGCACTCCAGTCATTGGGTCCTTGTATATAGCCTGCATTAATCCTACCAATGTTTCTGGGACTTCAAACTACTGTAGGACTGCCCAAACCAGCTTTCCTGGAACTTTGTCATATCCATTCTCCAAATCTAGGAATGGCCAGTTGGACACTTTCCTTGTCTGTAGCTTTTCCTCAACTATCTGTCTCATTGCAAACATCAGGTTGGTTGTGCTGCATCCTGATACGAATTTGAACTGCTCATCTCCCATCTTACTTTCTATATCTCTGCATATTTGTTTATCAATCACCATCTCCAGTGTGACGTGAGTTTGATACCCCTTTTCTGCCCCGGTTGTGGATGTCCCCTTTGTTTATGAACACTGGCACTAGTATCTGGGATATGCCTTTCTGTCCACACTGCTAGGAGTACCCCCAGGACCCATTTCTCCTCAGCTCGTCCAACATCTTTATCATCTGCTGTGACCTCAACTGAGCCTGCTGCTTCCTCTGACTTTATTTCCCTTAATGCTGTTCTTACTTCTTCTAGGCTTGGCTCCTTCTCTTCTTTAGGCCATGTCTAGGGCAATACAGCTTCTGTGGGGTTTTCTTCATCCAGAAGCTGCTGGAAATACTCCTTCCATCTGCCTTTGATGTCCTGTGTACTGGTGAGCATGTTGTTGCTGGCATCCCTTATGAAGGGTGTCTGACAACCTTCTTTATTTTTCTGTCTTTGCCTTGCAACCTGATATAGTTTCTTTGTACCACCTAATGAGTCACTTTCCAGAAGCTGGTAGAGTGTCTCTAATGCCCTATACTTTGCTACTGCAACTCCTTTCTTAGCTTCTTTGTTACCCAACCAGTATTCCTTCCTAGCCTGGTCTGTCTTTTCTATGTACCACTTTTTCCTACACTTCTTTCTTTTGATGACTTCCTGGACTTCTACATTCCACCACCAGCTTTCCTTATGTACCTTATTTCCATACCTGAGTTGGCCGTATATCTGTTCTATATTCCTCACACATGCTGTTTTGATGCACTGCTATTCAACTCCATCTATTCCTTCTTCCTGAGGTGCTGGAGCCCTGAGTATTTCTTTGAACTCTTGTGCTTTTACTCTGGTCAGCTTTCTTCCACCTAGTCTCTGTTGACCATAGAGCTTTGTCTTATCACTGCTTACAGCTGAATGTGGTAGCCAGTGGTTTATGCAGTGGGCCAACTATTTTACTGGTGATGACTTTACATTTACTGATTCTGCCTGAATGCCCTTACCTTACAAGAAGGAAGAAAATGTTGGCCACTCTTGAATTTGATCTTGTGACTGTCATATGTTGGCCACCACATGCCAGGCAGAAATCTAGAATGACTTCTCCTTCTTTACCCCTGTTGCCCCACCCACCCATGTGGACTCAGGCAGTCCTCACTGCTCTGTCTGCCTTGAATTCAGGTTGCACACCAATTTCTGTTGTCCTGCTTTATCAATTAGGTCTTGCAACTGCTGTCTGAATGCACTTTTTTCCTCATTAACTGAATAGTGCTTAGGGCTGGAATCTAATTGCCATAAGTCTGATGATATCCCTCACTGTCATCTCGCTTCTCCCTCACCACAGTTTACACACCATTTCTAGTCCATCCTCCTCCTGAGTAGTACATCTCAAGCCAAGTGACTTTGCTAGACTGCCCTTCCATCTTTTTCTCTTGGGTACATAAGATAGTCAAACTATCATGTCATCCACTTCCAAGCTACTTAGCAATTCTTAGTTCATTTTGGCAGGTTGATTGGTTTTATGTCCAGCTTTCGGTCAACACAGCTATCGCACGTAACCCAAGCTGGGAACTGAGTAGCTTATTGACCCAGGGCTGCTGGGCTTTATGGTAGGCACATGGATCCCTGATCTTTAACCCATGCCCATTTTTAGGGGATATTAGTCAACATGGAAAGGCTCACCCAGACTCTGCTACAGTTTGCTGTGAGGAAAAGGTTAGTTTGCTTTTTATTTGTTGTATTTTGTATTACTTTATTGCTTTTTTCTATTTTGTATACTGTGGTTTGTTTTCTTTACAATGTGTTTTACTTGTATTCTGCTTTTAACTGCATATTAAAACTTGAAAAGAGACCACAGCTCTGTCTCTTGGGAGTCAGGCAGAAATTTTCCCACCCTTCCACCCGGTTACTGTTGTGTTATTAAACAGCATTGTCTTACTAGTTGCCTGCCCCTTATGTTAATTTGACCATATATCTCATTTCTTCTCTGTGAGTAAGCACAAAATTATCATTTTGTGAAATCATTCCCCTCCAACTATTTAAATTCATTGGTCATCCTACTGTATTCCATAGTACCAGAATACAAAAGTGACCACCCCCTTTCAATCTATCTTGCTGTTTTAAAAATACTGACTCTCCACTAAAACTTAACTTTTCTCATATAGGTAAAACTTAAGTTACATACTTTCACATCTAACTCCTCTAGTGCACACTGCAGTATTTAGGATAAACCATTTTTTTCATCTTACCTTTAAACATCTATTGCAAGACCACTAGTTATTGGAGAGCCCACATTCTGTCCCTCAGTAGTCATCTTGGGATTAGTGCTTCTGTTTTCCCCTGGTGAGAGAAGGAGTGCAGTTACATTATTTCCTGGAGACTGCTGATCACCAGAAAGCTTAACAACTGCTTTATAGGTGACAGTTTGAAATCTGTGCTTATATTCTGATCCTGGTGAGAGAAAGAGCAGAGTGCATTGATTCCTGACTTTTTCTGTTTGGAGAATGAGTGTCCATACTTAAAGTACCTGATTGGTCTGGTTGCTATTCGAGGCATCTACCAAAAAAAGGCTACAAGCCTGCAGACCCTTGCATCATCAGGGACAAGACTGTGGATCACCAAACAGGCCGTGGCCTGCTTCTCTTCTTGGGATTGATGCTAACATTTTGCTTCTGATGAGAGAAGAAGCAAAGGAGCAATGTATCCCAACAGAGTGAAGCTGTGCTGAGAGAAGCATTAGCAGTAGCCAGGAGGTTGCCATTTATGTGACTCCCCTCTTTTCATCATTCTTGACAAGCTAATTCTTTATTTTTCAGTATGTATTGCTTGATTTCTTTCTAACTTCACAATATCTGCCTAAATACTTCATCCTTAAATTTTCAGGCTCTACGTATTAGTTTCCCCTCAAGTGCTTGGCAGTGCTCTGTACAGACTCAGACTCCTTGACATTTTTCTTGTAAAAGGACTATATAAGGAAACAGCTCCAGTACTTAGTAATAATGACCATCCCTCCTGGCATGTCTAAAGGTCAGTTCCCTGTGCTTTCTCCTATTAACCTGGTGAACTTGGGCATTCTGAGGCAGTGTAGCAACTGCCTCATGTACACAGACTACCCTCTCCTCTTACATCCTAACACTTAGACTTGTGAGAGATGCACTTATATATCCAAATTGGAAGCCATGCACTGTCAAGCTAAGACCAGAATTCCTGATGAAGAGGAGAAGGTCAACACCTGCACCACACCACATGCAAAACATAGCCCTCCAGAACACCCACCATCACAGCTCTCACATAAAAACACAAACCACACACCCATCTTCATGGAGGCTCTCAATAAAAATCTATCCAAACAGCAGAGACATCCATGGCAGAAACACACTCAACCACCACAACACAGCACAAACCACAAGACACATATCTCACCTACACAGTGCACCCCTCAACTTAAGCCCCTAAGGCAAAATAGCTTGCCCAATACACTAATCATAGGTGACTTGATAGTGAGGCACATTGATGTCCCACCCACTAGGTTGAATAAGGAGAAGGTAACAGTCAGCTGTATATCAAGTGCCAGAATTCGACACATAACACATGCACTCAGGTCACTCCACAACAAGTACAAGTATGACTCTGTCACTGTCCATGTGGGTGTGAATGACCTGAGACACACCTCCCTGGACTACATGAAAAGAGACATGGAGGAGCTCTTGGATTATTTGGCCCAGGCAGGTATGACCCTAGCCCTGAGCAGGATCTTACAGTCACCCAGAATGATACCACAGTACAAGCAGAAAATGATTGACTTCAACAATTGGCTAAGTTTCTGGTGTCATTCTAAGGGGGTTCCAGTATCTGTCTGCTTGGGATGACATGATTGTCAGACCTCCATGCTTTGCTAAAGATGGCCTGCATCTGTCACCCCTGGGTTTACGGATAGTGCCTTTTTTAGGTGATGTTCCAAAGACCAAATTGCCACCATAAGAGGTATAAATAAATACAATCATGCTGCTTAATGCTAGAAGTCTAAATCTCAAGATGCACTTGCTTGAAGCACTCCTCAAAATGGAGAACATCGACATTTGTGCTGTAATGGAGACCTGGTTTAAAGCAGCAGAAAGCACCCCTGCACTACCAGGCTATAACTCATTTCACACCTTTCTGCCCCAGAACATGGACTGAAGCTCCAAAGGTGGTGGTGTTTCCATATTCATAAAGGATATGCACACCTCCATACTAGTAGCCTAACATAACGCATCTGAGATACTTCAGGTACAACTAACATTGGGTAAGATGTCAATTCAGGTCATAGCCTGCTACAGGTCCTCAACCATGTCCCAAGACTCTTACTCCACATTCCTAAACACCCTGGAAACTATTAGGGTCCAACCCAACACTCTCATACTAGGTGACTTTAACTACCCTTCCATCAACTGGGAAAACTATTCATGCACCAGTACACTGGCCCAATGCTTCCTGGAATTTATCATTTCCAGTGCCTTGGACCAGCTCATTCTTACCCCCATAGAGGAAGCAACATTCTTAACCTGGTTATTACTAACATGGGCAACCGTTGCTCTACACCAATAGTCAATTCCTCCCTGGTTAGATCTGACCACAAACTAATCACCATAGAAATCCACATCTCACCCACACCCCCAACAAAGGTAACTACCATGAACAACTTCTCCAAAGGTGACTTTGGGCTCCTAAAAACAGAGGTGGCTAATTTCACGGCACCCATGTCAATGGAAAATAGATGCATGACTGCTGAATCATATGCCAATGCACTGTATGAACATGTACATAAATCCATGGAATTAGCCATACCCGACAGAACCAAGACATTCTCCTCCAAAAAAAAGAAAGCCAATCTGGTGATCTCCTGCCATTAATAAACTCTACAATAGAAAGAAGAAACTGTGGCAGAAAAAGGTGAAGTCCCAAGACTGGAAAAACTCCCTTATTAGCCTCAACAAAAAGTTGATATCCCTCAGCAAAACCTCTAAAGCCAGCTATGAAGGCAGAATTGCAGCATACACTAAAAACAACCATAAAGCCTTCTATAGTTATAGCAAGAATATCCATGGCAATACCCAGGTTTGCTTTGAGTTACTGCACAATGGTACCTCCTATACTGAGCTAACAGATATTGCCAACATACTGGCCTACAGATTCGCTGCAAACTTTACCCCTCATCCCCCCAAAGGACAAATCACAATACCGGAGGAATGCCAGGCACCCAGCATTACTGCAGCACAGGTTAAGGCTGCATTGTCCAAGGCCAAGAATACAGCTTCCATGGGACCTGACAATATCACTGGATGTGTTTTACATGAACTACAAAGTGAACTGGCACCACATCTGTGTGCCCTGTTCAATCACAGCCTCACCTCAGACTTTGTCCCTACCAAATGGTACACTCCTACAGTCATCCCTCTCCATAAAGAGGGAGTAGCTACAGACCCTGGAAATTATTGCCCCATTAGCCTGACGAGTCTGATATGTAAGGCTATGGAGTGCATTATCGTGTACCTAATTAACAAGGATACAGGGAATCTCCAAACTCTAGATTCCACTCAATTTGGTTTTCTGAAAGGAGTTCATGCCTGCTCAACCTGGTTGACTTCTCTGAGTCAGTCACCAGAGCTGTGGATGAGGGCAAGTCAGTTCATCCAGCCTACCTTGATCTGGCCAAGGCCTTTGATACCATTCCCTACTCAGGAATTATTGATAAACTCACCAAACTAGGCATCACCCCCTATATCACTAGGTGGGTTGCAAATTGGCTCAGAGATAGAACCCACAGTGTGAAAGTAGCGGATTCCAAGTCAGACTGCCAACCAGTCATGAGTGGAGTCTCACAGGGATCATTCCTGGGTCCTCTCCTGTTTGGCATCTACTTCTTAGAAGTCCAGACCAACATGGAGGGACTCTGGCTGACCAAGTTCGCAGATGACTGCAAGCTGGGAGCCATTATTAACTCCCCACATGATGTAGACATCCTACAGAAAGGCCTCACTGAGACCAATGACTGGTGTTGAAACCATGGCCTTAAGCTTAATGCCAAAAAATGGGTTGTCATCTCCTTTGGGAAAAACTCAGTTTCCACTAATTACCACATCAATGGGAGCCCACTGAACCCTGAAGATGTTATAAGAGATCTGGGGACAGAGGTTGACAGCAACCTCTCCTTCAACCACCACCTTGCCACAGAAATTCCTTCTATGTGGCACATCTCATTACCAAGGGTTTTGCATCCAGGAAGAAAGAGGTCATCATCTCTCTCTACTCTTCCCTCATTAGGCCAATCATAGAGTATAATGCCCCATTTGGCATGTACCTCACTAGACACCTGCAACAGCTGGAGAGGCCGCAAAAGTACCTCACAAAGAGGATCACAGGCCTTAAACACATGTCCTACATAGACAGACTCAAAAAACTCCAGATTTTCTCTGTCTCATATCGTCTATTAAGAGGCAATCTCTGCTTGACTTACAAAGCCATGTCTGATCCAGCTCTGTTAGAAATGCTACATCTAAAGAAATCCCAATCCAATTTCAGCCATTTAAGCATAGGGCAGTGATGCGCAAACCGGATTGACACAAAAATAAAAATAAAACCTTGAAAAAAGCTTTTTATGCAAAATCACAATTTTGCCATTATAGTCAATGGCAGGCAGAAGACAACAAGGCCAATGAATAGTGGTTGCTCTGGGGGGAAGGCTCAGTGTTAGACTTTAACTAGGCATTAGCAGTCAATTCTATGCAAATGAGGGGAATGATACTGAACCACAGATTTCCCCTCATGGCTAGCCTGCACCCAACCATGTAGGTGTAGGAAAACTATGGTGCAATCCTAAGAGTTAGCCAACATCATAGAGGGGTGTGTCAGGCATACTTTAAGCTTATTGTGAGCTCTTTGGCTTAGCTTTGCCCTTAGCATAGCAGAGCTAAGGAAGGGTGTGTGTCTGAAGCTGCCTAGCAGTCTTTACATTCCCTAAACGGGTGTGCACGCCGCGCACAGGGTTCAAAAAAATAAATAAACCAGGAAATAGCAGCTCCGTTCACATCTGAGCACTGTGTTTGCACGGGCACCTCGGAGCTTAAACAGGAAGGCAATGGGAAGGGAAAATAGCATTAGGAAGGTAATCAAGGAGAACTAGCTTAGCTGGCAGGTGAAATGTATCAGAATCAGCCAATTACACCGGCAGCAGCCCAGCCCAGCACACTACTATAAACTATGCAAACACCTTTCCCTCTGTTTTTTCCCACAAACTCTTCACCAATGGTGTACACAAACGGGGAAATTTTACCTAACAAAAGCAACAAAATGATAGGGGCTGCCTTTGTTCTCATAAACATGTGGAAGAGGCTGAGGGTGGTAAGGATGTCAATGCTGATGGCCAACCCACAGTGAGGAGAAGGAGAAAGAGTGTACAGACCCAGGATAACCTACCAAGGGATACTTGAGCTGGAGATAGTGGACAGGGACCTCCTACAGCAAATTGTTGAGCTGTGTCGGCCACGCCTCACACACAGAACCAACAGAATGGAACCCATCCCAGTGGATACCAAGGTATGTATAGGCTTAAGAATACTAGCCACAGGTACCTTCCAAAGGCCAGCTGGGGATATAATGTGGATCCCACAGGCATCAGCATCCAGGGTACTCCACCAGTTCCTGGATGCCATGTCAGCACATGCCAGTGAGCACATATATTTCCTCAACACCCGTGAGGTGTTGACCAGCAATATGCATCTCTTCCACCAAATAGCAGAATACCCTAAGGTAGTGGGTGCTATAGACTGCATGCACCTACACATCACCTCAGAGAAGGGTAGAGTCTAAGAGTCTACATAAACCACAAGGGCTTCCCCTCCATCAACTGCCAGGTTGTGTGCCCAGGGCATTATAATGAATGTGTGTGCTGGCAGCCCTGAAATCTATCACGACTCCCACATCTGGCATATGGCACATCTGTACCAGAGATTTGCCAGTGGGGACATCCCATATGGCCACCTAGTGGGGGATGCTGGTTAAGCACTGAAGCTGGGGCTGATGACATCCATCAGAAATGCACACACACCTGAACAAGAACTCCATAAAGAGGCACACTCACATGCCAGAATCATAATAGGGCATGTGTTTGGGATGACTCAAGTCACAGTTCTGGTGCCTGGACATATCCAGTGGAGCCTTGTAGTACTCACCAGCTACATGTACCCAAATTGTCATTGTATGTACCATGCTACACAATATGATCCTATGGAAACAGCTGCAGCAGGAACAGCATGGGGCAGGGCAACACAGCCCCCCACCATTGCCAAGGCCAGCACAGGCACAGAGTGACTCAGAGGAGGAACAACTTGAGCCTGCCCCAGTAGGCAGAAGGAGGCATGCCCAGTATGCCCAGGCCTCGGCAAAGAGGCAACACATAGCACATACACTGACACGGTAGGAACCCAGGGAATGACACGTCACTCCAACTCGCACATACATTAAAAGGGATGCCAAACATGACACTACCTTTGCTTAACCATGTATAGGGAGTGTACTATGTGCATCCGACATAGTCAGCCCTCCAGCACCATCCTCAGTACTGGCACAGCCACAAGGTAAGTCATGCTCACTATCAATTGCTGAATGTAGTAGTAAGTTCTGTTACTTGTAACTATGGTATGGATGTGAGCATGCAAGGGAATCGGGTGGCTGAATGGGATGGCAGCAGATAGTAGACACCTATATTGGCAGCATGAAATTCTTAACAAATACTGGTGTCAACATAGTAGGCAGTACTAGACAAGGTGACAAAACCCACTGCAGGATATATGGTGGGCCAAATGTGTGTCCATAGGACACAAACATGCATGTCAGAGAGGCTCACATACCCAACAGCCTCAGCCAGCAGGACAGGTGTAGATGACCACAAAGAAAGGCTGTGCTAAGGTCTCCAATTGATGGTAATGGAGAACAGCCCCCCTCCAGACCTACACAGACAGACTACAACAGGTCAGGCAGTGAGATGTTAGTTCTGAAGGGTAAGAAGTCTGAAACAGAAATGTAGGTCAAGAAAACCTAAGAACTGTAGTGCACTGATATGCCTCTAGTCTGCATGATAGGTCAGAATACAGAATGAAATGGAGTACCTGAAATACCAATACAGTCATAGCAAATGTTTACAGTTGTCACGTGTGCCCCCCCCCCCCCCCAGTCCTATGTAAAAATGTAGTAACAAGTAAGTTTAGGTATAATAACAGTGGAGCACAGATTACCTGAGCTGGCCAAAGTAGCAAGATAGATTGTAGCACATGTACAATATGCAGGGCTCTGTGTGTTAGGTTGTTGTGTGTCATATATTGTGTGAAAGTGATTAGCATGTAGGCATGGAGGGTTGTGTCCCGGTGGCCAATGGCCAGTACTGTTGATGACAGGGCAACGTTCTCACAACTGCAGTGCCAAACTCAATGCATCCCAGTTAAGACACAATCCAGCAGTAATCCATACTAATTGTTCTGATGTAATATCTGTCACCATCTGAAAGATGGACATGTCATGAATGTGGGCCCAGACATGCAAACAGTACACAGGTGGAAGTACCCTAGACAGAGAGTGTATAAAATGTTACTGTCAAATGGATACACCTTTGGAATTGTACATACAGGTAGCAGCACATTAGCTGACCATGTAGTATAGAATACTGATGTAGTCTGGCCAAACACTGGCAGACCACAAAAGGCACAGGTATGAAGTACTGAAAAACTGCTGATGTCCCTGCACAAGCCAGCATAAGTGGAATGCCCCACGTATATCTGTGAGTCAGCTGCAAGTAGCTTCCATAGCACACATACACCCAGCTCACCCCACCATCAGCCACAGGGTACCTCACAGGTGTTATCCCTGCTGTTGGGAATGAGTACAATATGACCCCCACTTCTGTATGGGAATAGCCACAGAATACAGCATGCTGAAGAGGTGTCTCATGCAGGTGTGTCCCTAGCTGTAAGCAGCACCCTACCAGCATCCACACCAATGGATCAATAAGGACAGAAACTACTGACATTAACACCTTGCACACCTACCTTGTCACCCCAGGGAATATAATGGCTTGCAGCCTGGGACTGTAGTAGTGACACAATGCACTGGCCTGCTACAGATGGCTTGCATCACTACCAAATGCCCTACAGTCCTCTGTCAAAGGCCTGCGTCTCACCCATACTGCCAATGTATTTCATCTCATGGACTCACAAATAACAACATAACACAGTCCACAGAACACAAATGCAAGGCCATGTCAACAAATCTCAGTAGCATGTTCACCATGTCCTACTGCATGAACTGTGGACCAACCCCTAAATACTGTTGGGATGAAGTGATAACTATAGGGATACTTATCAGATAATGTTTGCATAATGTTCGGAAGAGGATAGAATAATGGGGGGGGGGTTAGAAGCATGGACGCCATGGAGTGTGTGAAGTCTGAAACTCAGATGTGTGCACATACTATCCCTGCCTGCAAACACAGGAATGGGTGGCTACAGACATGCTCATAAACCACAATGTGAAGGGGAAATGACCAGAAATATGAGCCCTGCCTCTGGGTAACCTGTGTGAATCTGTAAAGCTGTGAAGTATGGCCACAGCAGGATACAGCCATACTGTCATGTCGATGGATGTACAAGCATGGGATCCTCAGCCACCACAGCACCAAGGTGCTGAACCATTTACACAGACCCATCAGCAAGTGTCTGCAGCTCCCCCTCCAGAATGGCATGAGTGTACAAGAATATGTAGGCTGCAGACCACAATACTGGACACAGCTTCATTCATCTTGTGTTCCCCAGGAAATTACTGCAAGCAAATATGTATACCTGTCAGTAGTTGATGACATAAAACATCACAGTGTAAAACAGTACATATGTCTGAATATCTCTGCTAACACCAAAACCATGTAGCAGAAGCAGCACAGGCACAATTAGTTACAGTATCCCACTATCCTTTGCCCATTGTGACCTCATATTGTCAATCGATCTACAAATATCCTGCAGAAACAGGTTGCTAGCTGTAGGTATAGAACACAAATGCCTGCACTAGAGTACAACCTACCTGGAATGGATTCACACATCCAATACAGAAGATCATACTGGGCATGCTCCCACACTTAAAATGAAGCCTATGTCTGGCAACAACAGTGGACTATACATATCTGTCAATCACAGATGTTTGCGCACGCACTCCACATTTCACACCAGTCATGCTTTGCACACACATTGGATAGGAATACACACATATATCCAAGGACAACACACTATAATAGGCCAAACATACACGTATGTGTGGAACAGAGTAACAGACAGTGACAAAGAGCTTCCCATCATGAGGCCTGTCCCACCCAGCACACATTCAATTGGCCAATACCACATGATTTACAAATGACTATCACTGTAGACGTTTGCTTCTGGTATCCCTCAGCACTATAGTGTCTGTGGTGCTTGTGATAACTGTGTAACATGACTTTACAAGTCATTATTCATCTAGCAGTTGTGTACACGTTCCTGTTAAATGTAAACCTGTGTGTGAATTAGTGTTGTGTGTGTGCTTCCAGGTGAATGGTTTATGTCCCATTCACACACACTGCACTCCCCATTGCCCTACGTTGACAAGCCTGCTGATGTCATTCACTTTGAAATATACCTTTGCGGAAGGAGTAGCCCTATAAGCTCTGTGGTGTGTGCTATAACTGTGTAATGCTGTAGTATGATGTACTAGTCAGGTAGGAGTTCTAATTCCAGATGTGGCAACTGTGTGTTTTTGTTTGTCTGTGTAGGGATCAATGCTTTTGAAGCCAGGCACAGTCACTACACTTTCCATTGCCCTACTTTGGCAAGCCTGCTGATGTCATTCACCTTGAAATACACCTTTGGGGAAAAACTAGCCCAATAACCTTTGTGGCATGTGCAATAAATGCAGTGCTCTGTAGTAACAATACATAGCTAGGTAGGGGTTTGAATCTCAGCACTGTCAAGTGTGTGCATGTGTGTGTTTGTCATCAGTATCCTGTGTGGAGGTAGCTGTGATTGTATAATAACTGGACTCATTGTGAGGTGGGTTTTGCAAATTTCTTATATAGAGGACCTATTATATGTCACAATGTCTGCCTTACAAGGATAACAGATGTCAAACAACAGAGAGGCTGGTGTAGTCAATTCATACCCCTACATGTGACATTATGGATTGGAGAACTATATAGGCAACCCTTGTATTACCCAGGGAACACTCTCCACCCATGTCTCATACACAAACACACTTGGCTAGGCAACAACCACTATGTTGGTAGTTCCCTGTATATTGCCCACAGATAGTAACCACAGTGTGATTGCAGTGGACTACAGAGGACATGGTACCCTGTTCCATCCCTATAATAGACAAATAATTGCTTACAGTGGTCCTTTGCTATGTTCCCCACTGGACGCCTGCAACAACTGTAGAGTCTGCAAATGTAACCCACAAAGGAAATACCATGCCTTATACACATGCCCCATATGGACAGATGCCACTAACACCAGTGAATACCTGTATTATGCTGTCAGTGTACGTGCAGGATCAACCTCAGTTCCATAGCCAGTTCTCACCACATGAGGTCAAGAATGCCACATCAGATAGGTTCATAGGTTCATACTAGGCTATCTGCCCTGGGGCAATTATAAGCCTAGCCCGATTCTGTATGGCTTATGCCACCCCTTGATTTGAGTATACTGTGCCCTTTTTAAGGTTTAGTTTACTGTGCCTCTGTCTAATAGTGACACGGGAGTAATCCCTGGGACAAACCTACGATCCCCCATCCACTTATCGAGATTCTTCTTGAAGAGATTCAGTGAGGTGCTCTGCCTCACATGAACTGGAATTCTATTCCAGTGTGAAGGGAGCCTCTGGGTTATGAACCTGTCCCTCCAGCAAGTTCTATTTATTTCTGTGTTGAGGTTCAAGTCCCTCGAGCATGTGGCTCTAAGGGATTTAGATTTACTGAGGTGGAGCATGTCCATTAATTCTGGATTTGACATAGCTTTGTATGTCAGGCATAGATCGCCTCGAAGTAGGCGGTATGCAACTGAGTAGAGCTGGAGTTTTTTTAACCGAGCAGCATATGGCATCTGTTTGAGACCCTTGATCCTCTTGGTGAGATACTTTTGGGGTCTTTCTAATTGCTGCAGGTGTCGGGTAAGGTACATTCCAAAAGGGGCATTGTATTCTATGATGGGCCTGATGAGGGATGAATAAAGGGGCACGATTACCTCTCTTGATCTAGATGTGAAACCCTTTGTGATGAGGTGGGCTATGTAGAAGGTCTTTCTAACCACTTTGGCAATGTGGTTTTCAAAGGAGAGATTGCTATCAACTTGGGTCCCCAGGTCCCTAATAACTTTCTCTGTACTTAATGGGTTTCCACCTATGTGGTAATTTGTGGGCACATTGTTTTTGCCAAAGGGGATGACTATACATTTTTTGGCATTTAGCTTTAAACCATGGCACTGGCACCAGTTATCTGTCTCTGTGAGACCTTTTTGAAGGATGTTTGTGTCAGCTGGAGAGTTGATTATGGCACCCAGTTTGCAGTCGTCTGTGAACTTGGTGAGCCATAGTCCTCCCACGTTTGCCTGTACCTCAGAAAAGTATATACTGAACAAGAGTGGTCCCAGGACAGAACCCTGTGGGATGCCACTTGTGACCGGTTTCAAGTCAGACATGGGTCCAGCAACTCTCACTCTGTGGGTTCTGTCTTTGAGCCAGTTTGCGACCCATCTTGTGACATAAGGGTTTATATTTAAGCTGGATAGTTTATCTATGATGCCCGAGTGGGGTATTGTGTCAAATGCCTTTGCAAGGTCCAGATAGGCTGTGTGGACTACCTTCCCTTCATCTATGGCTTTGGTGACTGTTTCAAAGAAGTCAACCAGGTTCAAAAGACAGAATCTGCCCTTGACAAAGCCGAACTGGGTAGGATCTAGTGTCTGTAGGTCCCCAATGTCTTTGTTTATGAGCTCCATGATGATCCTCTCCATAGCCTTGCAGACTAAGCTAGTCAGGCTTATGGGGCGATAGTTTCCAGGGTCCGTAGAGGCTCCACCTTTGTGGAGTGGGACCACTGTTGCTGTACGCCATTCTGTGGGCACATATCCTGTAGTGAGGCTGAGATTGTATAGCTGTTTTATTTGAGGGATTAGTTCCTCTTGTAGTTCATGTAGGACGCAACTTGGGATGCCATCTGGTCCCATGGAAGCAGTGTTTTTTGCTTTGGAGAGGGCAGCCTTCACCTGAGCATCTGAGATGTTTGGGAGGCAGCCCTCTGCCAGGATAGATACTTGCTCTTTTGGGGGGGAGGGGGTGGATAAGTTTGCACTGAACCTGTCTGCCAGGATATTGGCGATGTCTGTGGGTTCAGTGTATTTTTTGTCGTTTAGAATCAACTCAGAACAAGTCTGGGAGTTGCATCCCAGGTTTCTAACATAACTGAAAAAAGCCTTATGATTGTCTTTGGTGTCCTGTGCAATTTTTCTCTCGAAGCTGGCCTTGGAGGATTTTATGAGGGATTGTAATTTTTTGCTAGTACTGATCAGAGATGCCTTCCCTATTAGGGATTTTGCTCTATCATGTAGTAGCTTCTTCCTTCTGTTGTACAGTTTATTTATGGCAGGGGTCAACCAGACTGGACGCCTGCCTTTGGATGATTGGGTCTTGGTTTTGTTTGGGATAGCAGGATCCATGCATTCTTGGAGATGTCCGTAGAATGCATTTATATAGGATTCTGCAGTTTGGGCTGTAGTTTCCACTGGCCCTGGGGCCTTGAAGGATTCCACTTCGGTTTTGAGAAGTGAGAAGTTCGCTTTTGAGAAGTTTTTCACTGTGGTTTTCTGGGCTGGGGGTGGGGTCGGGATGTGGATATCCAGTGAAATTAATTTATGGTCTGATCTTACCAATGAGGGATATACTTCTGGTGTGGAGCATAGAGTCCCCATGTTGGTAATGAACAGGTCTAGTATGTTGTCCCCTCTTGTGGGAGTGGTGACTAGTTGTTCCATAGCATTCGAGTTTATAATTTCCAGGAATCTTTGGGCTAAGGTGCTGGGGCTTGAGTAGTGCTTCCAGTCAATGTTTGGGTAGTTGAAGTCGCCCAATATAATGGTGTTCAGAGAGATCTTCATGCTCTCCAATGTTTTCAGGAAAGCCGAATGGGATTCCTGACTTTGAGAGGGTGGTCTATAGGATGCTATAAACTGAAAAGCAGTCTTGCCAACTGTTAGTTGCACATGGATGGTCTCCGATACTTCGTGCAATGCCACTAACCTGGAGGTGTGGATATCCTTGATAAATATGGAAACTCCCCCTCCTTTTGTGGTTCGGTCCGGGTTTTGGGGACGAAAAGCATGATATGAGGTATAGCCTGGTAGTGCTGGGGTGCTCTCTGGAGCCTTGAACCAGGTTTCTGTCACTGCACAGATATCAATGTTCTCCATACCGAGGAGAGCTTCGAGTGCGTGCATCTTGAGGTTAAGACTTCTGGCATTTAGCAGCATTACCTTAGTTTCTTGTTCCTTGTGCTGTCTATGGGGGTGGGTTTGACTTTTGAGCCTTGCCTAAAAAAGGCACTATGGGGGTGGCAAGAGCCTTTGCCAATATCCAAAAGCCCAGTGGTGACAGGTGCAAGCCGTCCCTAGCAAAGCAACATGGCTTGTAGAGCATGTCATCCTAGGCTGACAGACACTGGATTCCCTTTGAATGACACCAAAATTTTAGCCAATTGTTAAAATCGATCATTTTGTCTTAGTACTGTGGCATCATTCTAGGTGAGGGTAAGATGCTGCTCAAGGTCAGGGTCATACCAGCCTGGGCTACATGATCAGAGAGCTCCTCTATGTCTCTTTTCATGTAGTCCAGGGAGGTACGTCTCAGGTCATTCACATCAGCATGTAGAATGACTGAGTCATATTTGTATTTGCTTTGGAGTGACCTGAGTGCTTGCGTTATGTGTCGGATCCTAGCACCCGACAGGCAGCTCACTGTGACCTTCTCTTTATTCAGCCTGGTGAGTGGGACGTCAGTGTGTCTGACAATAGAGTCACCTATAACAAGAGTATCAGGTGTGTTATTCAGCCTTATGGGCTGTGGCTGCTTGGCACACTACTTTGTGGGTTATGTGTTGTTTTTGTTTTGTTTTGAGGTAGTGTTTGCTTGGATGTCTGCTTTGGAGGTCTCTGTTGCTTAGGTAGATTTTTATTTAGAGCCTCCGAGTATGTTTTTGTGTATTTATGTGTTTGGTTCGCTGATGTGGTGGGACTATGTGATACTGGAATTGTGTTGTGTGAGGTTACCTTCTCCTCCTGACTGGTTTCATCAGTTTTGAGATGAGAGAGCTCAGCCTCCAGTTTGGCTAAATAGTTGCATCTCTCACATATATTTGAACCTGTTTGGAGGAGGAGAGGGTTGTCCGTGTGCATGAGACAGTTGTAACATTGCCTCAAAATTCCCAGATTCACCAGCTGGACTGGAGAGGAAACCATTGACTGACCTTTGGACATGCTAGAGTAATAGGGGAACTGAATTTAAGATGGACCAATAGAGGACAGGGTAATCGTAGAAAGTATAAGAGTAAGTAGTGCTTATGGTTTAATAGTACTAACTTGTAGGATTACTTAATTGGACCAGTGAAGGGCCTTAGAATGAGAATATGGTGTTTAAATTGAGAGATAGAGCAGTTCTAATGGAAAAAGTGAAGAGCAGACTTTGTGGAGCCAGGAATAGTTTAAACCCAATTAGGCGGTGCTGCCCGCTGTTGCTCTATGCTCAAAAACGGGCAAAACCCGCGCAAAAGAGGGTTTTAAGAGAGGAAGATGAAGGAGTTTTGGAATTGACCCAGAATGGCCAATAAAACTACAGTTTCAAGTCAGTAACCACTCCCACAGGGGCAGGCAGGCTGCTCAATGTTTTTCACTGCCACTGATCAATAGAGAGACTTTCCTTTAGCCCAAGCAAAAAATGGCCTCACAGAAACTTACAAACAGTTCAAGAACAGCAAGCCTGTAACTGAACTTTTTTAAATCTCAGAAAAGTGGGAAAAAAGCAAGATTTTTTTTTTTTTTTTGTTTTTTCAGAGATAGCAGAGGTTAACAAGTATCAACAAGTTAACAGTGCAGTAAATGACCCCGCATAAGAGTGGTAGGCCAAAGACAGATAAAATGCAAGTTTTGAGAAAAAAGCGATTTTAAAAATAAGTGCAAACAGGAAATTCAGTAAACAGCTCTAGGTTGTGCTCTAAATACAGTTACTAATGCAGAAATCAAATTTAACAAGCCAGAAAATGCTCACAATAGGCAGCTATGCAGAAAAACTTAGCAAATAAACAGAGGAAAAATACTTAAAGTCTCAAAAGTGGCTCCTTTCTTCTCTCAGCATTTTCTCCTCTTGGTGGATGCTTCACCAACAGCCAACAAGCCTGAAAAGACGCCAAAACCAGGAGGCAACCAGGTTTTAAGAGAGGAAGATGAAGGAGTTTTGGAATTGACCCAGAATGGCCAACAAATCTACAATTTCAAGTCAGTAACCATTCCCACAGGGGCAGGCAGGCTGCTCAATGTTTTTCACTGCCACTGATCAACAGAGAGACTTTCCTTTAGCCCAAGCAAAAAATGGCCTCACAAAAACTTACAGACAGTTCAAGAAAAGCAAGCCTGTAACTGAACTTTTTTAAATCTCAGAAAAGTGGGAAAAAAGCAAGTTCTTTTTTTGCTTTTTTTTGGTTTTTCAGAGATAGCAGAGGTTAACAAGTATCAACAAGTTATAACAGTGCAGTAAATGACCCCACATAAGAGTGCTAGGCCAAAGACAGATAAAATGCAAGTTTTGAGAAAAAAAATGATTTTAAAAATAAGTGCAAACAGGAAATTCAGTAAACAGCTCTAGGTTGTGCTCTAAATACAGTTACTAATGCAGAAATCAAATTTAACAAGCCAGAAAATGCTCAAAATAGGCGGCTATGCAGAAAAACTTAGCAAATAAACAGAGAAAAAATACTTAAAGTCTCAAAAGTGGCTCCTTTCTTCTCTCAGCGTTTTCTCCTCTTGGTGGGTGCTTCACCAACAGCCAACAAGCCTGAAAAGATGCCAAAACCATGAGGCAACCAGGTTTTAAGAGAGGAAGATGAAGGAGTTTTGGAATTGACCCAGAATGGCCAATAAAACTACAGTTTCAAGTCAGTAACCACTCCCACAGGGGCAGGCAGGCTGCTTAATGATTTTTACTGCCACTGATCAACAGAGAGACTTTCCTTTAGCCCAAGCAAAAAATGGCCTCACAGAAACTTACAAACAGTTCAAGAACAGCAAGCCTGTAACTGAACTTTTTTAAATCTCAGAAAAGTGGGAAAAAAGCAAGATTTTTTTTTTTTTTTTTTTTTTTGATGATAACAATCTGTCCAAACAATATGCCACAGACACTCCAGGTACACTTCCACATGTCACAGAGCATGCATGTGGGACGTGCACACCCCAGACACCATCCATGTTATGGAACATAGAACACATACATGGCAAGCATTGCACAGCACTGGCCACCCACAATAGTAACCCAGATGAGTGGATGGTGAATACAAAACCCACCTGTGTGTGCCAATCCAGGGACTACACCCCTGAGCCACACTGCAGACCATTGTCATGTGGCCTGATGCCAAGGGCCTAGCCTTGTACAGCCTTCTGGCACAGTCAACCACTACACACCTGTGAAGCAATGAACCCATGCATGTCAGTACTGAAAAATGTGTGTGTGTGTGTGTGTGTGTGTGTGTGTGTGTGTGTGTGTGTGTGTGTGTGTGTGTGTGTGTGTAGATTAACGATTTGGAAGCCATCACACTCACTGCACCACCCATTGCCCTACTGAAGCATGTCTTCTGATGTCAGTCACCTTGACATACCCTTTGCCCATATATCAGCCTGATAACCTGTGCTGTGCATGTGATACCTGCGTAATACTGTAGTGTAGCAAACTAGTTAGTTAGGATTTCTAATCCTGACCCTGCCAACTGTGGTAATGTGTGTGAGTCCTTGAGAGAGTGTGGTTGTGTCTTCCTTGACACCTGGTTTTGTGGACAGGCACATGTACTACACTTACCTCATCACTCCTTTATCACTGTTGCTGATGTCACTCACCTTCAAAGATACCTTTGGACAGCTCTCCAACATATAAGCTCTGTGGCGTGTGCAATAACTGCATAAAAATGTAATAGCAATACATAGGCAGGGGTTTGAAACCCCATACTGGTAAGTGTGTGATACAAACATGCTTAGCTCTTACTCTCCTACCCCTTTCCTTTCTTACTTTGTCTCCATCTGTCTCTCTTACTCCCTCTCTGGTGGATGTGGAAAAGTACATCTGCTTTGCTTAGGCAGCAGCTTGTGTTTTGTAAGTGATGCTCATGATCAGCTGATGGCCTGTGCATGAATTGCAGTCCCCCACTAGCTGACTGCATGTGGAACAGCTGTGGTAACATTTCCATAGCCAATTGCATGGAAACACACTCCTATAACTAGGAACATCATATGAGTGTTGGCCCTTTTAATTCACTGTGAGCAGGACTTCATGTCGGTGTTTGGCAAACAACATCACAGAGGGTAGTGGGATATACCTCTTACTACATGCACTGTGGAGACAGGCCAACAAACAGGAGGGGGATGTTCCAGACATGAGGACAGAATGTAAGTCTTGCTCTTCTACATTTGAAGTAATGATGGCTTAACAGGGTTTGTGTGGATATGGCTGGTCTACATGATTTAATACCTGTCATGCCAGTGTTATGTGGTTGAGGACACTCTCACCTGTAGGGCTATCTGCACACTGGCCAGTGTTTGGAGCCTTACATGTGTTGTATTACTCTCAGATGTCCTATCTTTAGAAATGCAGTAGCATACTCTGAGGATTGCAGTTAGTACATGGTGACAGCCATTTGAGTTACTGACTTCATATCCCTCAGAAGACATATGTCACAACAAACCCTGTTACACCGGTAAATGTATGAATTTATCACAGCAACATGTCAATATTGGCCCTGTGTTTGTGCCTCCAGCCACAACTCTGTCAACCTTTGTACATATGCCATGCAGTAAGAGGTGCATATGTTCAGTACATCATTATTTACTGACATCATACCTGATAACAAGCCAGTGAGATATCAGACTGCTAGACATGTTATGTATAGTAGGCCTTTTAATTGAGGACAAAACCTGGACATTCTGTTGTAGTGTGTACA
>NC_056744.1:1785587047-1785617047 GCF_019279795.1 Protopterus annectens | reverse complement strand
AAAATCAGGGACACATTTTAAACATTGCTTGTATAATTTTGGAAATAAAAGAATAAAATGCTGTGTTACCACCATGAATTTCACTGCTGAGTCTTGAACCCAGCCAGACTCTATGCACTGCAGTCAGAGGACAGAGCAACATACCATTTTGCCAAATCAGCAATTTTCTGAAACTGAAACGTAAATAACTATCATTTACTGAATTCAGTTCTCACTTCTCACCACAGCTCTGAACATCTTAGCACAAAAAACCTGGACAAAGCCAATAATGGGGGAATACTGATCTTATAAACTTAGAAAATTGCTAGAATAAGAGGTTGTTTGTTACCATTTATTTTCTGAAGAATACGAAGTCTGAAATTCAAATGCCTGTCATTATTTAGTGAATTCAAGCCTTCAGTTACACACATACACACACACACACACACACACACACACACACACACACACACACACACACACATGCTTTATCCTTTTGGGATGTATAAAGTAATCAGAGGGTCAAGGGAAACCCCCACCCAGAAAGTGACTTGCATAGCCAAGCTAATTAAATGTGTTTTGGAATGCCACTTAAGCATAAGAACATCATAGCAGCTACTACTTTAATTATTTGTAAGATGCTTCTTTTCCAATTAATTCGTCCATGTCACTACAAAAATGTATTACTTGAAGGATTTATAGGGCAGGGTAAAGTCCAACTGAAAAGTATAATAGTCATTATTTAGTGAATTCAAGCCTTCAGTCTCGCGCGCACACACACACACATTTGAAGTAGCACAGTACCTTAGAAGCACTATAAGACCTGAGCATTCATTGTTAAACTCCATCGCACTCAGCAGCAGCAGGGAAAAATAAATGAATCCACTTGGCCAGACTTGCGCTCGTAAGTAAAATCCACTCGGCCAGACTTGTGTTCATTTACCAGCTTGCACTCTAGTTGCTAGCAAGCCAGATTTCAAACAACCAGGCAGCCGGGAAAGCCCTAGAGCTCAATTCTGACTGGCTGATGTGGCTGATGGTGCTGACGTCATCGCACATGTGATGACATCAGCTCTGAAAGTGCGGAAAATTGAAAAGAACTGAAAGAAATCAGAAATGAAGGGGTGCCACTCGGGAATCGTTGCACCCCATTATTTGGACCCCAAAACTCGGTAAAAACTGAGTAATTCGGGATGGTTGGGAGGTCTGCACTGTACACACATTCCCTACACTTCCCATCTCTCCATGGACAATAGCCTGGTACACACCTATGAACACCTGCACCAATGGACTCCAGTACTGACAAATGTGTACGTGTGCATTACTGATCTGAGAATAACAGTGTCTGTGTGTTTGTAGACCTGTAGTTGATAATACCCTGAGGCCCTTCATACCCTCTGCACTCCCATTGCCATAGTTAGTAGTAGCTGCTGCTGTACCGGACATTTCATGTACCGTGTTACACTCTTCTCCATAAGGGCTACCTGGGGCTTGCAGTACCAGCACAACACTGTTGTACAAATAGGTTGATAGGCATGGGATACCCTCTGAGTTCTGGCAAGTGTGTGTATGTGTGCATGTTTGTATATTTGTAGGATACAACATTCTGAGGCCGCATTCTCCTAATACAATATGCCTTGCCACACAGTATTAGGGATAGTAATGTTGCTGACCATAGCAGATCCATGACAATGCATCACCCTACTATCCATGTGGTATGTGCATTAGATGCATATTCCTGTAGTAGTGCTCTTGGGATAGACAAGGGGTTGTATTGCAGTCCTGGTCAATGTGTGATGGTGGGTATATCAGACTGTTATCATGGGTTTCAGTGTGTACAATATCCACTGTGGGGTGTGGGTGCTGGGTATACTGTTTTTGCACCATGGTACCCCCCAGTACATGTCCCATGTTCCACTGTATGCAACCACTGTCACCATCAACCATGCAGGTAACTGATAACACTATCCAGCCCAGTTATGCATGTGCTGTGTGCAACTTATCTATAACAGAATGGACACATTGACAAGGTAGTTTGCACTGATAAGCCCAGGTCTATCAGATGTGTGTATGACTGTTATGTGTTTGTCAATGTGTATATGACAGTATGCCACACTATGTTTTGTCACTAAACAACCAGTACATCCCCCATTACTATACTGTACAGGCCTGGGGATGTTCTTCACGTAACATGTAACCTGGAACACACCTCATCCTAAAAGCTGTGTGGTGTGTGCAGTTAAGGCCACATACATCTGTAGCACTACATACCTAGGTAGGGGTTCTAGTCCCAGTGTTGCCAAGTAAGAGTGTGTGTGTATGTGAAGGAATCTACTTCCATTTGCAGAATATACATGTCCGAGGAGGTCATCTGTCAGAGAACTTCCTGGCAAATGCTAACATTTCACAGGTATCATCCTGTGGAAATACATTCCATCACAACTAGTGGTAGATGTGTAAATGCCTCCTTCCCCACTGTATAGGTGTACAGAGATACTGGGGTTGGTATATATAGCTAGGTGTGTCTCTTGTGGACACAGCCACCATCATTGCAGTTACTGTTGAGTGTATCCCGCCACTTAGCTGGCCATAATACTGTACAGTTCATGTTAGCAGGTTAAGTAGTTGTCTATCATGCTATCTGCAGTTCTACAGCACTTCCCACCCTCCAAAGGGTAGGACTTTGCTACCCACACCATCACACCTATGTATACCGAGATGAGGATTGCACTACATTGTGGAAGGGGACATATACCCTGCCAGTACCATTGTCAATGACATTAAATTAGCAGACTGCTTATTTCTCATTGTTTTGTTGTGCCTATTCTGTCTTGGTGGAATTATATAGGCTAAAATGGGTTTCTTGCACAGGTACATACATCCATGTGTACAGTATTCTCTGTATTGCATCAACACCAAAGCCTCTGTGTGTTATACACAAACATGTGGTGTGTACCACTCAGTACACTTACCATTGTCCATTGTAGAAGGGCTGCTGACATCAGCCACCATGCACTCACCTGTATACACCACCCCCAGACCTATTGGCCATGTGGCACATGCAGTAACTGTTATACAGACCTGTGACATGTGTTCACCTGTACCCAGGATATGGCACAGCCAAGCTGTCACCTCAGTACCATACCCCTTGTAGGATACAACAGCAAACCATCATCCTGCTGACACATGGACACCTACAACACAAACGGAATACATTATGGAGACCACAATCACTCAGTGTTAATAACAGCTATAATGCATCATGGCTGGACAGCTACACTTTCTGACATGTAAGCATTAAACTTTGCTGCTGACAACATGTTACACAGCATTACATTGGTACACCATAGGACAGTCACCCTGTGCATCAGAACCATATTAGCCTGTCCCTGCATCAATGTTATGGATGACAGGGATGTGGCACAGGTATCATCATATGCACAGGGTGTGTTGTTGGTTTGCCAGAGACCTAGGCTAAGCCATACATTTGACACCATGTGTGTGAGTGAGGGGGGTTAATTATTAATTTGCCTGTTGTGATGTGGTGTGTGTAGGTATGGGGTTGTCCTAGCTGTGTTGGTATTGTGTGTGTGTGTGTGTGTGTGTGTGTATGCATGCACACAGTTCTGCCATGTGGCTGCCCTATGCAGGGGTTTGTTGGACAGCTGCAGACCATACCTGGCAGGGTGTGCAGTTCACCATCTCCAGCCACAGACATGAGAACTGTGCCTGCCAGGGGTTCCACAGGCACCACCAGGTACAAGCCACGATATGGTACTCTCCCCTGATGATGACATATGTTCACTAGATCTGGGTCCCTCTTGAGTCTGGCCAGGGCCACATGCATGTAGCCTGCTGTGGTGTGGTGTGGACAGCACCCCCCTGCAGTGCTGGAGCTGGTACTGCCACTACAGGAGTAGCTCTGTGTTCTGGCATGTCCACATTGACCTCCAGCTGTTGGTGTTGCTAGCCTACATCCACATGGCCATTGCACCACTCCCACCATATGCTCGAACAGAGACATTACACAGTCGAGGATTCCCACCATCTTACACAACCATCTATCCATGACCTCTGAAAAATAATGGAGGGTACTTGCAAGATCACAGATGTTGTCAGTAACAGCTGAATGTGTAGCCCTCTGCAGCCTCAGAGCCTGTCTAGTGTACCATTCCATATGTGTCTGCACCTCCATGATGGCCTGAAACATGCATCTGGTGGTACCAGATGTGGCACTTCTGCCAGAGGCATGATGTCCAGCAGCCCTCCAATGAGCACCTTGTCCATCTGCCTATGTGGTACCCCATTAGACATCCAGGTATGGCTGCTGTGTCCAGACACATGTGCCATAGATACCACACTGTCCTGTCCCATGCCACCAACTGCCAACTGTCCTTCAGTTATGGCCACTGGTGATGGGGTATGTATAGGCAATGTGACTGTGTGCGGGGATGGGGTGAATAACAATGGTGCAGCTTCAGCCCCTGACAACCCGCCTGTGCCTCAACACACCTATCATCATTTTCAGTGTCTGTATGGACACCAACATCAGATTGCCTGCAGGAGAGACCTTGACCCACCTTGCCACCTGTGAAGGGAAAACAAGAAATGCACTTTAAGACCTGTATGTCATTGCTTAACAGTACACACACAAACACACACACATATGCACACACACGCACACGCACACACACACACACACACACACACACACACACACACACACACACACACACACACACGTATGCACACATACATCCTGACATTCCACCATACTACTTACCTGTCCCTAAGTTTACAGAATGTCCCTAGTTTTTTCTCTTATTTTCTCCAGCCTGAATCAGACTTGAATAATTACAGTCCATAATACCAATCATTAAAGTGTCATTCTTCTAATTGCTCAGAAAAGTGATAACAAAACATGACCTGTTACTCCTTTAACTCTTTAACTTGATTGGAGTCATTTTTTCAAAGACTGCCTGATGTCATAAAGTGTTCACCCTGATTTTGTCCAGATGTCTTGAGCATAGCCCCCATATGTTATGGGCTACTACAGTCAGTCAATAATGTCATGCACTGGAGTTTCATACTTAACTATTGTTCAGTAGATGCAAGATCTGTTGCGCTATTAACTTTCTATGTGGACTACAGTAATATTTCTAAACACACTCTGGTGTTGCCTAGTAATTCCCCAATGCATCTTTAGTGCTGCATTCGTGGGTATTCTTTCACCTTTCTGCTGACTGCAATTAAAAAAGTATCCCTGGTGTCTAATTTTCCCTCCCAATGCATCTTTCATGCTGCAGACTTTTTATACTACCAGCTGTCCTGTGAATACATTCCAGAAAAGTATTCCTGGTGTCTAATATGTCTGTCCATGTCCATCTACTGCACAATTTTTAAGGAAAGTTGAGAGGTATGCACAACCCCACGCTCATACATGTGCATACATTGGCAAACACACAAACACACACACACACATACACACACACATTCTACATACATCAACCCCCCTCCACTCCACCAGATAGCACTTACAGACAAATTCACCCCCCCACACACACACACTTACAGGTGAGGTTGCACAAAGATATTACACATAGACCTCTCATTACCCATCTGTCAACATGCATGACATATGGCACTGAACAGCATGCACTGCAGCCATACTCAATCCTTGTTACCAACATTATACATATCTGTGATGCATGGGTTGTGTTAGTAGATGATGCCCCTTCCCCTGGAAGACACTGCACCCATGTACACCGTATTGCTGTACACCTCTTTGGCACCCTGGCATGTACTGTGCACCATACTTCAAAGGTGTACACACCATTGCTGAATGTGTATATTTATGTCAGTTATGTTTGCTCTGCTGCTCACAGCCCCTATGTGTTTGTCCGACACATACCTGGAATGATATGTGGACCAATGTCATTTGTGAATGCCTGATGTCTGATTTACAGATCTCATCATCAGTGGTGCATGTATGGCCAATAAAATACAATTAAACCAACAACCTACAAACCTTACCGTGGCTATGGTGAATGTACATACCCTTATTGATATGGTATCCTCTTCCCTGATATGCCATGGGGCCACATTACTGCATATGTTAACATTACCTGAACCTGATATGTGACATATGACCTGTACAATCAAATGCAGTATCAAACAAATGTGTTAGTTGTGCAGATGCTGATTGAGATGCATACAATTTGTGGGTGTATATGTGTGCACACCCTTATCATGATGGTTTGTTGCAACAACTGTTATGTGTACTACTGCAATCACTATTCCTGGAAGGGGTGTACTAGCATGGGCCATCTGCATTTGCCAGTATTTGGTCACTCTGCCCTACAAATGTCCCTCAACTCTGCATGATTGCAAGGTCAACTCATGTACACAGCCCTTGGAGGTCACACAGTGCCGTCACTATTGCTGTGGAGTCAGGGTTATGTCTGCCACAATTCATGACCTTGACTGTGTGCAGATACAGCCATTCTTAGCGAGCTTTGGATCTCTGCTTCAGTGCACTGTTGTGTTTCAGGATGATACTCCCTCCCCATCTTCAGCCTTTTTGTAGATGCTTGACAACTATGGCCTACACATGTGTATGTCCTTTTTGCAGTGTCTCAAACTCTGAACACCATGTGTACTGGCCTAGTCCCTGCTAATGAATGGCAAACATACAGGTGTACACTGGCACCAGCAAGGTACAGATGGGGATGTTGAGCCTGAGGTGGGGTGAGGTGCTGGTTGTGCAGCACATGTATCTTAATTGATACTGTCTGTAGGTTTCCAACTTGGTCTTGGTACACCAGTACACATTGCAACACATGCCTTTGGGGGACTTTTGCTGTTATGCATACACTACCTGTAGAGAGCCCTGGCTGATGTTTCCTGTGGTACAACTGTCCCATCTGATTACCCTAATCCATGAGCCACACTTACGCAGAGTCCAGGCAATTGCTGATACAGGTACTGCACAGCCAGTACTTGCTAGACATTCCTGCAACTGCCTCAGTGTTGTGGCATGTTACTAGGCAGCTTACATGACCAGTTTGCAACATGTGTCGTCATCTGTCTTGGATGGCCATCTGTTTATTTTCTACATTAATCCTGTCCCATACATTACAGGTTGTAAGGGTTGTGGAATGCAGTATTGTGATATGCCGTAGTGTAGATCTGTAACAGTTGCCATTGTAATAGTGATATATGCACTGTTGTAACACTGTATAAGGGTGATGTTTCAGACATGTCCCTACTGTAGGCCATTTGCCCCACCATTATGCTCATCGCTCTGTAAACATCTTGCAATGGCAGGTTGTTAGTTATATTGCAGGATTCTTACATACCTTTCAGATACGCCACCATGGTGACCACTGTGATGCAGTGCAGTTAACACCAACAATAAGTGAACATGTATAGTATGCATTATGCGTAGGTGTGTTAAATGTGTGCATGGAATATACCATGGCCATAACATGACTGGTGTATTGACAAACCTGAACAAACACTATACTCACCAGCTACAAGCTGCTGCCCTGGAGGTATACCAGAGGGACCTACATAGTTGTGTGAGAGATGTGATGTCAGTAGCTACACCTGTGGCATTGGTACAGGATGGGAGCAGCATTACAGTACATCAACAGTACCAACCTACAATACTACAGATTATGCACATCTGTTTATTACTACAACGCAGCAACATACTATATATATTTCATCTCACATATGCATGGTTAAACTCTGCAGATGCAGATGGATACACAACAGTGGTCTACTGATGTGCCCTGTAGCCTTACCTGCATGCTCCTTAGCCACTGTGTGGGCAGCACCCACCTTCACTATGCTTTCCGCTGGGTATTGTGTTTGCAGGCGGGCAGATGCCCTGAGGCTGGCGAGGAGCTCCTCAGCATGTGTGTGTGTGTGTGTGGAGGGACTGGATGGCATGACTCCCCCGTGACAAGTTGGTCCCTCATAACTGCAGCAGCACACCGATGGGCATGGCGAAGTAGATCTGTGCACTGATGTCAGACCCGCTCATAACTGCAGTTATGCAGGCCGCCATTGTTTATCCTGTGAACAAGATCATTCCACAGGGCGGTCCCCTCCTGCAGATCATGGGCTGTACTCCCAAACAGGATGTGGTAGTGCTGCACCAGGTATGTGATGATGACGTCATTCTCCTGGGGTATGTAAATTGGAAGTCTCTTCTTGGACATTTTGCCTGAAAGACAAGAGGGAAACAGGTCTGAGGACCTCATACTGCAAGGATATAATAGTTGTTAATACACATCTCTGTCTCCCCCCACCATATCTGCAACAACAATCTGATCACACAACTCAACGGGTATGTCTACAGCAGACCTAATGTTGGGACATATATCATATTGTACAGCAATTTGTGCAATCTGTTTGTAGTCATGTTCCATGTTGAAACACTATCATTGATGGCCTGTTACGAACAATGTCACCTGCATGCCATTGTAACAGCCACTATGGTTCTATATATGCATGTGTTCTGTTTGCTGTCTGACTCCTGCACATCTGTTGTTTTGTGTTAATGAGGATATCTATGCATGCTGTAAGACATAATCATGGAATGTGTGGACTATTACTACCCACATATGTTCTATAACAATAACACAATAGCATGTTTGGGAAGACAGTTGCCAGCAGAACCACCTCTCCCACCTCATCTGGCCATGTTACCAGGCCACATCACATCTGGGACCCACCCTGGGACCTCATCATCTGCTGGTTCTGCACTACCTTCAGGTGGAACCACCTCAGGGGATGGTGTTTGCCCCCCCCCCGGGAGTACACACAGACAGGATCTTGTCACCCGAAGTCAGGTCCAGGGTCTGGTTCATAGGGGGCTCCACAGAGACATGGGGGATGTGCTACACCACCTTGAGGCCCTCAGTACACAATCACAGGGTCCGAATGCTCCTCCTGCTCAGCCCCTAGCCCAGGCACCTTCAGAGCCGTGAAGTTGCTGTTGCGACTGCCCATGGGTGGGAACCTTGGTCCCATTGTTTCCATATGGGGGCTCATGTGCTTCCACATTCCAAACAACACTCCCCATCCAAGGTGTTTACCCACCTCATGTGTTACATACCACCCCTGTATGCTGTCTTGTCTGTCTTCCAACCCAACCTAACTCCCCAAATATACCTACTATCCTTCCCCAAAATACCAATCCCACCTTCACAAACAAGGGCAAAGTGTTGCCAGCATTGTTATGTAACAGATACATCTTCATTGTGACAACTTAATACTTTTCCTCCTAGGGGTTGAGTACAGAGTGTGATTGGAGGCTGCTGGACTCCATCTGCATTAATTACTGTTGATTGATTCTTATCGTCCAGGCCAGTGTTTCGTTACTGTTGTACTACTTGAAGGCCTTGGCCTGGACAGCAACATCTGTTATGCTTTCAGATTACTGTAGAAAATGTTTTGCTTGAGAGTTGCATTACTCAGTTAGTATGTATTTCAAACACCTAACAGCTATATGACATGGCATATACAACTGAAATACTACATTAATAAACATTTCTTATGTATGCAAAGCTGTGTGTGGTGTCATATCCTTTGACTTCTCTGTGGGTGTATGTTTCATGCAATAACTGTCTTTTGTATGAGAGAATCAAACAGCGGCCATTTTAAAAGGTGGCAACTGTAGGAATACTGGCTGTTCGATATGCTGTGCACCCTCTAAATATGTATCTTCCTATACATATCTATACATAGTAATATATGTATATGTGTATATATATGTATATATATATATTTATATATATATATATATATATATATATGTGTGTGTGTGTGTGTGTGTGTGTGTGTGTGTGTATCTGCATATATGTGTGTATGTATATGTATCATTGGAATGTTTACTGCTTGCACATTGTACATTCCCTATGGTAGACAGACTGTTCTGCATGATATGTTATTGATATCATCCTGACATTGTACAGCTGTGACTGATTACTGTTAACTTCTTGTGGCTATGTTGTGTTGGGTCCTGGGTATGGGACTTGCAAGTGTTGGTGTTGTGTTGCAAGGCAGATCTGTTTGGCTGTAGAGGAGGGGATGATATCAATAATTACAAGAGGTACTTAAATTGGGCCCCTCGTTTGTTCATATATGTATTTGTTGTGTTCTCTTATATATATATATATATATATATATATATATATATCTTCTTCTTCTTCTTATATATATATATATATATATATATATATATATATATATACATATACATATATATATAGATGTATACATATATATATCTATATATATATATATATATATATATATATATATATATATATATATACACACATATATACCTCTACATATATAAATACATTTTATCTACAATTGAATGAGTGTGCTGAATGATTTGTTTGAGATAACATCAGATTTACTTATATCTGACAAGGGTTAGTGGTAAATCACTTTGGCTATAGGTTTGCATGGGTTTGCGTGATGGTAAACAATGCTAACATCCGGTTACATTTTCTTACACTCAGCCTCTAAATTGCTTATCCTGTGTAGGCATTGCTTACCCCCTCGCAAACAGGATTAAACCTGCTTACTGCTGCTTAGAAGTGCTTACTCCCACTTATCCCCACGCTAATTTCTTTAAAAGAAAAGAAAAATGGGTGATAGGAAAGTGGTGAAAAAGGGGCACAAAGAGGGAAACACAGTAGGAAAAATTGCTAGGTATGTGCAGGACCGGTGTAGGGCAGGTCCATAGCTGCCCATTTCTTCTACAGCAACAGCTGTGCATATACATTAATTTGGAGGCAGATTTGGACACTCAAACCCCTGAGAGAAGGGTGAGGACAACAATAATATGTTGTGAAGCCAATTAGACCAGATTACATGTACCCAGTGGACACGTATGCAAAATCGACAGCTTTGTATGGGGCGAGATTTTTTTTTTTGGGAACAGATTGCTATTTTTTTCTTTTTTTTAATGTGAGAGTGAGATGCTGGAAAAGGATATTAAGTATATCTGGGGAGGTAGGTTGGGTAGGATGTCAGACAAGACAGACAAGACAGCATACAAGGGTGGTATATGACATGTGGGGGGGTAAACACCTTGGCTGGGGAGGGATGTTTGGAAGTCGGAAGCCTATGAACCCCCAAATGGAAACAATGGGACTGAAGTTCTCACCCATGGGCAGTCACCACTATACCTTCACAGCCCCGAAGGTGGCTGTGCTGGGGGCTGGATAGGAGGAGCTGCCTGACCCTCTAAATGCACCACACAGCCCTCAAGCTGGTGGAGCAGATCTCTAAACTCCCTGTGGAGCTTGCTATGCACCAGACCCAGGACCTGACGACGGGTGACAGTTTTCTGTCTGCGCCCGCTCCTGGGGGGGCCCCTGAGGTGGTTCCACCCAAAAGTGGTGCAGGACCAGCAGATGAGGAGGTCCCAGGGTGGGCCCCAGATGTGCTGGTGCCCGCTGCCACAGTCAGATGAGGTGGGAGAGGTGGGTCCGCTGGGACAGGCCTTCCCAAAAGTGCTATGGTGTTGCAAGTTTAAAACATATGTAGGTTAGTAATAGTCAACACATTCCAGGATTAGGTATAACATCATGCATAGATATTCCCATTAACCCAAAACACCAGATATGGAACAGTTGTATAGCAAACAGAACACAAGCATACATGGAACCACAGTGGCCATTACAACAGCATGCAGGTTACATTGATGGCAGCATGCCACCAATGTGGGAGTATTTCAACATGGCACATGCATAGAAACACATTTGAATATTTATCAAACAATAGGATATATGTCCAAACAGTAGATTTAATTGTACACATACCCATTGAGTTGTGTATTTAGATTATTGTTGCAGATATGGTGGGAGGAGAGAGAGAGATGTGAATTAATTTGTATATCCATGTAGTTCTAATTACTTTCATAGTCACTGCTGTACTCTGTACCTTACAGGTATTATTACACTACCCTATGGCCTTAGTTTGGACAGTGGTATGTTTGTAGACAACTATATACGTGAACTGTGTTTTACCTGCAGTATACACATCTTACCTGGTATACCCATGGAGGTATTGTTTGTTAACACTACCTGACTGTTTCTACGCATAATCCCAGATTCCAGGTTGATGTTATGCACATACCTCTCAATCTCTTATTGCACACAGTCTGGTCAAGGCTTGACAACATGCAGGTGGAACTGGGACATATTTTGACAATTGCCCTCATAAACATTTGGTAAGTTGCTACAATGACAGGTTTGTTTTCATATACATTTTCTAAATATTTACAGGTCTGACAGTTAGTTATATGTCATTATAAGCTGCCTACATTTCAGAGATCATCACACTGATTTGCCAGTGTGACAGGGTAACAGGCAACGGATATGGGCCAGTTATCTGGACATTCTGAACAAATCTGTACAGTTGAGGGGTATGATTCTGCACACAGCTTACTACCACTCCCAGGATTCGAACCATGGCTCTGTCTGCTAAAAATAAAACAGTGCACATCACAGTTGAGTGTGCTGTTTAGATATCGCTGTGTGTCTCTTCTCTGATTTCTCTCTATAAGTCTCCCATGGTTTTACAATCAGACCTTCTAATTACAACAGTCTTTTACAGGGATTCCTAGACAGTTTTATTATGTAGCACAGTGTGGGTGATAGTGATGACTAATACATTTTTAGAGAAACTGCAACACTAACAATGCCATACAATACCAGAATAAACAGTACCAGTCCAGGATTGCAATCTTTTATTTCCAGGCACAGGTGTCTTATCTGACAGACCTGTGGAGGGAATGTGTGTTAACACTACCTGAATGTTGCCGCACATATTACCAGATTCCATGTTATTGTTATGCACATACGTCTCACTCTGTTACTGCACACACTCTGGTCATAGCTTCACAACATGGGGGTAGAGATGGGACATACTTTGCATATTACTCTCATAACATTTTGGTGAGTTGGTAGAGTGGCAGGTTTGTTCATATAGATATATGTCTGATGGTTATGATGTCTGACAATCAGTTGTATGTCGTTATTTGCTGCATAAACTTTTGAGATCATCCCACTGATTTGCCAGAGGGACAGGGTGACAGGCAGGAAATTTAAGCCAATTATCTGAACTTTCTGACAAAATCTGTACAATTGAGCGGTATGATTCTGCATACAGCTTACTACCATGCCCAGGATTCGAACCATGGTTGTGTGTGCTAAAAATGCAACAGTTTACATCTCAGTTGAGTGTGTTATTTGGATTTCCTTGTGTAGCTTTTCACTGTTTTCTGTCTAAGTCTCCCTCAGTTGTACAATATGACCTTGAGATTAAAACAGTCATATACAGACATTCCTACACATTTTATTTATGTAGCACAGTGTGGGTAACATTGCTTAATACAACAGTACTATTAAAAGAATGCAACACTGCATTACCATATGATACCAGAGTAAACACAAGCAGTCCAGGAGTTGGACCTTTATTGCCAGTCTGTTACCATTTTATTTACATACAATTTATATGAGACTCTTCCTGCCATATTGTCTGGTTTATTCAGTACATCCCATACACAACACAGGTTTTGTACTGGCAATTAACTTTTTACTACTTTTAGATTTATGTCTTATGACAGTACATGCAAGATTATTACTAACCTGCCTCACGATGCTGCCTCTGCAGCCTACATGCATGGGCTTCCTGATTCACAGCCCACTCCGCTGCTGCTGTTAGAGACATAACAGGAATATTTAGCCATACCTATCCATAATGTACATGAGCTGGCAGTTATTAAACAGTTAGTAGAATAAGTACTTACATGCTGCTGGGACATCACTCTGCCTAGCTTCCTGGATCCACTGATCCAGGAGCTCCCTCTTCCTCCATTTCAGGTTGGAATAGTGATGATTGACCTGCTCACCAGTTTGAGGGATGCCAGTTGCACTGGTGAGGTCACGGGTGAGACAGTCCCAGGCCTCCGCTTTATATTGGGAACCCTGGTACTGGCTCTGTAGCAGTCTCTCTTCATGGTCTTTTACCAGGAGTCCTGCCATGACTTTGGACTCCTGGATGCCCCAGCGCTATGCTCAGAAATGCAATCCTTCCTCAACATCAGCCATTGTGCTTACAGGAGGAAGCTGCAACTAGTTATGAGATATATTCCCACCTGTGGGATTTAAATAGGGTGGATTTCCCACACTTTGCCATGACTGGATGGTTTTGAAAATGCTAAGCTATGGACAAACCTGCTTACTTAAGGTTGGCATTGCTTAAAGGGGCATACCAATGGGCAAATCAATTTAGCTGGGCTACGAATTGCTTAGACCTGGTAAGCAGAGGTGTGCAATGCTTAGCATTGCTTATTTTTAAATTTGAACACTATTTGCTGTTTGGCATTGATTTATCATTCATTACATGCTATATATTTGTTTAGTATTTGTGATTCATGTGTACGTACACTGTATGGGGTACTTGTGTTTATCGGGGGATTTCACCACTTTATTACAATGACACCTCACATCTGGACTTAATGCAGTACTCCAGTTCACATATATATGTTATTTAATAGGTTATACAACATAAAACTGTTTATAGATTCCTTTCACATGTAAATTGTGATTTTCCTATAGTAAGGATCTGTTTGGGTATACCTCAATTTGATATGCAGTTGCAATGGCTTATTGGTTAACTGTTGTGACTATAGTGTACAGGGTCCTGGGTTCAAGACCTGCAAGGGATGTTTATTGTGTTGCTGGGCAGAATAGGGGCTGTTGGATACAGAGTGATTAAGGCACTTTTAAGCAGTTGTAGGTGGGTTTGCTTGACGGTAAGCAATGGTAACTTCTGGTTAACTTTTCTTACACTCAGCCTCTAAATTACTTATCCTGTGAAGGCATTGCTTACCCCCAGGCAAACTGGATTAAACCCGCTTACTACTGCTTAAAAGTGCTTGCTCCTGCTTACACCTGCACTAATTTAGAAGGAAATGAAACATGGATCTTGGGAAAGTGATAGACTTGGACACTTTAAACATTTTTTTTCACTATTTGCTGTATGGCATGGATTTATCATTCATTACACATTATAACTCTGTTTAGTATCCCTGATTCATGTGTACGTATACTGTATGGGGCACTTATGTTTATCTGTGGATTTTAACATATTATTACAATGACACCTCACATCTGCACTTAATGCAGTACTCCAGTTCACAAATATATGTTATTTAGTAGGTTATACAGCAAAAATATGTTCATATATTGCTTTCACATGGAAAATGGAATTTACTATAGTGAGGATCGAACCAGGAATGACTGCTTGCAAAGCGAACACTCTGACAACTACACTATTGCAGCACAGTTTCAACCACATGTATCTTGCTATTTGCCTACTTGTGCTATTTAAGCTACAGTATACGTAGCTAAGCAATGGGCGAACCCATGCAGCTATGGTTAAATGTCATCAGTTTGATAAAAAAAAATTCTAGTGTTATTTTCTCTAGGAAGGGACAGGTTTCACTTATTGCTGTGGATTTCTGTGTGCATCTGCACATTTGACCTACATCCTAGCATGTTTCAGTTGCTATGAGCGTAGGGTTTTCCTGGGAAGTGGGGCTTTGACCTTTGCAATGGCTGTGGGCGTGTTTTGTCCTGCAACATGACTTATTCCCTGTATTTTATGTAATAGTTGCATAAAACAGTTATTCTGTATGTGAAACACCTATGTGTTCTAAGAAACAGGATAAGCAACTAAAATGCTACAAAAATAAGCTTTTATTTAGGCAAAGGCGTGAAGTTCTGTCCTTTGTACTGGCTGTGGGTATGTCTTGATCTGCCATATCTGACATTTGTACCACAAATGTCTCACTTTGGGCATTTGAACAGCTGGCAACCCTACAACTCCATATGAGCATTCTCGCTCATTGTAATTGCTGAATGGCAATTCTTGAGTGCAGGGGCGTGTGTATTGTGAGAGCTCTGCTCTCAGACACACCCCTTGCACTCACCCATGCTCTGTGTCCATTTAGGAGCAGAGGCAGCGGGCCTTCATAACCATGCATGGCGCGCTGCCGTGCTGCTCTTAAATGGTTGTTTCCATGCAGGGATAAGCTATTCCTGCATGGAAGCTTACTGAATATTCTGATATTCTGCTTAATCAGTACTAACACTTTGCTTCTGTGTTTACTGTTGGAATAGGGTACCAGAAGGCACTTGAAATGCAACATGCATTTACCCACTTTTAATAGTAAAGCCATGTCACATTCAACATTTTGCAAATTAAAGAACACAGGTTCATGTAAGAAATGACACTATCTGGCGTATCTCTGCTCCACCCAAACAAAATTCTTTGTGGAAGTTATTATTGTCTTATTACCCATATTTTTAAAGAAATCAGATATTTTATAAAGTAATAGTAATACCTTTGGACTTCTTGAAGAGGTAGGTATATATAAAAGTAGAAGCACCTGGGGTAGCCAAGGATGGAGAGAGAAGCAGGAAGACACTGGACAGGAGTGATAAGCAGTCAGCGTGTACATATTTTGGCTGTAATTCAAAAAAATATGTGGTTTTCTGGCAAATCACTGAGGATTAAAGTGAGTAAATAATGACAGACATTTGAGTTTCAGACTTCATATCCTTCAGAAAATACATGCTAAAGCAAAACTTATTATTCTAGCAACTTTATAAGTTTATAAAAGGGCAATATTTAAAAATCTGTACCTATTTCTGGGCCTTTGTTCCCTGATTAGTTTTGGCTTTGTCCAGATTTGTTGTGCTAATAACTGTCAGTTGAAAGAAGTTGGCTTCTTTGGGTTGCAAACAAAGCTTCCCACAGCTAGTGAATCAAATTATTGTAGTTTGGGAAGTTAAGTCCACTATGGACAGGCACTTTTTCTTTCTTTTTTTTAGAGCAGATTTTCAATAACTGTTCTGATGTTCTTGTCCTTGCACTGTCATCCTGTCCCTGAGAGTACACACTCAGGCTGTTTTGTCCTTTATATGCATACACATGTACTGTGTGAGGATTTGTATCTCAGAATGTAGTTTGCTGTATTCAGTTTTTGGCGATGTGTGAGAAATGCAGCAGTCCTTCTCTCTCTCCATCTTTGTGTCTCTTTCTCTGCTCCAGAATGGAAGTTAATACTTAGCACATAAGACTGTGTTTGGGACGAAGGACTGAAAAAATGTAGACTAACATTTATGTCTCATAATCTTAATTTTTGGCAGTCAGCCCAAGAGTACATAATGAGGCTAAACACATATTGCCCAAAGCAGCAAAAAACATAGTTTATTTAGTCTTTTTGTCACATTACTGCATAGTTTTAATTCTTGTTGTTGTAGAAATCAGCAAAGTCTTTATAAGATGTTGCAAGAATCTTCTAATAAATATGATTCACCATCCTCAAAAGGGTAGGGGAAGGAGTGATGCATTGGTTAGGCAGGACAGAACTTGACTGGATACTGTTGTCAGTGCAAGGATAGTGAATACACTATCTGATGTATTTAAATTTCTCACACCACCACCTTTATACCATACCAGCATACAAACTCAGCTCACTATACAAGTTCATTCTGATCACATCATGTAGAAAGGATTAAGAGACAGTCTGTAAATCCTAGCTTAAAAGATTACTTGCCCTATGAAATCCTGATCTTATTTGTTCTTGTTTGCTATGGGTATCATCCATCCGTTTCAAAAGTACCTTTTATTTATTTATTTATTTATTTATTTATTTATTTAATTTATTTATTTTCATTTGTTTATCAGGGTAGTGCTCTTATCTCAGTGGACCATTTGCAGGCACAGCCAGGGTAATTACTTATAATTAGTCCTTTTTTTGGGGATCTAAGATGTTCACTGTAGTGGTCCTACTGATGTAATTCTTCTTCAGAATGACAAGACATGGTCTGAAGTGTAATATGAAAAGATATTTTCTGTGTGCAAAACCTCTTCGCCAATGCATGGGGCAGCAACCGTGTACCTCTGGCGTAACCTACATGCCATCACTGACAGCTTGGTGGAAAGGGAGATTCCCTCCCTCTGAAGCTATATATTGTGTGTACTTGGTAACATTATCCAGGAAATACCCATCAGATAGACGTTGGACTCATTTTGATTTTTTGCACTGAGCTATTATTTTGGACTTTTTTTGTCCGGATGTATATTTACTCTTTTAGTCTTTGAACTGCTTAGCCTGCAGTTGATTGAATTGTCTGTATTCCTTCACTAGTTTATTGCATCGTGTACTGTTTCTTTTTTGTTTCTCCTACAGGTTATCTATTTATAAGATGCAGTCATTGTTTGAACTACTGAACAGTAAAGTTCTGAACACATCATGTAATCTTCAGAAATTTATACATAATTTCCCTCTGGGTTAGGTCATAACTTAAGAGTCCTGGAATGCCTGATAAAACAGAATGCAAACAACAGCCATAGGAACACAGGAATCACACTAGGGAGGACATCACAGGGACTATAAGAATCCTAACCACATACAGTTTTAAGTGGACAAACTTAAAAGTTCTCGCCATCCTTGTCAAACTATCAGTACTGATTGCCTCCAAAATCAAACAGGGCCTCAGATAAAAGGAGGGCTGACTAGATTACCTCCGATATTGAGCAGGGCCTTACATCAAAGGAGGTCTGACCAGATTATCACCCAACTTGAGGGGGGCCTTACATCAGAGGAGGTCTGACCAGATAGAGCTAAACTCCCACATTCCCTGAACTTATATATACCAACTTCTTAGATTAACATAGCTCAAACAAAAGCAAATATTCCAAGAAATTTCAATCTCAGAATTAAGTTTGTATTTCTGACTATTCAGTGTACACATCTCGGGACTTGGCATTGTGAGTCCTGACCATTTAATAGTTATCTATTCAGTAATGGTGAAGGACAACCTTTTACTGGGGACCATCTGCATTTGTATAAGGTAATACAGTGGTGCTCTTTACGGTTGGCCGTATAAATGCATTGAAGGATTTTAATTTCTGTAGTATGGATGAGGATGATATGTGTGGAAAACAGTGTTAAGATTGTTAGTGCATATTTTATATTGTCTGGCAGTTTATATCATAGGCTTAAGGCTATGAACTGCTAATAAGCTTCTTCTTGTAGTACTGGGTTTGATTCCCTTAACTTCCATTTAAAAACTTTATCATTCTGAGCAAGTCAGTTAAACCAGACAGAGGTTCTGGGTCACATATAAAAAGAGGGTTTGTGTCCACTGGATTTATCAAGTTAACATATAAGTAAAATAAAACAAGTAAAAAAGTTGAATAGTGGAGAACATCATTGGTGTGCTTACTGATTACACCAAAATAGGTGCAGAAGTTAACAGTAAGAGGTAGAGATGCAACTTTTTCAGAGAAATTGTAAAGTTAGAAGTGGAGGCAGATGGGTGACAGCTAAAACACTGGGTAAAAAGCACCCATAGGACCACAGGAATAATACTACAGAGGAAATCCCAGGGATCAGAAGGTGCCAAGCCACATGCACATTTAAGTAGGGAAACTTAAAAGTTCTTGCCACCCTTGTCACCCCAAACTGAGCAAAGTCTTACATGACAAGCCAGGCATAAATCTGTGCCTACCCATCCAGTCATCAAGACTAGCCTTAAAGGTAGCCAGAGTAGTACTTGTTTTGACTTGTAGTGGTAACTTATTCCATAGAATGGGAATATGTTGTGCTGGAAATCTATTCTACCAGCAAATCTTGTTTATGGTTTTGTCTAGATTTAGGTATCAGTGAAGGGCACTGGGCTCTGTGGAGAAATAGGAGGCCAAATAGAAATGAGTCTCTTATCTCTCAAAGTGATTGAAGCAGGTCATTTCAGAACAGCTGGTAGGTTACTGAGTATAAGGAAAATCATGATAATGTTTCAGCATACTTGAAAATTTAAGACCTTTAATTTTCATCATTAGAAAACGTTGGGGCCTTTTCAGTTGAGCGATCATCCTGGATTTGTACATACTAAAGGGGCCATTATAATTGATGGGCTGAGAAGGGAAGAATGCAGGGATAAGATGTCTTCTTTGGCCATTTAAAATATTAACTTTTCAAAGGCATTACTTGCGACAACCATTCAGAGCTCAATGACTTTTGATATGCCTTCTTCACATAGTTTCAGTGTTCATAGATTCTCTCTTACAAAACTGGTACTACGTTTGAGTGAATGAACATTTCTTGATGTCATAATTAAAAGGAGAAAATAAATGACTTTACAGACATGAGACAAAATGTGCTAATGTCCACCAAAGTTTGAATGAAGCAAAACGCTCTAAATGGGACTTCTCTAAAATTGTAAAATAGTGCCCTCACTGATTTATATGGAGGATTCTGACTCCGTGCATCTAGGCTACTGTAAACAGTGCTGAGGCATCTGTACCTCATGGGTAAGGAGTCCTCCTTTGCAGTGAAGTCTAACATTGACAAGTGCTTCACAACATGCACAAATTTGAATTTGGTGACTAAATTTATATTTACCTCACTCCAAAATATAGTAACTTTGGACTTAGATGAGAGTGTCTGTTGAAAGTTCAAGTACGGTAACTGCAATCATCAGAACAGTGAGAATTTCAGTTTGATTAAGGCCCATATGTACTAATTCTGACTTTGTGGGGTCTTAGAGTATTCCCCCCACTCTTAAGTACAGCAGTCTTGGAGTTAGTATACACAAGTCAGATCTAGCAATAGATGACCTAGACAGCTGGCTTGGGCCCAGTGCTGGCTGGGGGTCCAGCCACAACAGTAATTTAAAAAACTATATTTTGGCATTAGCAGTAATAGAACCTTACTGCTGCTTTGTTTCTGGCATCCACACCTGTCAGCCAGTCAAATACTACTGCCTTATTTCTTGTTTTGCTTTCTCTTAGCATCTACACCTTTTCAGCCAATGAGAAGACCAGCAGCCATATACACAAAGCAATCTGGAACTGGTGGTGAAAATTTAACAACAGAATAGGTAGGATAACAGCACTGAAAACTGCAGTGCTAGTGTATGTGTCAATTCAATAACATTAATGTGGGAAGACAAGCAGCACTGCTATGAAGGATGGAATTAGGTACGATTGGCAGCAACACTATGAGAGATGGAATAAGATAAGACTGTCAGCAACACTATGAGAGATGGAATCAGATACGAGCTGCACAACACCATGAATGATGGAATCAGATATGAGAAGCACCAACACTATGACAGAGAATCAGATATGAGCGCAGCAACACCAAGAGAAATGGAATCAGATATGAGCAGCAGCAACACTATGAGAGATGGAATCAGATACAAGCGGCAGCAACACTATGAGAAATGGAATCAGATACAAGCGGCAGCAACACTATGAGAAATGGAATCAGATACAAGCGGCAGCAACACTATGAGAGATGGAATCAGATACAAGTGGCAGCAACACTATGAGAGATGGAATCAGATACAAGTGGCAGCAACACTATGAGAGATGGAATCAGATACAAGTGGCAGCAACACTATGAGAGATGGAATCAGATACAAGTGGCAGCAACACTATGAGAGATGGAATCAGATGCAAGCGGTAACAAAACTATGAGAGAATGGAATCAGATATGAGCAGCAGTAACACTATGACAGATGGAATCAGATACAAGCAGTAGCAACACTATGAGAGATGGAATCAGATACAAGCGGCAGCAACACTATGAGAGATGGAATCAGATACAAGCAGCAGCAACACTATGAGAGATGGAATCAGATATGGCGGCAGCAACACTATGAGAGATGGAATCAGATACGAGTGTTAGCAACACCATGAGAAATGGAATCAGATATGAGCAGCAGCAACACTATGAGAGATGGAATCAGATACAAGCAGAAGCAACATCATGAGAAATGGAATCAGATGCGAGTGTTAGCAACACCATGAGAAATGGAATCAGATATGAGCAGCAGCAACAACACCATGAGTGATGGAATCAGATCCGAGCGGCAGCAACACTATGAGAGACGGAATCAGATATGAGCGGCAGCAACACTATGAGAGATGGAATCAGATACGAGTGGCAGCAACACTATGAGAGATGGAATCAGATACAAACAGCAGCAGCAACACCATGAGTGATGGAATCAGATCCGAGCGGCAGCAACACTATGAGAGATGGAATCAGATATGAGTGGCAGCAACACTATGAGAAATGGAATCAGATATGAGCAGCATTAACACTATGAGAGATGGAATCAGATACGAGCTGCACAACACCATGAGTGATGGAATCAGATATGAGTAGCACCAACACTATGAGAGATGGAATCAGATACGAGCTGCACAACACCATGAGTGATGGAATCAGATATGAGAAGCACCAACACTATGACAGAGAATCAGATATGAGCGCAGCAACACCAAGAGAAATGGAATCAGATATGAGGAGCAGCAACACTATGAGACATGGAATCAGATACAAGCGGCAGCAACACTATGAGAAATGGAATCAGATACAAGCGGCAGCAACACTATGAGAAATGGAATCAGATACAAGCAGCAGCAACACTATGAGAGATGGAATCAGATACAAGTGGCAGCAACACTATGAGAGATGGAATCAGATACAAGTGGCAGCAACACTATGAGAGATGGAATCAGATACAAGTGGCAGCAACACTATGAGAGATGGAATCAGATACAAGTGGCAGCAACACTATGAGAGATGGAATCAGATGCAAGCGGTAACAAAACTATGAGAGAATGGAATCAGATATGAGCAGCAGTAACACTATGACAGATGGAATCAGATACAAGCAGTAGCAACACTATGAGAGATGGAATCAGATACAAGCGGCAGCAACACTATGAGAGATGGAATCAGATACAAGCAGCAGCAACACTATGAGAGATGGAATCAGATATGAGCGGCAGCAACACTATGAGAGATGGAATCAGATACGAGTGTTAGCAACACCATGAGAAATGGAATCAGATATGAGCAGCAGCAACACTATGAGAGATGGAATCAGATACAAGCAGGAGCAACATCATGAGAAATGGAATCAGATGCGAGTGTTAGCAACACCATGAGAAATGGAATCAGATATGAGCAGCAGCAACAACACCATGAGTGATGGAATCAGATCCGAGCGGCAGCAACACTATGAGAGACGGAATCAGATATGAGCGGCAGCAACACTATGAGAGATGGAATCAGATACGAGTGGCAGCAACACTATGAGAGATGGAATCAGATACAAACAGCAGCAGCAACACCATGAGTGATGGAATCAGATCCGAGCGGCAGCAACACTATGAGAGATGGAATCAGATATGAGTGGCAGCAACACTATGAGAAATGGAATCAGATATGAGCAGCATTAACACTATGAGAGATGGAATCAGATACGAGCTGCACAACACCATGAGTGATGGAATCAGATATGAGTAGCACCAACACTATGAGAGATGGAATCAGATACGAGCAGCAGCAACACTATGAGAGATGGAATCAGATATGAGCGGCAGCAACACTATGAGAGATGGAATCAGATATGAGTGGCAGCAACAGCATGAGAAATGGAATCAGATATGAGCGGCAGCAACACTATGAGAGATGGAATCAGATACGAGTGTTAGCAACACTATGAGAGATGGAATCAGATACGAGTGGCAGCAACACTGTGAGAGATGGAGTCAAATATGAGCGGCAGCAACACTATGAGAGATGGAATCAGATACAAGTGGCAGCAACACTGTGAGAGATGGAGTCAAATATGAGCGGGAGCAACACTATGAGAGATGGAATCAGATACGAGTGTTAGAAACACTATGAGAGATGGAATCAGATACGAGTGGCAGCAACACTATGAGAGATGGAGTCAAATATGAGTGGCAGCAACACTATGAGAGATGGAATCAGATACGAGTGTTAGCAACACTATGAGAGATGGAATCAGATACGAGTGGCAGCAACACTATGAGAGATGGAATCAGATGCAAGTGGCAGCAACACTATGAGAAATGGAATCAGATATGAGTGTTAGCAACACTATGTGAGATGGAATCAGATACGAGTGGCAGCAACACTATGAGAGATGGAATCAGATGCAAGCGGTAACAAAACTATGAGAGAATGGAATCAAATATGAGCGGCAGCAACACTATGAGAGATGGAATCAGATACGAGTGGCAGCAACAGCATGAGAAATGGAATCAGATATGAGCGGCAGCAACACTATGAGAGATGGAATCAGATACGAGTGGCAGCAACACTATGAGAGATGGAATCGGATATGAGCAACAGCAACACTATGAGAGATGGAATTAGATACAAGCAGCAGCAACATCATGAGAGATGTAATGGGATACACGTGTCAGCAACACTATGAGAGATGAAATCAGGTATGAGCAGCAGCAACACTATGACAGATGAAACTTTCTCTCTTTTTATAGGGGTGTGAGCTAACACAACTAGGGAAGATAAGTGCCATCTGTGTCTATGTGTGTCATACCTCTCAGCTGAACAGATTTTTGCAGAATGTCCAGATTTGTATCTCATATTTTTGGCCTGTTGCTCAGAAAATTGTGTTTTTTCTGGCAAATCATTGCTAAATCTTTGAGGACTGAAGTCAGAAAATAATGATAGATATTTGAGATTCAGATTTCATACACTTCAGAAATGTATGCAAATGCAAAACCTGTTATTCTATCAACATTTCAAGGTTGTAAGAGCAATATTAAAAAAAATTCCTATTTTTGGCTCCCCCCCATTATTTATGCTTTGTCCACATTTCTTGTGCTAAGAGATTGAGAGCTATGGTGTGTGTGTGTGTGTGTGTGTGTGTGTGTGTCTTTTACATTTGAGCACAGCTGCCTTGTTAGCATGGTTAACCCATATTAATACAATGCCCCTATTTCTTAGAGGGCAGTTTGGTTCAGACTCAAACCCTGTACCTTGTTTACAGGACACACAAGCATTAATCCTTTGCACCAACTGCTAAATCCTCTACCCTGCCTGCAAACCTTCATTAACTTTTTTGGTAACTCACTAAGGATTAAGATTACAGTAAGTCAATGTCAGTCATTAGAGTTTCACAGTATTTGTGTTTCACAACATAACTCTTGATATAAAACCTCTTTCTGATAACTCTTTAAGTGATTATCTGTCTCCAGTTTCTAAGAACATCATTGATTTTTCCTCATATTTATGCCCTGTCCCTGAGAAAGTTAGTTAACCAGACATTGCTTTAGGGCAATTGAACATATGGTCTTGGATCCTCGATGGTCCACTGCACTGCAAGTCTAGTAACCAGTACCTATCAACCAAAGTAGTTGTGATGTAAAGGAATGAAATTGATTGTAGTGAAAAGAAGCATCATCATCATCATCATCATCATAATCAGCCACCTTTTTCCCATGTTTTCTACATGGGGTCGGGGTATTGTGTTAACTGTCGCCAACTCTCTCGATTCTGTGCCACACTCCTGCCTTCAACACTCATGCCTGATTGTCGCAGATCTTCTTTCACACAATCCATCCACCTCTTTGCTGGACATCCTTGCTTCCTCTTACTTTCTTCCTGTCTGTCCCAAATCTTCCTCACCAGATTGTCTTCTGCTTTTCTACACATATGCACAAACCACCAAAATCTGTTCTGTTTGATCTTTTCTCCAATGGGAGTTACTTTGGCTTCTGCTCCCCTGTCCTCATTTCTTCATCTGTCCCACAGTGTGCATCCTACCACCTTTCTCAGGCACATCATTTCCATCACCTCTAACTTCTTCAACTGCTCTGCCTTTACTGCCCAGGTTTCTGTACCATGCAGTAGTACTGGTCGCACCACTGTCTTGTACACCCTGCTTTTCAGCTTCTTTGGCATTCTTCTGTCATAGACTACACCTGATACTCTATGCCAGTTGACTGCAGCCCCTCTGATTTTAGCTTTGACCTCTTCATTCAGACTACCCTTCTCCTCAACCACCCCTCTTAGATACTTGAAGCTGTTTACCTGTTCCACTATCTTCCCTTCTATCTCTATAGAAAAATATATAAAAGAAGCATAATTAGATGACCCATATTTGTATGTGATCCTTTGTTTCAATCATGTTAACAGTATGTTTATTATTTAGCTGAAAATAAATTGGACAGCATGAAGTCTATGATTTTAATGTTAATATCTGATCAATTAATACACTTTTAATGTAGCTTGTTTTTGCAAGGACACAGGTGTGCATTGCACTGTGTTTGAACTACAACAATTTGACTACCATTTAGTGCAGATGAATAAGGTTACGTATGAGCTGTTAAAGTGCTGTTTCCTGTAGTACATGGCTCAATTCCCTCAGCCTTCATGTGTTTTCTGTGTGACTCTGACAATTTACTTTACACAACAGTATTCCTGGGCTGCTCATGAAAATGTACACTTCTGTCCAGTGGGCTTGCACAGACTATTAGCAAATGTGTTATACATTTGTCTTTTGAATTTTTGACCCCTAAATACAGATGTTAATTAATGCTTCACTATATGCTGTTTGAGTATGAATCGCGACATGTGTCTTGCAGTTTAATTGGTTGTCAGATACATTTTTACAAAATGTGAGTTTCAAGGGAAGAGATGTTTACCTTTTAATGTGAAGTCTGTTTTCAATATAAGGGTATTTTGTTTTGTTTTGCTTAGAAAATGGCTGTTTCTTTTCTATAAAATGTGAAGTAATAGTGTTCCAATCCAAATCTCTGTGAAAAAGCAAAGAAAATATTGTTCACACTGACAGTTTGAAGCAGTGTTTATGGTAAATTGGAAGAGACAGCCAAGTAATTGGAATGGCTGATAGTGGCCTGTTTTATTGCCCTTCATAGTACCCCATTTTCCATGATCTGTTGACTCTGGACAAGTATGCTGCAACAATACATCATTATTAGCAATTCAAGTAGATCAGACCTATACTGAGTGATGTCAGAAGGGATAGCTATTCTTGATGACAGAGAAAACATAGGGTCGTCAAAAATTAGATGTATGTGTCCTGCATGTAAGACCCAAAACCCCACCCAAAAAAAGTAAAACATATGGAGTAATATTTATGATTTATGTATGACTTGTGGGTTGTTGAACAAAAGTTGCTGCTGCATTTATATTGCCTGTAATTGTTTTGCTTTATATATTGCACTAATGAAGGAATTAATTCGTTAATATGCCCAGATTGTGTAATATAGTCTAATCATGCTGCATTTTAGTAATATATTTACAGTACCTTTTTTACAGCATACAACAACAGCAAAGATGTTGAAGTTTGTCAGATTATTGTCTGCATTATTTGGAGTGATGATCAGAACAGTCTGATCTTCACCATCTACTCTAGTCATTGTAGCATATTACTCTGATATAGTCTTCCCTATAAGACTGGACTATGAAGGGTTTCTGCATTCAGATAAAAACTTTTGCACTGGCAAGTGGTGCAGAGGACTAAAGCTCCAACTTGTTAATGATCTACTTCCTATGGCAAGGGTGCAGAGTTTGACTTTTTCTACCTTCATTTATCTACTGTGTGACATTGAGCAATTCATTTAAGCAGACAGTGCTTTGGAGCAACTAGGAATTTTGGGTAGGTTCCTTAATGGTCTCCTGGATTGTATGACTAGTAACTATTAACCTGTTGTCATTTGCCAGCCAGCCAGCCCTATTGCACAGCTGACCAAGTCCAGGAAATTCTATGGTAATTTCACCAGCAGAGCATTTTAATGCAACATAGGTAATTTATTATTCAAGGACAGCAGGCACTGTATTTGTAGGTGAAGCAATGAAATGCAATTTTTTTTTCCAGCAGCAATCCCTGCATTAGCAATAGTTCTCTTTAATGTGAAATTATTCAGATGGCTTTTACTTCTGCGGTGATTATGTATATTTACTTAGTATATGTTATCAGGTGGTTAATGTTTTTTATGCTCTCATAAATAGTCTTATATTTAAACTGTGCTACATTTGTCTGGTCTTATGGCATGATGCTAGTGATCTTAATACAGTTCAATCTTGTTTATCCAAAGCTGCCAGTAAAGTACATGCAATGTGTTTCTTCATAACAATACTGGTTTGACACTCTCAACAGAGTGGTTTAAGTGCTGGTGGGGGTGAGAGACTCTCTGTGGATGAAAGTACTTTATGCTTTTATCTGGTCATTTTTAAACATTCTTTAATGTGGCTTTGCAGGACTAGGGTGTGTGTGTGCATGTGTGTGTGTGTGTGTGTGTGTGTGTGTGTGTGTGTGTGTGTGTGTGTGTGTGTGTGTGTGTGTGTGTGTGTGTGTGTGATTACAGACATAACAACATAAACTTCTGTCTCATATAAGACTGCAGTGATCATCTATATCTTTCACACACACATATATAATCCATACCTCGCATAAAATATCATGCCATAGATTTGGAAAACTGCTCTAATTAAACTCCTCTAAAAGCAAACCTACCCAAAAGATACCTCTCAATTCTGTCCAATATCCATTTTCCCAGTTCTGGGCCAATGTCTTGAAAAGTGCCTTTACAGGTACCCTTTTTATAGACCTAATGAAGACATTTGACCTCATTGATCCCTATCTTCTCCAAAACAAACGAATTAAAGTTTGTATCAGTCCAGACCTTTCTCCCTGGTTTAAAAGCTAGCTCACTAATAGACACTTCAGTGTTAAAATAGGATCCTCCAATCAGAATCTGCACCTATTACCAAAGGTACCAGAAGGATCCATTCATGCCGCTCCTCCTTTTCTCCATATTTATTAACACATTTCCTTGTAACCTTCCCCATCTCCATTTCATCCTCTATGCTGATGACATGGTCAGTTACTGACCAGGTCACTGTCATTGCAACATTCAGTGCCAACTCCAGTCCGACTTACATGAGCTCCATCAATGGCTCATAAACCAGAAACTGCTCAACTCTACCAAGAGCAAAACTATGGATTTTGGATCTTGACAGAAACTTCAACATGCTCCAAACTCTTTAACTATCTTTGACTTACACAGCCATTCCATAGAGAAAGCCTCCATCTTCAAATACCTAAACTTACAGCTTGATCAGTCACCAAACTTCCATTCCCACACAGAGAAAGTGAGAGCCAAAATAAACTCCCTGGTCTTCTCAGCCAAAAAGATCTCCCCTTTTCTATCCCAACCAGTCAGAGCAGCCATTGGCAAAGGAGTTCTCCTTTCTCAGCTTTAATATGGGCTTCCAAGTTTTGCTTCTTCCTTCAAGAAAACCATTGTTACACTCCAGACTATCTCTAACATCATCTGCTGATTCATTACAAACTAATCTCTCTGTGAGGATCACTGTAACACCCTAGAAAAAGCCAAATGTATATTCCTAAAACAACTATCTAACCTACTTTAGGATCCCAACTCTACAAACTACTGGAACTCCACACATTTACTCCCTTGCAGCTAATATCATGAAAAAAACTCCTCATCCATCATGAAACAGTTTTCACAAGCCACACCATGTCTCATTACCCCTAGAACCAAACTCCAGAGCACTGCACATGCTCTGTCTCACCAACTTTCATTAACACTAGAACCAAACCCCACAGCACTGCACATGCACTGTCACAGCAACTCTCATTACCCCTAGAAACAAACACCACAGCTCTGCACATGCTTTGTCAGACCAACTTTCATTACCACTGGAACCAAACCCCACAACACTACCCATGCTTTGTCACACCAACTCTCACTACCCCTAGAACCTAACGCCAGAGCACTGCACATACTCTGTCACACCAACTCTCATTACCCGTAGAACCAAACCCCCAGTACTGCACATGCTCTGTCACACCAACTCTCACTAGCCCTAGAACCAAACTCCCCCAGCACTGCACATGCTCTGTCACACCAACTCTCATTACCCCTAGAACCAAACCCCACGGCACTGCCCATGCTCTGTCACACCAACTCTCATTACCCCTAGAACCAAACTCCACAGCACTGCACATGCTCTGTTACACCAGCTGTCATTACCCCTAGAACCAAACTCCACAGCACTGCACATGC
>NC_056744.1:1785582047-1785584547 GCF_019279795.1 Protopterus annectens | reverse complement strand
TTTTTTATATGTAATTAGTCTGACCTATTCCGTTATTGGTTACATTTCTGTAATTTTGTTTGTGAAATGTTTTGTATTTCACCCGTGCTGATCCTGAAATTGCCAATACTGACCAGTGCACTACACCAGTAAATAAAAGTAACTAAATATCATCTGAGAAGGACAAATTCAACAATGTAGCTATAATTTTTGGGTTTGGGGGATGGCTGCAGATTAAAATGATTAACCCTGCTGAGCTGATAAATTTAGAAAGTCATTAGTCTGTTTTTCCAGTACTAGTGTGCATTTGTGTAAAGCATATTGGAATACTTTACTGTCGCCATTTTTACCACATTAAGACGTGATGTGTACCCACAATAATTGTTGAGTACAGATCCATCCATCCATCTACAACCCTTCTTTCCCATTTTTGCACATGAGGTTGGGGTGGCACTTCAACAGTGGCAATCATCTAGAGCTAAGGTCCCCACCACCTGGTGGTTATTCTTGCATGGTAGTTCTTCCATACCACACACATGCATGCACACGCACAGCAATAGCCAATTTAGAGTGCCCAATTCACCTACTGCATGTCTTTGAATTGTAGTAGGAAACCAAAGTACCTGGAAGAAACCCCACACAAACACTGGGAGGACATGCAGACTCTACACAGAAGGCACCTTAGTCGAGAATCAAACCAAGGAACCTATTGTGTGCGACAATGCTATCCACTGTGCTACTGTTCCCCCTGTTGAGTACAGATATTGGTGGATTATAGTAGCAGCAGTTTGAATGGCCTTTTATGGTTGAATTGTTATGAAATAGGTAATTTTGTCATTATTGGTTTATAGAATTTTGTTTCAGTATTTACTGGAAAAAATGTTCAAAACTACCAGTTTAAAATACACTCTAACAAATGTCAATGTATTTAATGAGAATTTTAATTTAAAGCAATCAGGAAGGTAAATCAAAGAACACAATGCATTTATGCATAGTCCTAAAAATATATGGGGGGGCATCATTTCAAAACAGCCCACGGACCTAGGTACACTTAATTCTCCACTGACCAGATGCATTTTCAATGAATGTGAGCTTCATGGGAGGAGAAGTTTATTGTTGCTCATGCTAAGTCTGTTTTCATGAGAAATTTACTATTCCTTGTGTTGTGTGTTTTCAATGTGCAACTGTTTTGTTTAAATGGCCAGGGTTTGTGTTATAAAATTTGAAATAAAAAGTTTTAAATTCAATTGACATCTCTGTAATCATTATAAAGAAGAAAATAGTCTGCACACTGACAGTTTTGTAAAGTGTTTATAGTAGCTGGGGAGAAATAGCCCAGTAATGGGACACTGGAATGTCAGTGGGGGAGGGGGGCTGGCCCATTACCCTGCTTAGGGCCCCATTTCCCATGATCCATCTGTGAGTATATATATATATATATATATATATATATATATATATATATATATATATATATATATATATATATATATATATATATATATATATATATATATATATATAAAAGCATCAACGGCCCCAACATAAAGGATATGCATGAAGTAATGTCTCCCTGCACCATCTGTTTAAAAATGTAAAGCAAAGTTCAAAATTCACTATTTTTGGTAGAATCGCAGTTTAATTTTCAGTGTTTGGACTTGTAGCATCTTGCATCAGGAAACAGTCAATATATATTACGAGCATAGGTTTTTGGCTCACAGCATCTAACAGTGGGTGGGGTAGACAATTCTTTATACATTTTGGATTTGTTTACATCTCTGTTGCAGAATATATGTAACTATGGAGCAGTTTTCGTAATGATGTTTTAACCAAGTTAGCATTGGACTTAATGAGGTTTCAGCCATCTGAATTCAGCATAGTAAAATTCAGTCACATACAGTTCTTTCAAATGAAATCTACCATAATTAGTTGTATCTTGTTTAATTAAGATGTGATTAATTAATGCCACAACTAAAGCTGCAAAATGTTTACTCTTTAATGTAGCAACACATAAATCGCAAATTTGCCCCCACCGCATCTTCTGATGTGGAAGGAAGGAAGCTCTCACATCTATCTATCTATCTATCTATCTATCTATCTATCTATCTATCTATCTATCTATCTATCTGTCTAAAGCAAGGTATGATAAGCTCTTTCCCTTCCAAATTAGATGCTTCTGAGTTCTTTCCTTGATAACTTACATGGTGCATGTATAAAAGGCCTAAAGTTGTGCATTGTTTTGCATTTTTATGTGACTAATACACAGATAAGAGAATAAAAATAAACATGAAATATGTGATATAAATGTGTTTATTAATTCAGTTGTCATCATCTACAGGTCCATAACAAATATGACTTTCATAAACACAACAGTGTGTTGATTACAAGCAAGCACAATAAAATATATATCAAAACAATTTCATTTTATTTACACACAGTGGCATTAGTCACAGCTTAATATATAAGCACCATTAGTAAAAAAAAGTGCACCAAATCTCTGTAAACAATGTCTTGGTAGCAG
>NC_056744.1:1785524547-1785577047 GCF_019279795.1 Protopterus annectens | reverse complement strand
GAAGTAGATGCAAATCAGAGGCATAGTTCTCTCTTGGAAAGAGTGGATTGTTGTCTGCGGGGGCTGCAGAGGAGCAACTACCTCAAGTGGAAGAATTTTTGCATTTTTCTACTACTCTGTATTGTACCACCTTGAAAATGCCTTTAGCAGAATAATTATAATTTGTTTGTAGCACAGTTGAATGTTATGAGGCACTGTCTATGTCACAACTCATACTACAAGTAGGACACCCTTCTCCCTTCTGAACTGCACAAATTTTACTTGGCTGTTTACTTCTGAAACTTCAGCAATAAATGCCTTACGCTGCTGCTCATAGTATGACCCGGACATGTAATCTGTTCCAGGCCTCAGTAGCTGAGGTGGCAGCAAGGACCCATGTCCAAAATGTGATCATTGCTTTTCATGGCAGTAACCTTAGGACCCAGTGGTAGATGCCAAGAACAAACCACTGACACCAACGTAAAGCGTGAAACAGTTTTAATATCCAAAAAGATGCCAAGCTTTCAGGTATAAGATACCCTTCCTCAATGCTGAGGGTATCATACCTGAAAGCTTTGCATCTTTTTTGGATATTAAAACTGTTTCACACTTTACATTGGTGTCAGTGGTTTGTTCTTGGCATTTTATGTGTTTTTTCCACTGAGCCTTTACTTTGACTGTGTTTTTGTTCTTGGACCCAGTGGTAGATACCATTAGTGAAGGAAATGATTTTGTGAATGAAGGAGGCCTTCCATGTAATATATGTGAGAAGCACATTTCTGGATTTGATTGACACATACTAATAAGTCAGGAAGCATAAACAACAGCAGTCTAAGATTTGAAGGCAAAGTGTGGAAGGAGGTTGTCAAAGCAATAAAGAGTGACTTTTTGATGCCCTCAAAGAGGTTCTTGTAGACCAAGTGGCAACTTGTGAGGGAGGTTGCACATTCTCCAACCTGCTGTCAGCCAGAGTGAATTGTTTAACTCAAGTAGTCTCTTTTATTGGAGGTTGAACTTATTCCTGAATCTGTCAGGCATGCCCTCCTCTGAAGACATAATGACAGAAGCAACTGGTATGACTGGATCCATTTCTGTAGCCATAGTTACTGCAGCAAACACTTCACTTGTGGCACGACTGCAGGAGCTGAACAGATCTGTAGGAAATACTGATGGTACTGACCACTGTTTGGCCTACATGTCCTGTCTGGTACTGAACACTGTTTGGCAGACATGTCATGGTTGATACTGGACACTGTTCGGCTGACATGTCATGGTTGGTATTGGACACTGTCCGGCAGAAATGTCATGGTTGGTATGGACACTGTTCAGCTGACATGTCATGGTTGGTACTGGACACTGTTTGACGGACATGTCATGGTTGGTACTGGACACTGGGTGACATGTCATGGTTGATACTGGATACCATTTGGCTGACATGTCATGGGTGGTACTGGACACTGTTCGGCTGACATGTCATGGCTGATACTGGAGACTGTTCAGCATATGTCATGGTTGATACTGGACACTGTTCGATGGACATGTCATGGTTGGTACTGGACACTGTTTGGCTGACATGTTGTGGTTGGTACTGGACACCGTTTGGCTGACATGTCCTGGCTGGTACTGGACACTGTATGGTGGACATGTCATGGCTGATACTGGACACTGTTTGGCTGACATGTCATGGTTGGTACTGGACACTGTTTGGCTGACATGTCGTGGTTGGTACTGGACACTGTTCGGAGGACATGTCATGGTTAATGTGTGTATTTAATGTTGCATGGCTGGTTAAGATAGTACCTCTAGACATGTAAATTGGGGTAGCACTGCCCATTTTTATAAGGGACACAGGAAGGTGCATTCCAGTTACAGAGAGATGATGTTTCTCCTATTTGGGAAAGCCTATGGCAGTCGGCCGGAAAGGAAACATCATCCTACATATGATAGTCTGACTCAGGAGGGGGAGGGGCAGAACAGGTACTTTTCTGGTTATGGAACAGTGAATCAGCTGTTTGTCATTGCAGAGATAATGGAGGGGGTCATAATTTATTGTGTGTAATGTCTATATGTGTTTTGGTAAACCTGGATAAGGCATATGACTGAGTATTCAAGAGTGTCTTGTCGAAATGTTCTAACAGTACAGGTTCTCTGTGCCAAAGTTTCATGCTTTCTGGTCCCTGTATTTGCAGAACAGAAGTCATGAAACATTCTCAGCATTATGTCAGATATGAGCACAGTAGGCAGAGGACTCCATCAGGGTCATTCCGCCTCTTATCCTCTTTAAGATTTTCATGGACAAGATATCAAGGTGCATCTGAGTTGTGAAGAGAATCCAGCCTGGAGACTTGAAAGGGCGCAGCTGTGTTGCTTTCAGATGATGTTAACTTCTTGGCCTCACGTGACTATTATCTTGGAATGCACAGGAGTGGTGCACAGCTAAATCTGAAATGGCTAGGATGAAAGTCAGCCCAACTAATTCAAATGCCATGGTTGTGTTCCAGAAAACTACCCGAGGGGGAGGGGTTTATGTACCTGAGGGACTTGTTCATGAGTGAGGGTGGAGGTGATCAGGATATCGATTAGCTGATGGGTACATCAGCAACAATGTTAAAGGCATTGTACCAGACTGTGGTTCTATCCTCAGCTGTGGTCATGAGTTTATGTAGTAACCAAAAGAATAATATCACACAAAAACGTAACAAAAATCAGGTTCGTTGCAGAGTTGCTGGGCTACTCAGTCCAGGGAAATGTCAGACTGTAGCCGCTGTTTTCAGGGTTGGGAGGAGTGCACTGTGAGATTACCTCCAGCACAACTAGTGGGAGAACATTCCGGGGCAAACCCCAAACATGCTGGATGGGTTATAATCTCTTAGCCTGGCGGGGAAAGCATGGGGATCCTAACAAAATGAGCTGGACACAAGATTCAAAATGTGCAAGTAAAATGGACAGGCGCACACATCTGAATCCTTCATATGCCCTAAATATCAAGTAACTTTTAACACTTTATTATGTTTATAATGCCATCGATCCTCTCTCTTTTCCTTTGCTTATTTCAAAAGAAACCTTCAGTTAATCAATTAAAAAATGCACCTGCACCTCTGCTTAGTTTCCTCCTACTATCAAGCCACAATTACTCCTTTTCAATGACCAGAAAAATAATAATTTCTGCAAGCCAATCACAGGACATCTGTATGTTGTTGCTCCCCTGTGATTGGCTGTGGAAGTTAACAAAAGCTGAGGTTTGCTTGATTTCTGTAGCACGAAGGCTGCAGAACAGCAAAAAATATGGTAACTGCTGTCACTGCAGTTATCCCTGTGACCTGGGTGGATGAAAGTTAGAAACTTAATAGAACAAGGTAAGATATTAAGTGCCGGAAGGAGCATTAACATATGGTGATTGTGTTCATTCATGAAGTGGCAGTTTTTATTTTTATTATGCAGGAAACATTTTATATTCAAAGGCACAATCAGGGACATCCCTGACATTGAACGAGCACAACTGAGGTATACTGCAGTAAAAATGATGTTATTTAGTGGCATTGTGCCCTGAAGAGGTAGCCAAATAAAGGTTTTTGCTTTACTGACTGATGGATGAAACTCACTTTGAGTGCACTTTTCTTTTCTCTTACCTTTAGTAGTTTGGCAAAGAACTTTTTAAATAAATCACAGTGGTGGTTGGTAAAGCAGCAGATGTTATTACAACACATATCACACATTTCTCTTAATTTTCTGACACTGCTTTCTCCTGAATTATAATAGTTTGTCACATCACTATGCAGTAGGTATGTACTGCCTTTTTAATATCTATTTTCTTTCTTTCTTTTCTATTCTAGCTTTAAAACATGCTTATTTCAGTCATAGAATGTATGTATGTGTGTGTTTGTATGTGTGTGTGTGTGTGTGGGGGGGGTACAGTCCATCCAGACTGTACTGTGAAAAAATCTTAATTTTAATAATTATGTTTTAAAATTTCAAAATGTTAAAATAGAATTATTTATGTGGTTGGTGTTACTTTAAGACATTTTGAAATGTAAATGTGAGTGGCAAATTTCATAGGCCACTTTGAATCATGTGAACGAAAGAGAATTTTTTAAGTATGTTTCTTTGTACTGAATATGTTAGTTCTGAATACGTTAATTGTTAAACTAAACTAAAGCACTTAACTCAGTAAAATAGCTCTGATCAATGTGCCCACTGACACTTTTTTGGTTTTAGTGTTGATTTGTTGTTGTGGCAGTTTTTTTTTAGATTGTATTGTGGATTGATTCTCCTCTTAAATTCGTTTGCTACTAGACATGATTAGAGGACAAATCGTACAACAAACGTGGTGTCCTCTTCAATAACCATTGGACTATGGACATGAAACAGGGCCTCCATACTCCTTAGAAAAAGGCATGAGAAGAAGAAGAAGAAGACCCAAAGCAGAGCTACTTGGTAGAATAAAAGAGACCAGGATTCGTGAAAAAAGCAGTCAAAGTAAAGAGGACATCATGGCTTCAAATTATTAACAAAAGTGATTCATGAGTGGCTGTTTTTATTTTCAGTTTTCATGGAAGCCCAGTACAAGTAACTTTGGTCACCACCTGCTCAGTAGAGAAAACATTCTATTGCAGACTTCAGACTTGTACAGTTGATAGAGAAGGTTGTCATCATGACTTTTACCAGGGCTTGTGACTTAGGAACTGGATAGCTGATGGGCAGATCAATGATGAATGAAAGGATGAATGAATGATGGACAGCTGGATGGATTATTGGATGGAAGGATGATGGATGGATGCTGGGCAGATGGATGCATTATTGGATGGATGAATGGTGGATAGATGGATGGATGGATAATAGACATGTGGATGGACAGATGGATGATGGATGAATGAATTAACTGGTGGATGGACCGATGGTTGGATGGATTAATGGATGGATGAATGTTGGAAGGATGTATGTATGCATATTATGGATGGATGGATAGATGGATATCAGACACTGCTGTACTCCACTGGATTGCCCTGGAATCCTACTCATAACCAAAGTTACTGGACTTATACAAAAATAATGGGACTTTTTATCAGAAAATATTGTTTTCAAGGGACTTGAATTTTACTAGCTATCTTATGTACTAAATAAAACTTACATGATTGAAAAACAGTGAAATGGCATGTTAACAGTAGCATCCCTTTAGAACTCTTATAACTACAAAACGACATTATTTGCACTCCTTGCATACCCTCCCACCCTACACCAGCTGTTTATCCAAAGTATCCCAGAGACTTATCACTTCAAAGCACTGTTATCCTGTCTTTTAACTCTAGCCAGCATGTTCTAAAGTGAACACTGCTCTCACTGGGAAGGGCAGAGTTTGCAGTCTTGGGTGTAACACAGTTCTCTTACATAGAAGGAAAAGGAATGCATAAATTATTTCAGTCAACAGATATTTTCTGCAATAAGCTAGTACTTCTGTGTTAATGAAATAAACCATATCCAAATAACAGTATGGGACAGAACTCAGTGGAACTACTCCAATCTCCTGATATAATGATGGGTGTAATAAGGTAGAAACAATTAATTATTATTATTTTAGAAGAGTCCTGAGCCAGTAACTTCTTCTCACTGTGTAGCAGGGAAACTAGGATACTGGAGATAACCAGTAGCAGGAAAAATCATACATTGGTGGGGAAGCTACATACTTGCGTACTGAAAGGAATAGAAAAAACTTAATATATTTATTCTTGAATACATTTAATACATGCATAGTAGCATAACATGGCTCCATTAATGTTTCTGTACTTTGCATTTCCTCTTACAAAGAGATATTGGCATAGTGTGCTACCATATCTCTTAAGATTTTAGCGCAAGAATTCTAGTCAAAGCCAAACATATTAGTGGGACAAAGGCCTAAAATCAAGGGCAGACTTTAAATATTGCCCTTTTAAATGCTGAAAGTTGATAGAATAACAGGAATAGCATGAATATTCTGAAGGATATTAAGCCAGCTTGTAACACAAATATTTGTCATTATTTGGTGACTTGAATCTTTAATGATTTCCCTGAAAACCACAACTTTTTTGAAGGACAGACCAGATATATAAAGCAAAAATATGGAAAGTCTGTAAAATTCTGCACAGTTCAGAGGCGTATGTGTTTTTCATTTAAAACATTAAAGGGAATATAAAGTTAAAGTACCTGTCACCATCTCTCATATTCTGGAACTGCTTTGCGATCAGGCAAGAGAAGAGTGGGCCCACTTTTCCATTTGCCACTGGTGGCTCTACGATTCCACCAAGCCACACATCAATATTGCTGGATGAGCCATAAACATCTAGAAGTTTCTTTGCCAAACTTGGGTTGTTGAGAACACTTCCCAGTTGTGACAGGCTTTTAGGCTGAGATAAAGTGCAAAATTGTCTCCAATCATTGTAAGCTGGAAGAACAGAAAATGCATTTTATTTTAGCATCATTTGAAAGAATTTAACATCCATCAGAATATTAGGTCATATAACCAGGGCATCACTTCACTTATAACATTCTAAATTAATTTATGGCATCAGAAGACTTTAGAATTGCTATCTCATAGTTCCAATTCTAATATTAGAACATATTTTCTGCATCTTTTTCACCTCTGGTCTTCTGTGATGATTAAGAACTTATCCCCAATTGGATCCTGTATTCTTTTTTGCCCTGGTATCTAAAGGGGAGGTAAGATCCAGGAATCACATCTATTATGTAGTGAATATTGGGAGATTGTACATCTGTCTAAGCCCCCTCCTGAATGGGAACTGCTGGATATACCACTGTAGCAGAGCCTATAATACTGGTATAATGTTAGTTTCTACACACACACACGCACACGCACACACACACACACACACACACACACACACACACACACACACACACACAGTTTCCACCTGTAGCATTGTGTGCTGGTTGCTAAGCTGAAGGACCTACCCTTGATCCATTCATTATTTTCTGTGTCACTTGGCCTCTAGTCGACACATTTTGCAACCATGTGGCAGGATGCACCAGCTCCATTGCCTCAGAGTGGGAGTTGGTGATCCAATACCCCAACGTCTTCCTCTAGTGCCTAGGCGCACTATTCAAACCCATGTCCCTAAGGGTTTAGTCAGGACTCCTCACACTGTGTCATGGTTTAATTGCGTTTCATGTTTCAGTGTTAGACTGTATGGTTTTCCACGGTAATGGAACCCTACTGCCTTTACCTGGGATAGCATGATCTCTGCCGCGTTGCATGTTGAGCGCTGCCAGATCCAGCGCCACGTGTTCAGTGAGTTCAAACAGACGGTCTCGCAGCTCGTTGTTTATTACTTGATCCTGTTTCATCTGCTTGGCTGGTGTTCCGAGCAAACCACGGATAATTGGACCAATGCCACCTAGAAATACAAAGTAATGTGTCACATGACTTAAAAATGTCTTCCACCATGTTCATGTGTAATCCCAGCTGTCCTCAATGGATCTTACTTTGGAGATGACTCTTTATAAAAAACTTTGCTTGCACTTACTATAGCTACTGTCCTCTTGTTTATTTTGTAGCACTCAGCAGATCCCTCACTACCCTGCAAAATCCATACTTCTGCTAGGACATCATTTAAACTGGTGTACATTCCTTGCACAAAACAGGTTATTCGTTCATATACTCATTTATAGATACCGGGGTTACTGGGTTTTATTACCATTTGCTTTACGTAAATTTGTTGATACCCATACAATCATCCAGATTACGTTCATAGGACTATAGTGATTCCCAGAGGTTTGGGAGGTGTTGATTTATGAACTTGTCCCTTCACCACATTTTATTTATCTGTTGGTGAAGATTTAGGTCCCTGGTTCTAGTACTGGTGGAGATACTGGACCTGCGGAAATACAGAAGGCTCAGGAAAACTGGTCTCTAATGGCATGGTAAGTGAGACAGAGATCTCCTCTCAAAAGTTTATAAGACACTGAATAAAAGGCTAGAGCTTCCAGCCTCTCTTCTTAGCTCATGGATTTTTAGTTCTGTGTTCTCTTTGGTTAGGAACATTTGGGGCCTTTTTAACTGTTTGATGTGTTTAGTGAGAAACATCTTGAAAGGGGCATTGCACTCAATAACTGGTCTGTACATTGCTAAATATAAAGCAGTGATTACCTCTTTAGATCTTTATAATATTTCTTTGGCAATTAGTTGTGCTAAATAAAGAAGCTTCCAAACAGCCGTTGTCATGTGATGGTCAAAAAACATGAAGTTATTAATACAAATTCCTTGTTTTTTGACTAGATTTTTCTTTTGCAGTGGTGTGTTTTCTGTATTGTGTGATGGGGGAGGAGCTGCCTACAAAATGTGATGATACTAGATTATTAGCATTTAGTTTGAGCCCATTTTTAGTACTTGACGAGTTCACTAGGGAGAGTTAATTTGGGAATGTTTGGCTGTCAGAAGGTTACTTAACAACACCCCCAGCTTTGTTGTTGTTGTCTGCAAACTTTGTTAACTAGATGTCTTCTTTTTTTGCTTGGAGATATGAATAGCAGCAGATACTGAAAAGGAGAGGTCCCAGCATCGAGCCTTAAGGGGCACTGACGGTCACTTACTTACATACTTTCCAATGAGACACCTACAACGTTCTTTGTGTGGGGTCTGTCTTTCATCCAGTTTACTGTCTCTCTATCTTGCCACATCTGGGTTGATTTTTAAAAATGTTTAGTTTCTGTATGATAACAGCACGTGGAATGATGTTAAAGGTCTTTCTCAGGTCAAGATCCCCCATGTGTACCAGACAGCCACCATCTACACCCTCCATATCCCTTTTGAAGAAGATCACCAGATTCAAGGCGCTATGTCAGACTCCAAGCCGGTCACAAGTGGTGTCCCACAGGGCTCGGTCCTTGGCCCCCTATTGTTTGGCATCTACTTCTCAGAAGTACAGGCCAACATGGGAGGACTTTGGCTGACAAAGTTTGCAGACGACTGCAAACTGGGCGCCATAGTGGAAAGTGCATCGGACACGGATATCCTTCAGAAGGGACTCACGGAAACAGATAGCTGGTGCCAGAGCCATGGCCTGAAGTTAAACGCCAAAAAATGTATAGTCATACCCTTCGGGAAAAACAAGGTAACCCCAAGCTACCATATAGATGGCAATCCACTAAGCACAGAAGAGGTTATCAGGGACCTGGGGACCCAGGTTGACAGTGGCCTTTCTTTTGACACTCACGTTGCTAAAGTGGTTAGAAAGACCTTCTACATTGCCCACCTGATCATGAAGGGATTCACATCCAGATCTAGTGAGGTCATTGTTCCCCTGTACTCTTCACTTATCAGACCAATGATCGAGTACAATGCCCCATTCGGGATGTATCTCACCCGACATCTGCAGCAATTGGAGAGACCCCAAAAGTTCCTCACCAAAAGGATAAAGGGACTCCAAAATCTGTCATATGCTGCCAGATTGAAGAAACTCCAGCTCTATTCAGTCGCATACCATCTGCTCAGAGGTGACATGTGCCTGACATACAAGGCCATGTCCAACCCGAATTAATGGACATGCTCCACCTCAAAAATCCAAATCCACCAAAACCACTAGAGCAAGCGACTTAAACCTTAGCACGGATATAAATAGGACGTGCTGGAGGGATAGATTTATCACTCAGAGACTCCCTATGCTGTGGAATAAAATCCCGGTCCATGTGAGGCAGAGCACCTCGCTGACTCTGTTCAAGAGAAATCTAGACCTGTGGATGGGAGATCGTAGGTTTACCCCGGGAACCATCTCTGTGTCACTGCTGGACAGAGGCACAACAAACTAATGGGCACAGTATTTTTTCATATAAGGGGTGGCGTAAGCCACAAAAATTTGGGCTAGGCTTATAAATGCCTTAGGGCAGATAGCCTAGTATAAACCTATGAACCTATGAACCTAATAGATAGGATCTACCCTTCACAAAGCCAAAATGTTGGGGGTCAAGTTTAATAAGATTTTTGATATTGTAGTTTATGAGATCATTCCATGGATTTACAGATGAGTCTTGTAAGGCGGAGAGGTCTGTAGTTACCTGGGGAGATTGTAAGGCCACCCGTATTGAGGGACATCGCCACTGCAGTACAGAAAGGTCACCTTTTTCCTTTCTAACTTCTTCTTGCCACTTAAAACAGTTATTCTTGTAACTACAGCCATTAATTACAAAATTAATTTTATCGTCTGCTGTAGATGACTTGTTTACTGTGAAAGAAGTCTTATTTGTATATTGCAACATTATATTATTTTTTCTGTTTTTGTATTTCTAAAATTGTGCCTAATACTGTTAACATTTTGATGCCTAGATCTAGTTATATATATTTTTTTATTTTAGTTTTTGTAACTGTGTTATAAATGGAAAAGATGCCTTATTCTTCAGTTCACATATTTGTAAAATCAAATAAAAATAAAATATATTGGAGGAACATTCAATAATTTGGAGAGGGACGTGTGAGGAATTTGGCTGTGTAATGACATTAGTTAGTGTGCATAACAGCAACAGATAAAAGAGGGTTCCCCAACAATTTCCATACTCTCTGAACATTTTATTTGTGGGTGCCATGCTAAAAAAAGGGTGGACATAATGCATGATTTTACAAAACCAATAAAATAGGCTTTCAAAAATTTTGAAACGCCATTAAGTTCAGAAAAAAACAGAAAATGGGAGAGCAAAGATATCAAGAAAGAGGATTTTTCTTAGTAAGGTGAAGAGAGAAAGCAAGTATGAACTCTAAGATGGCTTCAGCCAAACTATAAATCATAACAGCATCAGTAAGCATTCTACGCAGAAAAAAAACGGTGAAAAGCAAAGTCCGCAGGACTCTGCTAATCTGCTGATTTTAATGGTGACATGTGAATCAAGCTTCCCAAACCTTGGGTAGAAAGAGCTGTCTTACATCATTAACTCAGGTGCAACCATCTCTAGTAACCCAAGAAAGTCCAGGCCTCCCAAACCAATGAAGAAAGCTGAGATAGGTCTGCTAATTAAAAAAATGTACAATTTTACAGGTTATTTATGAGTCAGCTCAATAGCAGAGGAGGAAGTTTATACTGCAGTCTAAAAGTATGGCCCAAGTTAGGACTGTGTCTGTTGAACTCCCATTATGACCACCAGTCAGACCACTATCAATGTAATCATTGTAAATGCTGTAGATGTAATAACTCATGCTGGCCTGGGGATTGATAATCCACTATCATCACTTTGTACAAGAAAACATTCAGGATGTTGAATCAGCTTATGCGGATATAAAAACTGGTTCCACTATAGGTTCCACAACTGGTTCCACTACAGGTTCCACTACTGGTTCCACTACAGGTTCCACTACTGGTTCCACTACCATCTATAGTGAATTAACCTGAATATAGGCTGTGAGCTCTAAGTTAACAAATGTCAAATGAATGAATAAAAATACAATTCTGATGGAGATTTCAAAGAGTACATTCAAACTAAATAAGGCTGTTGCTCATCACAGTAGCTTGAGGCATGACATCTAGATACAGAGAAGCCAGATGACAGGACGAAAGCTAACACAATTGCCCAGGGTCATTTACAAGGCAGATGGATAAAAGCAAGACAGTATGGGAAGATCGATGACCATGTCAAAGCAGGATTACAGCTGGAGGATCTCTAAGGTAGGCATACATGGTGGAGAGAATTGTTCTTAGCAAGGAGATATGAATGAATGATGTAACAACACAGCACTGTGATGTCAGACAGGATGACACTGCACTGTGACATCAGGGAAGATCTGGAAAGTGTAGCTTTCTTCTCTGCAGCAGATGGGATGCATCAGAAGGGGACAATAAAATGAGAAAGGACTTTAAAATGCAACAGAGAAATAGTCATAAGTTTGGCTTGTCCTATTAAAATGTATGAAATAATCAAAGTCTGGTCAAGCAGCGGTGGGGTGAGGGTGTCGAATATGACAATGACCAATCAGGAAAGGGTTCTGAAACAAACCATTGTACCTGACAATATCTGAAGGTTTTGTTGATGAAAAGAAACAAAATGCTGTGAAACATGAAATAATTTCAGCTAATACTTAGTGATTATTTATTAATTCCCTTTTGTTGTCAGGGCAAGTTCTAGTGAGCTATGATGTGGCATATTTGTGGTGTGAGCTTTCCTGAGTGCATTTTGTATTTTGGCTGGGTACCGAGAATACTTGTTGCTGCTGACCAAAATGTAATTAGGGGATGTGGGACTCAGACGTAAATCTACAGTCAATTGGCTGTTGAAGCATATTTCTAATCTGTTATTCAAGCTGGACTGAATAGAACAGCTGACATATATAAATTAGCAGTTCTTAATGTTTAAAGTGCTTAGTACATGATTAGTTTCAATATGGTCAGTCAGTGACATTGTGGATAGTCAGTGGCATTAGTGAGTGACTCAGTAATCCTCCAGCTCAACTCAGCTCTATACTTTGATGTCATTTGCTCCCAGCAATCTTACCTAGCTCTGCATTTTCCAGCCACTGACTTCCAGGGGGTCAGCTCTAAATGTTCCTGTGTCTTACTCCCAGAGGTCATTCTCAGCTCTAGACATTCCTGTATGGTACTCCCAGGTGTCCCGCTCATCTCCTAACTTTCTTGTCTCTTTTTCTCTGGTGCTCAGGTTTTGAGACTGCAGAGACTCAACAATCCTTAATGCAAACCTTGTCTGCTTATATTGACCCTCCTTGAGGTGTACACATGCTTCTAGAGATAAACTCTATTTCTGCTTATATCTCCCATCCCCAAGGTGTACATATGCTTGCACTGAAATTTCTGCAAATGGAAGGCATCTGTCAATGTTTTTCTTCTGTTTTAGAGGACATAGCATCCTTCATGGCTGTTCAAATCCCTAAACTTGTTTATTGTGTCTTGCATGTCAACCTTTGACTGGAGGAATATTAATTTATGAATTGTCTATATTTGTTAAAAGATAAAAAAACAACAACAGTAATACATGGCATAGTGTAGACCCATATACAAATGCAAGCACTGCAAGAGCTTTCAAAATCTTCTCAGCAAGTGGCACTAAAATTGCATTAGTCCACCATACCAAAGTATTAGGAGACATAATAGATGATAATCTTAAGTTTGACCTCCACATCCAAAGCAATATCAAGAAAACCCATAAAAACTAGGCATGTTATACAGAAATAAACATTTACTGAGCACACCCAAAAAAATTACTCTATCCAAAACTTAGCTCCTGTCCTCCCTACTCTATGGAGCATCAGTTCTAACTAATTTACAATTCTCCATAAAATAAACTTGAAAGCTGCTACAACAAAATTGTCAAGTTTGCTACTAATTCATCCTCTTTTACCCATCACTGTAAAGCTCTGCAAACCCCTAGCCGTCTGGAACTACCCCTCCACCTCTCCTACATTCAACTTATAACAAAACATAAAATCATACACAAACCATTAGCCTGCCCAGCTCTTGCCCCTTTAATTAACATATACGTCCCTAAAAGAACTGTCAGATCAGAAGACAACTTCTCACCATAAATTAACTGAATAAATCCCCTGGACAAAGCCTATACTCATACTCAGTAGAAAAAAATGGAACTCCTTACCTCTAACCACCTGAACTATTTCTAACCTACCCACCTTTAAATGTTCCTTAAAAGAATACCTTACAAAATCTCGGACCTGCTCCTGTGCCATTCCTGGCTGAACTTACTCACTACACTTCACTCACCCCTTCAACCTGCATCACACTTCACAAGCCTCTCCAACCTCCTACTCCACTCCTTTTTGTTTTCTCACTACCTAACCTTATTTAATTCATCTCTGCAGATGTTTACTCTACTGCTTTTGTCCCTACTCATCTCATCTGCCTGAAGACACCCTACCTTGCACAACCTTCGTATCTCCATCCTTCTTCAGTCTATAACCATAATATGAAGACCTCTCTCATACTAAGGCATCACTCAATTTCACCTCACTGTCTCTAATCATGTAATCACTGATATGTCTTTAAATATCTTATTAGCATTGTCTCAAGTCTCATTTATCATATACTAATCCATCTAACAAATAATATAACTATTGAGTTTTCCTCACATTTTCTCCAACTCATGTTATTGTTTTTCATTGCACTCTGTTTTCTATGTTTTTCTCATTACGACATTGAATTTACATGCAGCATTGCTGTTATTAATGATGTGTATCGAATGATCATTACATTAAATACCTAACGCTCAAACCCTAATTGTCGAAGCCACTATCCATCGAAGTGCCTAAACAGTGAACAAAAAGTTACCAAAATATTTCTCTTGGCCAGCACCATACATTACAACACAATAAATCAATAAACTTTAAAATACAAATGCCCAGAATAATGTACAAAACTGTACAATACATAACTAACACAAAAGTATTTTCAACTTTAATAAACAAACCATACTACATAAATAAAATTACAAAAAAAACAGATTCTATAACTAAATAATCTAGCAAACCAGAGTCAGCAAACGTGGGCATATCCTTACAAACAAACTAAAAACGGGCATTACCTGACTTTTAAAACAAGCACCTCACTTTATTTTCTTGATTTTTGCAGAGGGCAAGCACCCCTGCACCCCCATGTGTTGGGCTGTGCCCCGCCAGACCATCACAAATTAAATATACCGACTCTGAGATCACACTACATTGAGGAAAACGGTAAACAAAGAACACACAATGAATATTCATGCCATCATCGGTATGAATATTACTTTATTTTACCCAATTGTTGGATGGTAGCCAAGGTTTAAGTGGGAGTTTCTTTTAAGAATCTTGCAAGTTAAATACTGCTACGAACCTAGCATTCTAGGATGGCCAGCTAAAACTTTTCAACAACATTTCCTTCGATGTTTAGGTACTTCGACAAATAGCAGTTTTGACAATTAAGGTTCGATAATTACGTATTCAATGTAATGATCATTCGAAAAAGTGATATAAACCTATATCTGACAGCCCTTTTGCTTAAATAAATAGTGTATGATTATTGCGGTAACATTTTCTCTAAGCCAGTGCAGAGAGGCTATTTCATGTTTATATACTATTCAGTAGCTTCTTATATCTGCCTGAAGTTGCATAAACCTGATAATGACATGCTGGATAAATGTGGAATCCTTACCGACTCAAAATAGATTTCAGCTGTGTTGTTGTCAGAACACAATAACCTAGATAAAATCAATGTTATTATAAAAATGACACCTTCTAGTAAAAATGACCCACTTTATTACTGTAACAGTGTAGTCTGGCCAATGTGTCACGTTAGTGGTGTATTATTCAATTTAGGAGGCTAGCTGTTGGACTTACCTTCATGTACAACTCGCCATGTAGCAAAAAATGCATTGTGGAGAGGGACACTGGGGTACAGAGGGTGTTCTTGGAAAGTTTCATTCTGACGAGGCACTTTAGGCATGAGCATACCATGTCCAAAACGAAAAGCAGCGGTGGTGAAGACATTGGAAGTCGTAGGGTTCACAGATTCATTATAGCCTTGATATGGAGGAAGGAACTTTTGCATGGACTCTGTGCCGACCACATGAGGAAGGAAATCTCTGTACGTTATTATCTGAATGGGAGAAAGAGGAAGCACAGAGTATTACCACACATTCCTTGATCTACTGTTATTGTATTGGTGATCTAACAGGGAAAACACATAACTAGTACTTACTCATTTAATAAGCAATTCAAATAGATCATCATTAAAAGTTTTACATCACAAAACCATATTTTTACATGAACTACAAGGGGAGTTGGATCTTGAAAAGAAAACGCACGCAAATAAAGGCAGACACACCCCAGGACAGGAATAGGAATCCCAGATGACACTGAAGAAACTGAAGGAGGGCAGAAATGAGTGGTCTGTGCTGGATTGCTCATCCTGGGGAAGGGGGTGGTCTGCTGCATTGCTGACATTCACTGTGAAGGAATATTTCAGCATGAAGCCTGAAAGTTGAGGATGCATGTTTGACTCTGCCAAACAGCAATAATGCAATAACTTTGCAAGGAAGCATGTGGGGAAGAATGCACATAAGTGTTGTAGATATAAGGAATAGCAAGCCATTGTGTGTCAGCTGCCATTGGCTGGGGAACTTAATCCATAAGGAGGAAACCCATGATGGCTGCCTGGATGATGATCTCATACCACTGGCTGTTGCCATAAGTGGAATGAATAGGTGGGGGGGGGGGGCTAATGCTTTACAGGCAGTGAGGATGAGAAGAATAAATAAAAATAGTTTCAAAGGTTCTCTTAACAATGTAGGATAAATGCTTAATAATGCTGCATTTTAAATGGTATAACAAATATGACAAAAAATTATGGGACCCAGTCCAGCCTCATGGCACAGGGAGTTGAAGTCTGATTTTAATCCCAACAGCCTGTGTTTGATTAGTGAGGGGTGGGGTCAGGAGGATGTGAATGAGTGGTCATTGTTGGCTCTCCTATCCTGGGTGGTGGGGTGGGTGTTGGGTGGAAGAGGCTCTGATGTGCCACATGGGTAACACCAAGCAGGAGCACCGAATGTTGCGCCTGTGAACATGAGCTTGTCATGCACACACTGCTTTTGATGTGACATTCAAGGGCTCAACTATGTGGATTGTTCTGTGGAGAAAGATACATTTGTCTGCTAAGAGCAGTGGCTGTCCCCCCCCATCCCCCCTCCCTGCCACACGGCTATCACCAAAGGAGTCTGTAGGGTGTGTCTTAGATTGGGGTGCCTGTCTCTCACCCTCAGTGCACTGATGAGGCCATAGAAATTAATAGTCTGTAGGGGCTGTCTTAGACTGGGGTGCCTGTCTCTCACCCTCAGTGCACTGATGAGGCCATAGAAATGAATAGTCTGTAGGGGCTGTCTTAGACTGGGGTGCCTGTCTCTCACCCTCAGTGCACTGATGAGGCCATAGAAATGAATAGTCTGTAGGGGCTGTCTTAGACTGGGGTGCCTGTCTCTCACCCTCAGTGCACTGATGAGGCCATAGAAATGAATAGTCTGTAGGGGCTGTCTTAGACTGGGGTGCCTGTCTCTCACCCTCAGTGCACTGATGAGGCCATAGAAATGAATAGTCTGTAGGGGCCGTCTTAGACTGGGGAGCCTGTCTCTCATCCTCAGTGCACTGATGAGGCCATAGAAATGAATAGTCTGTAGGGGTCTGTCTTAGCCTGGGGTGCCTGTCTCTCATCCTCAGTGCAACAAATGGGCCTGTTGCATGAAGGTAGAAAAGCCATTAGGCAGGTCTTATGAAGCCTGGGGCCTGGCGAATGGGATAAAGTAAATGGCTAGTAGAGGTGATGACATTCATTGATATTGATATCGCTATAAATGATAATACAGTGTTTGTAGCATTTACATTTATATCAGGGACCTAGTTTGCAATCAGAGTTGCACTTTTTGTGGTATGTTGCATCAGTGTTTCACAATGTAATCCAAAGTACTATAATAGCCTGTGATAATGCTGTTTCTTAATTATACACTGGCAAGAATTCAAAAGCTGATTAGCTTCAGTACTTAGCTGTGATGATATTCATTTAGATGACAAGGGATGAATATTTTAATTTTTTACATTGTATGTCCAGCATAGGATTACAATTACCCCATCAACAACAATAAAGTTGTGTTTTTTTATGTTATTGTCACCTCGCATGTTTGCTGCATCACACAGTATCACACAGTGTGCAGTAACTCCCATCTGTACCTGACTGTGTCTAAATTTTCTCTCTGTTTCTTTAATTTTGTGTGCATTTATTTATCGCAATTTAAAATAAATCATCTTAATAATGAGAATATAGGCTGTGCTACCACATATTGACCTCATTGATAGGCGTAGCGTGTACTATGTTCTGCTTAGTTTTATCTCCGTTTCTTATATATTTTGATTTTCAGACAAATCATAGAAAACAAAAGTTACTAAAAGATAATATGTTAGGAGTTCCATGCTTACTATTTCAGAAAACACTTTATTGTTTGTAAAGTTTATCTGTTAACGTTTTTATGGAAAAAGAGAAATATTTAAAAGTGTTTCGACTCGGGGCCTTTATCCCTCTTTATTGCTAGATTAGATCCTGATTCCTAAGCTCAGAGTTCGAAATCTATGCCATGTACCTTAAGAATAAATACGTATTTGTGATTGCGACCTGTCATGTTACTTCTTTGTTAAGATACATTACACTGTGCCATATTGCGGAGGCTTAAATATTCATTTTTTGGACTATTTGAAGCTGTAACAATTGGCAACACTGGAAATTACTGGATAAATTCCTGCTATACAGCAATGTCACTAAACGAATGTTTCAAGGCTGACTGGTTTGTCCCAAAGAAAAGAAATGTGCAAAAAAAGAATGTTTCAAGGCTGACTGGTTTATCCCAAAGAAATGTACAAATAAAATAACATCTTCAAGAAAGTCTATATTGTTTATTTACAGCTGATACGGAACCTATACATACTTTATTTAAACTAATAAATATATGTATATTTGACTTGTAACAAAAGAATAATAAATTATAGTTTAGAAGGTCTATTCTTGGTCTATATTTCAAATATGCAAAATAATCAAAATATCATGGATTTTTTCTAGAAATGGTGCCAAGAATGTCATACGGAATTTTGTTAAAGTTCGAGGCCTCTGTTACGGACTTTCTGAATAACAGAACTCGTCAATAAGAACGTGATTTAAATTTGCTTTACTAAGTATTCTAACATCAACAAGCAACTGTGTTACTTAAGGTAACTAGTTCAGGAAAGTGACTATTACAGTAAGGAATACTGCAAACCAGCATGCAATCTGGATTGTATGCATAATGGCTTTGTCTAGTATATCTGCTTGTTTAGTTTTAGTCTTTTGCTAAGATGACATGGCCGGTTACAGAAGTGTATACCTGGACTAGGGACAAAAGGAAGCAAAATGCTTCTGTTTTGCTTAACTGAAATTAGAGGAGCCAGCAGTGAAAGGCTGCAAAATCTATAACTGAAAAATATCTTCGGAGCTATTAATCTGTTGGTGTATATGTTTATAACTGTAAATAAATGTGAAAGCTAACAAAATGGCTGACTATGCTACTGAGCTTACTGCCACCCCACCATTGTTGATAGACTCTGTTAGCTCTGTAAAAGCTCTTCAGTCAATATTACTAATTTGTAGCATTGCATGCCTGCAGCTAATCTGTTTGCTATAAATTTGTATATACTGTGCATTCTTATTTTATATAGGTATGTATATATATATATATATATATATATATATATACATGTGTTTGTTCATGCCCAATGTTGATTTTTATTGCCTTTGTCTTGTTGGTTAGTTTGTGGCTGAAAAGGGTCTTTGGTGTATCCCAAATCAGCAAATAAAATAAAATAAAGTATTATTTATGAAAATCTCTTCATGTCTATATATATATTTGCTTTATAATGACTGTTTTATGTAGCCATTGTGCCTTCTTAATTGTGAAATGATGTGATTCTTTTCTTCCTTTTGAATATTAGAAGGCAGCCTCATGCTGGAACAAGTCTGAATGGATGAGAATAGGATGGGGTGTTTTTTGGTGCCATGTGAGGCGCTGGAAGCCCTGTCCTCTCTATTTCTTAAAAAAAAACAAACGATCAAACAAACAAATGATCAAGCAAACAAACGATCAAACAAACGATCAAACAAACAAACAAACAAACAAACAAACAAACAAACAAACAAACAAACAAACAAACAAACACACAACAACAACAAAAAAAGACATCCTCTACACCTATATTTGATGAAGCACATTCTGCAGATTTGGGTAAGCAGGAACAAAAGAACGACACATTGTTTCAGAGGATTGTGGGTAAAGATTATCCCTCATCTTGCCTCCATATACTCATGTAAGTGATAATCGAGCACTAAATTTAACTTGTAACATACTATTTTGTGGTGATTTCTGCATTTCCTGCAGACAACGTTCATGTGTGCATGATTCAGTTTGGCCTGGCAGGCCCTGCTGCTCAGAGTTTAAAAGTACAAAACTCCTCTAAAATTATGTTTGAAAACAAGAACTCCTTATCAGGGCTTTTAAGATTCTTAAAATAAGCCAAAGTTCTATTACTGTTGGTAATCTAACAGAAAAAAAATGAAGATATTTGCTTACAAATCACAAAAATTCATTTTTCTAGATCTGAGTCTTTTAAACGAATTCAGACTGTGTATATCGGTAGAATATGAGGATTGTTAGATGTTGATGAAGGAATAAATAAATATTTAACATTCTGACCATTGAGGATTAAGCACAATTTGTAAAATAGTTACATATTGCCAAAAAATCAAAACATATCAGCAAATATTGTATGTGCCTCATTTTTGCAGTCAGTAGAAAACATATAAACAAACCAACAATATACAGACCTGTTGCATGGCTCCTACAATCTTCCTTGTCTCTTGGAATATTATTTCACCGCTCCAGTGAGGGTTTATTCTCTTCAGCTCCTTAGCGATTCCGTTATGCTCCCTTACAAAAAGTGTATGCATAGTTACAAGACCCAGCTGTTCACTTGCTCGAACATCACCTGCAATGACAATGTCACATTGTTTCATATCACCTGCTGATTTAGGTCTGCATGGTAAATAATGAACTTTTATTTATTTACTTAGTTATTATTTTTTGACATTTCCCTGTGCTTTGCATCGGCTGGTCCCATTCCCTACATTTGTTACAGTCTGGACATTTATATTTTTAGTAAAAGTGTAGCTGCTCAATGGCAAATATGCTGTGAGAGCATAGACCTAACAAGGATATATGCGCCACTATCTGTGATCTAGCATTTGTAAGCATATTATTATAAAAAATAAGTGTTTCTGTCAGCCTCTTGCTCTCCTCTGATCCAAAAAGGCTAGTGCAATGATATGTAATTCTTAGACTTGACAAGATTAATTCAACACCTTGTCCTTCCAAACTCACTCCCCAAAAATTCAAAAAATAGCAGTTTCTATGAAAAAAGACTATTTTAGACAACTGGTTCCATTTTAAGAGCATAGTATATTTAAAATTAGCAGATACAAAATGTACATCTTTCTTTAGGATTCACTGAAGTCCCTCCAAACCACTTTGATTAACTAGCTTTTTAAAACTGCATATTTTTTCTATCAGCAGCGGGATAAGTCATTCATAGGTGAATGTGAGGCTAACTGTCCTGAAGGGTTATTTTAATCCTAGCCAATAACCTGAGGTCACAATCAATCCCTACACCTTCTGTTCACGAGGCGAACACCTTAACCATTATGCTACCCCCCATTCTTCAATAGGGGTTTTCACCTTGCGCCTCCAGAATTATTATAATGACCTGTGAAGTTTTTATAACTTGGAGCAAGGGCAAACATAAGACTCACTGGCCTTGGAATATCTATGAATCATACCTCTTAGTCTCTTAGCAGAAGAAATCTGGACAAAGGCAAAAATAATGAAGGGTCAAAGGCCCAAAGAAATAGGAATACATTTTAAATGTTGCTCTTACAAAGATAAAAAGTTGCTTGAATAAAAGGTGTTGCATTATTTCTGAAGTGCATGAAGTCTGAAACTCACGTGTCTGTCATTATGTATTGACTTCAAACCTCAATGATTTGCCAGAAAACTAAAAATTTATGAGGAGAAGACCAAAAAAATAAGGCAAAAATCTGGACAGTTGAGAGGTATGCAGTATGACTCTATGAATCATCTAATTCGCTAGGGACGGCTTGCACCTGTCACCCCTGGGCTTTCGGATATTGGCAAAGGCTCTTGCCACCCCCATAGTGCCTTTTTTAGGCAAGGCTCAAAAGACAAACCCACCTCCATAGGTATCACAAGGGATAAGAAACTAAGAGTAATGCTACTCAACGCCAGAAGTCTAAACCTCAAGATGCATGCACTCGAAACTCTCCTTAGCATGGAGAACATCGATATCTGTGCAGTAACAGAAACCTGGTTCAAGGCTCCCGAGAGCACCCCAGCACTACCAGGTTATACCTCATACCATGTTTTTTGACCCCAAAACTTGGACAGAACCACAAAAGGAGGGGGAGTATCAATATTCATCAAAGATACCCACACCTCCAGGTTGGTAGCACAGCACGAAGCATCAGAGACTATCCATGTGCAACTAACAGTGGGTAAAACTGCCTTCCAGTTTATAGCCTGCTACAGACCACCCTCCCAAACCCAGGAACCCCACTCGGCCTTCCTGAGAACACTGGAAAATATGAAGGTCTCTCCAACCACCATTATATTGGGCGACTTCAACTACCCTAACATAGACTGGGAACATTACTCTAGCTCCAACACCCTAGCCCAAAGGTTCCTAGAATTTATAAACTCAAATGCTATAGAACAACTTGTTGCCCCTCCCACAAGAGGGGAAAACATACTCGACCTGATCATCACCAACATGGGGACTCTATGCTCCAGACCAGAAGTGTATCCCTCACTGGTAAGATCAGACCATAAACTAATCTCACTAGATATTCACATCCCGACCCCAGCCCCTGCCCAGAAAACCACAGTGAAAAACTTCTCTAAAGCAAATTTCACACTCCTCAAAACCGAGGTGGAATCCTTCAAAGCCCCTGGGCCTGTGGAAAATACGGCCCAGACCGCAGAATCCTTTATAAACACATTCTATGAACACCTTCAGGAATGCATGGATCATGCAATCCCAAATAAAACCAAGACCCAATCCTCCAAAGTTAGGCGTCCTGTCTGGTGGACCCCAGCCATAAACAAACTATACAATAGAAGGAGGAAGCTACTACATGATAGAGCAAAATCCCAAAAAGGGAAGGCATCTCTGATCAGTATTAGCAAAAAACTATGGGCACTCATAAAATCATCTAAGGCCAGCTTCGAGAGAAAAATTGCACAGGACACTAAGGATAATCACAAGGCTTTCTTTAGTTATGTTAGGAACCTGGGTGGGAATTCCCAGATATGCTCAGAATTAGTCCAAAATGACAAAAAATGCATCAAACTCACAGACATTGCCAACATCCTAGCTGACAGGTTCAGTGCAAACTCCCCCCCCCTTCCCCACCAAAAGGGCAAATATCTATCCCAGCAGAGTACTGCCCCCTGACATCTCAGATGCTCAGGTAAGAGCCGCCCTCTCCAAAGCAAAAAACACAGCATCAATGGGACCAGACGGTGTCCCAGGCTGCATCCTACATGAACTCCAAGAAGAACTAAACCCAAACATAAAACTACTGTTCAAGCTCAGCCTTACTACAGGATATGTACCCAAAGAGTGGCGTACAGCAACAGTGGTCCCTCTCCACAAAGGTGGTGCCTCAACGGATCCTGGAAACTATCGCCCCATAAGCCTGACTAGCTTGGTCTGCAAAGCTATGGAAAGGATCATCATGGACCTCATAAATAAAAATATTGGAGACCTACAGACACTGGATCCTACCCAGTTCGGCTTTGTTAAGGGCAGATCCTGCCTCTTAAACCTGGTTGATTTCTTTGAAACAGTCACCAAGGCTATTGACGAGGGGAAGATGGTCCACACAGCCTACCTGGACCTTGCAAAAGCCTTCGATAAAATACCCCACTCGGGCATTATAGATAAGCTCACCAGCTTAAATATAAACCCCTATGTCACTAGATGGGTTGCAAACTGGCTCAAGGACAGAACCCACATGGTTAGAATTGCTGGAGCCATGTCAGACTCCAAACCAGTTACAAGTGGCATCCCACAAGGGTCAGTCATGGGACCTCTCTTGTTTGGTATATATTTATCGGAGGTACAGGCTAACATGGAAGGACTGTGGCTGACCAAGTTTGCAGATGACTGCAAACTGGGCGCCATAATCGACTCTCCAGCCGACACAAGCATCCTACAAAAGGGCCTCATAGAAACAGACAACTGGTGCCAGAGCCATGGCCTCAAGCTAAATGCCAAAAAGTGTATAGTCATCCCCTTTGGCAAAAACAAAGTGCCCACAAATTATCACATAGGTGGTAATCCATTAAGTACGGAAGAAGTAATTAGGGATCTGGGGACCCAAGTTGATAGCAAGCTCTCATTTAACAACCACGTGGCCAAAGTGGTTAGAAAAACATTTTATATAGCCCACCTAATCATGAAGGGATTCACATCTAGATCAGGGGAGGTCATCGTGCCTCTTTACTCATCTGTCATCAGGCCCATAATTGAGTACAATGCACCTTTTGGGATGTACCTTACCAGACACCTGCAGCAACTGGAAAGACCACAAAAGTACCTCACCAAGAGGATCAAAGGGCTCAAACAGATGCCATATGCTGCCCGGTTAAAGAAACTCCAGCTCTACTCAGTGGCATACTGCCTGCTCAGAGGCGATCTGTGCCTAATGTATAAAGCCATGTCCAACCCGGAATTAATGGACATGCTGCTCCTCAGAAAATCCAAATCCCATCGAGCTACGCGCTCGAGAGACTTGAACCTCAGCACTGAAATAAATAGGACATGCTGGAGGGACAGATTCATAACCCAGAGGCTCCCTTCACTCTGGAATAAAATCCCAGTCCAGGTTAGGCAGAGTCCCTCATTGACTCTCTTCAAGAGGAATCTTGATGAGTGGATGGGAGATAGTAGGTTTACCCCGGGTATCACTTCTGTGTCACTGTTAGACAGAGACACAGTATACTAACCTCGAAAAAGGGCATAGCAAAATTAATTTAAAATGGGTGGCGAAAGCCAAACACACTCTGGCTAGGTTTATAAATGCCCTAGGGCAGATAGCCTAGTATGAACCTATGAATCTATGAACCTATAATAAATGTAACAATGTGAAGAAGATCCATATATCTAGAATGATGCAGAATGATGTAAATGGATGAGAATGAAGGGGTGAACTTGTACTTAGATTATCAGATTGGAATTTGGAACACTGTGATCCCTATATCCTTTGCCACCATAAAGTTTTATGCACAGATAATCAAACTTAAGTTATTTCATGTCAATTAATATTTTCTCATGATGTTTTATATTATTGTATGCAAAGCACACACACACACACACACACACACACACACACACGCACACGCACACACACACACATAATACACACACACACACACACACACACACACACACACACACACACACACACACACACACACACACACACACACACACACACACACACACGCACACACACACACACACGCACAAATGCAGAAGTAAACTCACATGCAATCTGAACTTAAAACACTTGAAATGGTAAAAAACTTTTCATGGTAGAGACGTTGCTTACCACCAATGAAGCAGGGTACTGGTGTGTCATTCACTGGAGCTGATGCTCTCTGCACAATGAGGCAGGCGCTATTTGGATCATGATCAAAGGGTAGGTAAGCCAGTCCACTATCAGTGAAGTTCTTATTAATGTCCATCAAGCCTTCTGGGCTGCCGAGGACGCGCAGGCTGTTTGCCACTGTTTCTGTGCTGCCGTACACCATGCTGCCATCGATGAAGGAGGTAAGGGCATTCATTTGCTGCCGGACATTGACATCTCCAAACATGTAACCCAGCTCTCCACTGCCACATACTGGTGAGGAGCGGAAAAACGGAAGACAGCTTGTTTGGTTAATCCGAGGATCACCAGGAGGTACCTAGGGAAAGGGAAAATAAGTTATGTTTGTGTTTACTATAATAATTTCCTTAGAACATGCCTGGAGTATCTGCTGTTATGACTTGTGTAAAAAGCAGTTTCAGCCAAAGTGTAACCAAACATACACTATATACACCACAATGCCATTTTCTAATATGATTTATTTTTCTTGCTATCTGACATACTCAGATTTAAATAAAATGCCCTGGCATAGTTATCTTAGTTTTTGATTTTATAGTGTCTTAAACATACTATTTTAGAAAGCTTTGTTGACTATTTCTTCTTTTAGTGAAGTCTGCAATTAAATGATTATTTTACTATTAAAATATATACTTTCATGTATTGTCTGAGACTAGGGGCTACACTTGTTTGAAGGATTACACTCTAGAAGTTGGAGTATTTTTCCAAAACTCCTGGTTAATCCCGTTGTCAATTATAGAGAAACAGAGGAAAATACAAAGTTTTATCAATTATCATTACAGAAACACAGAAATGAAGATGACAAAAATTAGAAGACATGAACAAGGATGGTAGGGTGGTTAGAAAACTGGTTCACAGGCTGCAGAAAGCAGGAATTCTGATAAAGGATGAGAAATCAGCCAGAAGAGAGATGCCACATTGCTTGGTATTGGGCGGTCCTGTAAAGTATTTTTTTGTAAATGGTGCAGTTGTGAAGCTGGCCAACAAAATTACTCTGCTTATTAATGTCACTGAAACTAGTAAAGTAGTCATTAATAATGGAAGCAACATTTGATGAACTTCATTAAAGAAAACATACTGGGCAGACAAATGTGAGCTAAACTTTAATACGAATAAGTTCTATTCAAAGATTTGCACTTTCACAGAGGATTATGGGTAATGTGAAGTCTAGGGTGAGTGACCATGGATGTCTGTAGAAAGAAAAGGACTAATGGTGACCTTCACACTTAGTTATGTGACACAGTGCTGGAAGGTTCTGGTGATGGGTAATGGGACTGTACGATGCAAAAAGCTAGGGTGAACTCAGGGGAACTAATGCCATGTTTTATATTACGTAAAACATTGGTAAAGCCACAATTGAAATGCATAAATCTAGAGGGCCCACAGAGATCTGAAAATCAAGTTGGCGAAGACTACCCAGAAGGTTCCATCGATGAAGGCTGGGACATGTGCTGCTGGGAAGGCAAGGACTATGAAGAAAAGCAGGAAGAATGACCGTACTTCTTTTGGAGAAAATGAAGGATTGCAATGAAATTGTATAATCTCACCATATAGTTCAATGTGTTTTCCAAGGAAAAAAAAAAAAAAGACAAATGTCTGAGTAAATGGAATACTTTTTATATAGAGTGGTAGGGCCCTGAAAGAACCTGCTGGAGAAGTTGATGGTGTATCAGATAACAAAGGGATTTAAGTGGGTTTGTCACTGGCTGAAGCTGTGAAGATAAGCGGAATGAAGCTACACAAGGCTTTTGCTGAAATAAAATTAGTTCACTCTCTGAAGCACTAATCCTCACTTGACATTGTGTGTTTGTATGCATGGAAAACCTTCCAGCCCACAACTGTCTGAGATTAAACAACAGCTTGAATCACTGCCTACAAATAATAAAAAAATAAACAAAAAAAATTCTATGAAATGTCATGAGAAATAAGAGTGGCTGATGAACCTCATATACATCGCAGCAGCAGCAACACTTTCACATTTTGTTTTGCAGTTTATAATGCAAACTGCTAGAAGTTTCTAAGGGGGGAGAGGCTGTGGGAATTCTGTATAAGCAATGCTTTTTAGTGTTTCCAAGCACCTGGTTTTGCCAATGTTCTTCTACATTTAAAACAAATGAAATGCAGACAGATTAGTTGTGGATTATTTGCTCTCACTTAACAAGATGGAGTAAAACTGATTAAATGAGGAAATTACTTGTACTCTAACTTCAGCTCAGTCTGTTTTTCCTGTATTAAGCCATTTTTGTGATTCAGATATCACTTCTGATCTGCAGGCTGTTCATTTCATTGAGTAATTCCCTTGCGCTAACCATGCTATGCGTTTCCTCATGCCTGAAACTGGGATAACAGTCATCACAACTGGATGACTGAACTGAATAAGCTGAGGAATTTTACTCAGAAAATTAGACAGGCCAGCACAAACACAGACAGAAATTTACTAGACAGCATGATGTGTGATTAAATACAACACAATATGCGATAAAATACAACCTGATGTGTGGTTAAATACAACATGATGTGCGATAAAATACAACACAATGTGTGGTTAAATACAACACGATGTGTGATAAAATACAACACGATGTGTGGTTAAATACAACATGATGTATGATTAAATACAACACAATGTGTGGTTAAATACAACATGATGTGTGATAAAATACAATGGGGTGTGTGATTAAATACAACACAATGTGTGATTAAATACAACACGATGTGCGATAAAATACAACACAATGTGTGGTTAAATACAACACAATGTGTGATAAAATACAGCACGATGTGTGGTTAAATGCAACATGATATTTGATTAAATACAATGGGGTGTGTGATTAAATACAACACAATGTGTGATTAAGTACAACACGATGTGTGATAAAATACAACACAATGTGTGGTTAAATACAACATGATGTGTGATAAAATACAACACGATGTGTGGTTAAATACAACATGATGTTTGATTAAATACAATGGGGTGTGTGATTAAATACAACACAATGTGTGATTAAATACAACACGATGTGCGATAAAATACAACACAATGTGTGGTTAAATACAACATGATGTGTGATAAAATACAACACGATGTGTGGTTAAATACAACATGATGTTTGATTAAATACAATGGGGTGTGTGATTAAATACAACACAATGTGTGATTAAATACAACACGATGTGCGATAAAATACAACACGGTGTGTGGTTAAATACAACATGATGTGTGATAAAATACAACATGATGTGTGGTTAAATACAACATGATGTTTGATTAAATACAATGAGGTGTGTGATTAAATACAACACAATGTGTGGTTAAATACAACATGATGTGTGATAAAATACAACACAATGTGTGGTTAAATACAACATGATGTGTGATAAAATACAACACAATGTGTGGTTAAATACAACATGATGTTTGATTAAATACAATGGGGTATGTGATTAAATACAACATGTGTGGTTAAATACAACACGATGTGTGGTTAAATACAACATGATGTATGATAGAATACAACACGATGTGTGGTTAAATACAACATGATGTGTGATAAAATACAACATGATGTGTGGTTAAATACAACGTCATGTTTGATTAAATACAATGGGGTGTGTGATTAAATACAACACGATGTGCGATAATATACAACACGATGTGTGGTTAAATACAACATGATGTGTGATAACATACAACACGATGTGTGGTTAAATACAACACGGTGTGTGATAAAATACAACACGATGTGTGGTTAAATACAACATGATGTGTGATTAAATACAACATGATATGTGGTTAAATACAACATGATGTGTGATAAAATACAACACAATGTGTGGTTAAATACAACATGATGTGTGATAAAATACAACACAATGTGTGGTTAAATACAACATGATGTTTGATTAAATACAATGGGGTGTGTGATTAAATACAACACAATGTGTGATTAAGTACAACACGATGTGCGATAAAATACAACACAATGTGTGGTTAAATACAACATGATGTGTGGTTAAATACAACATGATGTGTGATAAAATACAACATGATATGTGGTTAAATACAACATGATGTCTGATTAAATACAACATGATGTGTGGTTAAATACAACACGATGTGTGATAAAATACAACACGATGTGTGGTTAAATACAACACAATGTGTGGTTAAATACAACATGATGTGTGATAAAATACAACACGATGTGTGGTTAAATACAACATGATGTTTGATTAAATACAATTGGGTGTGTGATTAAATACAACACAATGTGTGATTAAGTACAACACGATGTGTGATAAAATACAACACAATGTGTGGTTAAATACAACATGATGTGTGATAAAATACAACACGATGTGTGGTTAAATACAACATGATGTTTGATTAAATACAATGGGGTGTGTGATTAAATACAACACAATGTGTGATTAAGTACAACACGATGTGTGATAAAATACAACACAATGTGTGGTTAAATACAACATGATGTGTGATAAAATACAACACGATGTGTGGTTAAATACAACATGATGTTTGATTAAATACAATGGGGTGTGTGATTAAATACAACTCAATGTGTGATTAAATACAACACGATGTGCGATAAAATACAACACGATGTGTGGTTAAATACAACATGATGTGTGATAAAATACAACACGATGTGTGATAAAATACACCATGGTGTTTGATTGAATACGGTGTGTGATCAAATACAACACAATATGTGATTAAGGCAAGTGTATTAAATTGGTAAACGATCTCTACCATCAGAAAGTTCTTCAAACATTTTTTATTTTATTTTTTTGAAAATAAAAAGTGCACTTCAGTCAGAAAGTGATGAAATGACCTTCGTGAAGCACCTTTTAACAACTTTTTTATGTAACACACATTAAGAAGTTAACAACTGGGCTTGCAATCCCCTGACTTAGAAGGTAAATGTGTGGCCTTTTCCCACAGCAATGGTCTCATATAACATACTAATACCTGTAAGGAAAGTTCTTGGGTTGTTACCCTGCCCCTCTGTTATAATTCTTGACATTGCAAAACTGGTATTTGTTATCTATGTTGCTTTTAGAAGCTCTAAATAAAAAAACATTCTGGGAAGTCAGTTCTGTAGTTCTAGAAATTGTAAGACTGATTTATTTCTACTTGGAGACTTAGAGTGAAATTCTTAGCAGTACAGCATTATGCCTTATTTGGGAAGAAAACAGTAACATGCAACTTTTGAGGTGTTGACAGCTGTCTGAACGGGTACTGTTCTGTTCATCACACTTGATGCTGTTTGAAAAGAACAGTTTCTACTTGTCAAAACTGAGATGAAAATGATTGCAGACAATACACACTTTAACTTGCTTTGCTCACAGGGTTGCCATGGTATCTCTATGGCACTGTTGCAGTGTGACTCAGAGATGACTTTTCTGGTAAGTCTGGCATGTAGACTGCTGTTAAAGAAAGCACAACATACAATAATTAATCATTGGCTGGTAAAAAACCCAGCCACTGGGGATGCACAAGCTAGTACATTTCTTTGTGCCGGTCCCAAGGCCGGATAAATGGGGAGGGTTGCGTCAGGAAGGGCATCCGGCGTAATATTTTGCCAAATCATACATGCAGACAACAGTACAGAAAGAAGTATCAATGAACAACAAAGCAGGACCCAAATTGCTACACCACAAAACGAAACAAATAAGCCAGTAAAAAAAATTTATTCTCTAGTGCCTCGGCCACAGTAAGCCATCAAGGAGTAACACATCACATTTACAAAAAAGTTTATATAACACCAGCTACTTCCATCAATCACCAATCAAACAATTAAACAATTAAATCATTAAAATAATTAAAAGTTAATAAGAATACATCTCAAGCAGTATTTTAAACAATACTTCTCCAGCAACAATTTGTATTCAGACCCCTAGGAATCAGGGTTTCATACTTCAAAATAAAAATTGTTTCTTTCTTTAAAAGTGCATTCTTAATCAAATTATCATTAAATTCACTTATGAAAACCTATTATAAAATAGTTGCTGACAAACTATCACATTTTCCTTCATGAAATTCATAAAAATGCTGAGCTAAAGGTCTCTCTAATTTTTTTACCCTAATGTCCCTCAGATGTTCCATTAATCTGGTCTTAAACATTCTCTTAGTTTGACCAATATAAAACTTATCACAACCACATCTGATGGCATATATATCTCTCTCAGTTTTACAATTATACTGGCCATTTGCTCTAAAATCAATATTGTTTATTTAGGGGAAAAAGTTTATTACATATGGACAACCACTACATTTTCCACATGATAACGTCCCTCTTGTAGCAATATGGTAATAGAATTTCTCATCAGGTTTATAAAATCTAGTATGTACTACCATATCCTTAATATTTCTACCCTTCTTGTAAGAAAAAATTAACTTCTTCTCAGTTAAACTTTTGAGTTCAAAAAAATTTTTTAAGAAATCCCAAAAATGCAATATACATTTTTTAATATTCTCGCTACAGATATTATAAGTAGAAACCATAAATATCTTTTCCTCATTATTATAATTCATGATATAATTCTTACATTTGTTTTTATATAATGGCCTATTATTATATCTATTATCAAGTATCTTCTGAATATCTGATTTAATTAATTTGACATCATATTGTCTTTTTTCAAACATATTCCTAGTACTTTGTATTTCATTCATAAATATATTATCATCATTACATAACCAGGAAATTCTCAAAAATTCACCATACGGTAAGGCTTCAATAGTATGTTTTGGGTGAAAACTAGTGCCCATTAAAAATTCATTCGGTGAGTCAAATTTTCTATGGATGCTTGTAATAATATGTTTGCCCACAATACCCTGTAAATTAATATCTAAAAAGGAAACTCTTGATCCACATTGTACTCCATCAAAGGATATATTAAACCTATTTGTTTGAATATCCTGTATAAAGTCATTCACTAAATGTCTGCCCCCTTCACATAAAAAAATTAAATCATCAATAAATCTAAAATAAAATTTTACATAATTTTTAACAAAGCAATTAGTATAAATACATTCTTGTTCGACTAATCCCATAAAGATGTTAGCATACATTGGTGCGAACGGCGCACCCATTGCTGTACCTTGAATTTGATGAAAAATTTGATTATCAAAATAAAAATAATTATTTTCCAAACAAAACTTCACTAAATCTAAAACATAATGTGTTAATGGGTAATCTCCCATCCGTTTATATACTGCCTCAATTCCAAATACATGTTTAATATTAGTGTAAAGACTCTTCACATCCATTGTCACCCAATACATGTTGTCTTTCCATATTACATTTCTTATTTTATTAAGAAAATCAAAAGAATCTTGTATATAAGACGGGAGTTTCTGTGCTTCCTTTAACTTGATGCAAAATGACTCCCAGATTATGTAGGAAATATCTACTGGCAGAAACTATAGGTCTACCAGGAGGATTCCTAACATTTTTATGAATCTTGGGTAGGCAATAAAAATAGGCTGGACCATAGTCTTCTACATTTAATTTATTCTTAACATCAGCTTCTAACCAATATCCTAATCTCAAGCCTCTCCGTATTAAACAGGTATAATTATTTTTAGCCTGTTTAACAACATCTTCAGAGACTACACAGTATATAGTTTCATCCCTTAATAAATCTAAACACATTTTATAATACTGTGTATAATGCATAATTATTATCTTATTCCCTTTGTCAGACGGTTTGACAATTAATTCTTTCTGTTTGGAAAAATTAACTAATTCAGACCACTCCCTTTTAGATAAATTATAACTAACCTGTGTCAAATCTAAACTATTTAACAACAAATTAACCTCAAATTCAACCATCGCATGAAAACTTTTAATACCTTCATGTGAAAAAGGGGGCCTAAATGTACTTTTTGTAGTCACTCTGGAAGCATCTATGACACAATAGGCATTTAAATCACTTTCACAGGATACAAAAGATTCACTTGTATCTAAATCTGAAACATATTCATCAGTGATATGTGTATTATCAAAAACAGTTTCCACACCAACATTCAAAAACGGTAAACAATGAAAATAGTACCGTAAGTGCAATTTACGCACAAATCTAAACAATTCTGTTTTACATTCATATTTCTTTGGTAGAACAGTAGGTACAAATTTTAACCCATGATTCAATACTGTATAAATGCTGTCATTAATCTGACAACCAGATAAATTAATTAGAGCGTTAGAATCAGAACATAATTCAATACCATTTTGTCCTTTTATTATCGTGCCATTGGCGTGGAGGCCCTCCTCTTTGTTGTTCCTGCTCCGAATAACTTCTCTTTTGTTGCCTCCCATAAACCCTTTGTGGACGAAAATGTTCTGAGAAATAGGAGTCATCCACCGGAGATGGCAAAGGTGGAAAGTCATGATTCATTATGTTATCACCATATTGTCTATCATGTGTACTGGCAGGTATATTGACATTAGTCATACTCACAGTTCTTTCTTTAGACCAGCCAGCTTCACTTTGACGACGAGGTTTAGAACGTGAACACTGACTGGATCCCCTGAAAAAGGCAGTGCCTTTTTCAAAATCACGGAGGTCCCTTTGTATTTTATGCATTTTTTGCTCAATAACTCTTTTGTCCTGTAAATTTAATTTGTCTCGAATATCACATAGGCAAGACTCAAATTTAGCCCTGTCTATAACAGACATTAAATTAGTACACACCATGTTAATATCTTTTTTTATATTGGACAATTTAATAATGTCTCTTTCAATTAGAATATTAAGCCATTCCCTAGAGCAGAGATGTGTCGCTTTTTCCCATCTCTGCTGAAACACCTTATCAACTGCGCAAGTTCCAATGAATGGCTCAGAAGGAAATTTAATGGCTCTTAACCCTCGTGGTATAATATCAAGGTCCAAATATCTTATTTCTTATATCTTATACAGTGCAGAAAGACATACCGGATCAGTCGAGGCCCGGGTTAACAACGACCACCACCAGTACTGTTGGCCAATAGGGTGCTGGCGGAAATTGGGCTACTGTTGGCTGAAGGAAGAGAAGAGGGGAAAGGCATGCCCGAAGGCAGGTAAAGGCTAGGACTGTGATAGTGAGGGTCGGAAGTTTGAATGTCAGCAGTATGACTGGTATAGGGAGAGAGCTAGCTGATATGATGGACCAAAGGAAGGTTGGTATATTGTGTGTGCAAGAGACCACATGGAAGGGGAGCAAGGCTAGGTGTATCGGAGGCAGTTTCAAATTGTTTTATCATGGTGTGGATGGGAGGAGAAATGGTGTAGGCATTATCCTGAAGGAACAGTACGCTAAGAGTGTTTTCGAGGTGAAAAGAGTGTTGGATAGAGTGATGTTTATGAAGCTGGAAATTGATGGTGTAATGATGAATGTTGTTAGTGCATATGCTCCACAAGTTGGGTGTGCGATGAATGAGAAAGAACAATTTTAGAGTGAGTTGGATGAAGTGGTGATGACTGTACCCAAGGGTGAGAGAGAGGTGACTGGAGCAGATTTCAATGGGCATGTTGGTGAAGGGAACAGAGGGGATGAGGAAGTGATGGGTAGGTATGGTGTTAAGCAAAGGAATGCAGAAGGTCAGATGGTAGTGGATTTTGCGAAAAGGATGGACATGGCTGTGATGAATACATATTTTAACAAGAGGGAGGAGCATAGGGTGACATAAAAGAGTGGAGGAAGATGCACACAGGTGGATATCTTATGTAGAAGGGCCAATCTGCAGGAGATTGGAGACTGTCAAGTGGTGACCGGAGAAAGTGTAGTTAGGCAGCATAGGATGGTGGTTTGTAGGATGACGATGGTTATCAAGAAGAGGAGGATGAGTGTGAGGGCAGCACCAAGGATCAAATGGTGGAAATTGAAAAAGGGTAATTGTGAGGTGATGTTCAGGGAAGAGTTAAGACAGGCACTGTGTGGCAGTGAAGAGTTACTGAATAGCTGGGTAACTACAGCAGAGCTAGTAAGAGAGATGGCTAGAAAGGTGCTTGGTATGACATCTGGAAAGAGGAAGGAGGACAAGGAGACCTGGTGGTGGAATGAAGAAGTACAGGAGAGTATACAGAGAAAGAGGTTGGCGAAGAAGAAGAAGTGGGATTGTCAAAGAGATGAAGAAAGTAGACAAGAGTATAAGGAGATGAGGTGCATGGCAAAGAGAGAGGTGGTGAAGGCTAAGGATAAGGCGTATGAAGAGTTGTATAAAAGGTTGGGCACTAAGGAGGGAGAAAAGGACCTGTACCAATTGGCTAGACAGAGGGTCCGAGCTAGTAAAGATGTGCAGCAGGTAAGGATGATAAAGGATAATGAGGGAAACATACTCACAAGCGAGGAGAGTGTGTTGATCAGATAGAAAGAGTACTTTGAGGGGCTGATGAATGAAAAGAATGAGAGGGAGAGAAGGTTGGATGATGTGCGAATAGTGAATCATGAAGTGCAGTGGATTAGCAAGGAGGAAGTAAGGATAGCTATGAAGAGGATGAAGAACAGAAAGGCTGTTAGTCCAGATGAGATACCTGTGGAAGCATGGGGGTGTTTAGGTGAAATGGCAGTGGAGTTTTTAACTAGATTGTTTAATGAAATCTTGGAAAGTGAGAGGATGCCTGAGTAATGGAGAAAAAGTGTTTTGGTACCGATTTTTAAGAATAAGGGTGATGTGCAGAGCTGTAGTAACTACAGAGGGATTAAACTGATCAGTCACAGCATGAAGTTATGGGAAAGAGTAGTGGAAGCTAGGTTAAGAAGGGATGTGATGCTTACTGATCAGCAGTATGGTTTCATGCCGGGAAAGAGTACTACAGATGTGATGTTTGCTTTGAGAGTGTTGATGGAGAAGTACAGAGAAGGTCAGAAGGAGTTGCATTGTGTCTTTGTGGATTTAGAGAAAGCATATGACAGGGTGCCTAGAGAGGAGTTATGGTATTGTATGAGGAAGTCGGGAGTGTCGGAGAAGTATGTAAGAGTGGTACAGGATATGTATGAGGGTAGTGTGACAGTGGTGAGGTCTGCGGTGGGAGTGACGAATATGTTTAAGGTAGAGGTGGGATTACATCAAGGATCAGCTCTGAGCCCTTTCTTGTTTGCAATGGTGATGGACAGGTTGACAGACGAGATCAGACAGGAGTCCCCGTGGAATATGATGTTTGCAGATGACATTGTGATCTGTAGTGAGAGTAGGGAACAGGTGCAGGAGACCCTGGAGAGGTGGAGATATGCTCTAGAGAGAAGAATGAAGGTCAGCAGGACTAAGACAGAATATATGTGTGTGAATGAGAGGGAGGATAGAGGAATGGTGAAGATTCAGGGAGTACAGGTGGTGAAGGTGGATGAGTTTAAGTACTTGGGATCAACAGTTCAGAGTAATGGTGAGTGTGGAAGAGAGGTGAAGAAGAGAGTGCAGGCAGGATGGAGTGGGTGGAGAAGAGTGTCAGGAGTGATTTCTGACAGACGAGTACCAGTAAGAGTGAAAGGGAAGGTCTACAAGAGGGTAATGAGACCAGCTATGTTATATGGGTTGGAGACAGTGGCACTGACAAAAAGGCAGGAGTCAGAGCTTGACGTGGCAGAGTTGAAGATGTTAAGATTTGCACTGGGTGTGATGAGGATGGACAGGATTAGGAATAAGTATATTAGAGGGTCAGCCCAGGTTGGAAGGTTTGGAGACAAAGCCAGAGAGGCAAGATTACATTGGTTTGGATGTGTGCTGAGGAGAGATGCAGAGTATATTGGGAAAAGGATGCTAAGGATGAAGCTGCCAGGTAACAGGAAAAGAGGAAGGCCTAAGATAAGGTTTATGGATGTGGTGAGAGAGGACATGCAGGTGGTTGGTGTGAGAGAGCAAGATGCAAAGGACAGGAAGAAATGGAAACAGTTGATCTGCTGTGGCGACCCCTAACGGGAGCAGCCAAAAGAAGAAGAAGAAGAAGATTGGCTGGTAAAAGCACTGACCTCTGAGGTAATTTGATATGGCACTGACACTGAAAGGACCATACCAGTCACCCCACTAACGATGAACACAATGGTTGCCCTGTCTGGGGAAGTGAAATGCCTTTATGCAGCTATAACTGTCCACTGTCTCCTCACTTTGTGCATATGCACAGCTAAAGCCATAAGTCCACATTGCATGCAGATAGTTCATTCAGTCATTCATTTTCTAATTACCAACTTCAGCCAATACTGGGCCATAGGGGAGCCAGGCAGTATCTGGACACTCAGTGTGTGCAATGCATTAAAGGCTGTCATGAAAGGGGCATAAACCTATCACCAGAGATGAATTAAAAGGGGAGCTAATGGGGCTGCAGCTCCAGGCCCACATGTCAAACACAGGCCCTCTTGCTTCTACTCCCAGTGTGTAGCTGTCACACTAAATAAATGGCCCCTTAGAATTTCCAGAATCACAAGGCACATAATCCAGCACTGCCTATCACAGGACACACACACACACACACACACACACACACACACACACACACACACACACACACACACACACACACACACACACACACACAGTTAATTGGTTAATTTACAGAAGTTCTAATTCATCTGTGGCATATCTTTGTGATGTGGGAAGAGACCCATAAAGACCCAGGAAGGATGTGCAGACTTCTCACAGATGGTGACCCACCTAGGAATCAAACTGGAGAATAAAAGACTATGAGGCAGCAAAGCTAACCACTGCACCACAGTACCATCTAATTCCTAGTTCAATCGTGTTCAAAAGGCATTTCAGAAAATGGCAATAACTTGTCTGTATATGCTATCAAGTTTTCAGCATACTGTAGCACCTCACAAATGCCTTTTCATGAACCATGGTTTTGCAGTTCCAGCACAAATGTTGCCTATAAATGGACCCTTTAAGAGATGGTAATGCAGTGACAATGCTCTAAGCCTAAAATTTTAGACTGAGGAATACTTCCTCATACCTTTGAGTGTTCTTAATATCTTCCCTCCTAAATTTTCAGTGTACTTCCATGGGGATTTATATTAAATCACAGAATGCTTAGAAAAGCAAACAATGATTTATCAACCCCAATTTAAGTGAAAGCTTACAAACTCAAATGCTTAGAACAGCAATTTTTGCCAAGGGAAAAAATCTCCTTTCCAAAAAAAACACTTATAAAGTGGGGGGCTTCACCCCCACACCCCCCGACGTGGGGGGACTATGCCCTCCACCCCCCCTACTTAAATATACCAACTCCGAGATTGTACTACAGTGATGAAAAGGCAAAGTAATGGATGCGGCCAAGTGATTTCTTTCCCAGGGAAAGAATTTGCTTATATGCCGCTTTGTCATTTTGCCTTTTCGTCTTTTCAAATTCGACCAAGACGCATTCGAAAGAATGCATCTAATAGGAACCCCTTCCATGGTTGTTTTCCTTGTGAACCTTACCAATGTTATTATATAATTCTGTCCACTAACACTGTTTTTATAACTAAATGTGACATGACCTTTTAGGATGGAATTGTGTGGTATCACTGCAGTAGTTCAGAAGATAGGGCAATAAGATGGCTACTCATAAAAAAAAAAAAGTCTGCAATTAATGTCATGTGTGAAAAATACAAGCCTTAGTTTTACTTGGCAAATATTTACATGATCTGCTCTTATATTATGTATTGTTGAAGTCTTTTCTGACAACCAGAATCTCTTTAAAGTCCTTCTAGCTGTATTGTGTACAAAACCAGAAGAGATGGTCATGTGGGATTTGAAATAGACCATTAATAATAACCTGTCTTATTAAATAAAACTAAACATTAAAAAACATTTTATTAACAATATATTGTTGCTTGCTCTTCCTGGTCACTATTGTCAGTTTTGAAATAAAAAATTTCTATCTTCTGTTGCCAATAATCATTTGGAGATGGGTAAGCTGTTGTGTGGAATAACATGACAGTTGTACCATAGTACTGTTCAGCGTCTGCCTAGCTATTCTCATATATATATATATATATATATATATATATATATATATATATATATATATATATATATATATATGTGTCCACTGGACTATATATATATATATATATATATATATATATATATATATATATGCCATGTGTCCATTGGACTATATAAATATATAATATATATATATATATATATATATATATATATATACCATGTGTCCATTGGACTATATATATATATATATATATATTATATATATATATATATATATATATATATATATATATATATATATATATATATATATATATACAATGTGTCCACTGGACTATATATATATATATATATATATATATATATATATATATATATATATATATATATATATATATATATATATATATATATATATATATATATATATATATATATATATACCATGTGTCCACTGGACTATAGATATATATATATATATTTATATATATATATATATATATATATATATATATATATATATATATACCATGTGTCCATTGGACAATATATATATATACATATATATATATATATATATATATATACATACACCATGTGTCCACTAGACTATATATATATATATATATATATATATATATATATATACACCATGTGTCCATTGGACTATATATATAGCTTAACCAGGCAATAGTTATTTATATGTTGTATTGATTTTTAGCATTGTACAAAGGTTGATGTTTCAAACATTTAAACTGTTAAAGATTAAAAAGATGGAAGAAACAGTTTTTAAATCTCTCATTCCAAGCATTCAAAGCAGAAAGGAGCAGAAGATGTTACCTTAATTGGGAAGCAAGGACTCTGTTTGGCACAAGTCTTCTGGCAATCAATTCCATCATTAAAGGTCTGAAGGCTGAAGCTCTGTGGGGTGAGTCCAGCGTCATGGTCAAGCCACTGACCCCATTGCACAAACATATGGGTGAGTTCCTGATCCGGAGGGAAGTTTAGGTTTGTAGTGTAGAGAATCTTGTTGGACACATCTCGGACCTGCCAAAAACATAAATTCCTGTTATAATGAGTAATGATTAATTTAAGATAGTTCAATACTTTAACATTTCAATAAGCTAGAATACAAGGCTCTTGCTTGCCATATGTTTTAGTGGCTATTTGCCCATGTGCCCAGTTGGTTCTGTCACTAGACCTTTTTTGTCCCATTAGTGACTCCCTCCATTTTTGGAGAGAAGTCACATGGGGGAGGGGATATGAGAGTGTAAAACTGCTTGGAAAGTGTGAGTTCACTAATATGGGTTTGGCGTAATGATTAAGATTTTTATCTTATAAACACAGGGTACAGGGTTTGATTCTAAGCATAGGTTAGCAACTAAGCTTAAAATGTCCACTCAGGGCAGTTATCCTATGAGCGCATGCTCTGTCATTTTTCCAAACCCAAGTGCTAATGACTTCGCATTATTTAGAGTATGTACTTTTTACTGGAATGCCATGCAAGAAGGTTTCACAACAATGACAAAAAGTATGATACATGAGTTACACTATAAAGAGATTAGACAAATACATACATAGCTAAGTAAGCTTAGAAAAGGTGATTGGAATCAGCTTTATACTGTATTACAGAGACTGCATTGCTATGAATAATGCACAAAAGCATGACTGTTCTACATTGTACCTGAACGTCTTATATCCCTGAAAATTACTTCTGCCAAAGCCTACTTTGTTACAGTTATGGTACTTATCCAGTCTCCTTCCATTTAACTGCTGAACAACAGGTAGACTGAACTAGACATAAGGTGCCACATTTACAGAGCTACTGGCCTGGGCTATGAAAGAGAGACTGGCTGTGTCCCTATAAGAAAGTTTAATGGCTAAAACCTGGTTGGAACTGCTTTCTTTTTTGTATAGTTACATTGTAGCAATAATGTATGAAAGAAAGTGGAATTGCAAATCTCACTGGAACTGTCTTCCTTTTTGTATAGTTACATTGTAATAATAATAGATAAAGCTACATGGAACTCCCAAATGTTGGATAGCACCTGTACAAGTTCTTTCTGCTATGTTAGCTCATGGGACACTATCCATCGCTGGCAGAATCGCCAACCTCTAAGCATGATCCAGAATCCTATGATCCTTGCAGCCATTTGGAACCAGAAGAATAGGAAACTGCATCTTATTGCAAACAGTCCTGTCCACTTCATCTTGATGCTGGTCAGCATACCTCTCAACCTCTTAGTGCAAGAAATCTGGACAAAGCCCAAACTAATGGGGAGACAAGGGCCCAAAAATAGAGACAGATTTTAAATATTGCACTTACAGACTTAGCAAGCTGCTGGTATAACAGGCTGTGCCTTAGTACGCATTTTTTGAATTATATGAAATATGAAACTCAGATTATGATATTATTTAGTGACTTCAACCCTCAATGATTTGCAATAAAAATACAAATTTTATGATGAACAGACCAAAAATATGAGGCAAGAATCTGGACATTCTGTGAAAATCTGGATAGTTGAGAAGTATGCTGGTCAGATAACAGAGTCTATGATTCTTGACCAACAAGAAGTTCTGTTCCATCATACAAGGCAATACATGTAATAAGATTTATACTGCAAAAAAAAGTCAACTTGGTTTAATATCTCCAAATCTTTTGGGTGTCTAGTACTATGATGGGAATGGAATCCATTCCTAAGTCAATGTGTTATTAAAGTTCATAAAATTAGTATTGTTTCAGTCTTTGCTGTTTGCCAAAAGTGCTCTTTGCAGCACCTATAATGTGCCCGAACTGATTCCTTCTGTAATTCATATGGAGTTACATGCTTTGGTAGCATATCTAAATATGACTGTAAATTAGTTTTTTATGAGACCCATTGCTCCTACTACTACTGGAACTGTCTGGGTATCCTTCTTCCACATTGCCCTTGTTTCTGCCTGTTAATCCTGATATTTTATGACTTTGTAAGACACTGATCACTGTGTGTAGTCATTTCACTGATCCATTGCTTTCATGGACTATTATGCCTGGTTTTCTCACATCTACTTTTTGAACTGTTGATAACGGGTGATCTCATGTGATATAAGCCTCATCATTCTTTGTAATGCTTTTGGGCTCATGTTTCCAATGCTTCTCAGCTACTTCAGGGTTGTAATGTTTGTATAATCCCCATTGCAACAGCGTTGCCCCATTATACCTTTTAGTATAGAGGCCCTCTGCCATTAGTGTATCACACCCAGCAACAAGATGTGCAACTGTTTCTAGTCCTGTGTTACAAAACCTGCATTTGTCTGTTTCTCCCACACATTCAGTCGACTTTGTAAACCAGTTTCCTGGGCCACCGATATTAACTTTTTATCCTTTGGTTTAAATTCACCTTTCCTTAACCATTCCTGCACCAGATCCTGATTGACATGATGTTGTTATATCTACTTACAACCATATTTATGCTTTTTCTTCATTTCTTGCCTTTTCATCTGACCCTTCTTATATTCTTTTTGTTTTTTGGCACATTCATTTGCTGAGTGAATTTTTATCTACTTCTGATTTGATTTCCATTCCCACTTGACAACGATATACTTCTGATAAAAAGCAGGGCAGTCGTCTTAGACTTGTTCTCCTCATGCTTTAAAACTTGCACTACGTTTGCATCTGGTGAGGTCAGCAGATATGATGCAATCTTACTACTGCAGATCTGCACAGCTAATCAGTTTCAAGGAAGCCCATACCTCCCTCAGAATGAGGAATATATAACCTTGGTATTTACTCGTTTTTATGCATCATTTGATAAGCATGAAGCATTTTTATTGTTTTCCTGTTCAACTGATCTAGTACCTGTTGGGGCCAGTCAATTGCCCCAAAACTGTAAGTTAGAACAGGAAGAGCAACTCTTTTTTAATTTCTCCAAATCTCTTGGGTTTCTAATACTATGACAGGAATGGACCCCATTCCTAACTCAAAGTATGATTAGAGTTCATGAAATTATATTGTTTTAGTCTTTGATTTCAGCCAAAGGTGCTCTTCACAGCACCCACAATGTGCCCAATAATTACTCCTTCTGCAATTCGTACGGGGATAGGATTGGTAACATATCTAAATACGATTGTAGATTATTTTTTATAAGCCCCGTTGCTCCTACTACTATTGGAACTGTCTGGGTATCTTTCTTCCACATGCCTCTCATTTCTGCCTGCAGATCCTGATATTTTATAACTTTGTGTCTCTCTGTACGCACAACACTGTAGTCACTCAGCTCCAGTGTGCATGGTGCGATGATGTGAAATATATCAGTCTAAGACTCATCTCTTTTGTACAGAGTAACTAGTAAAGCAAAACTAGCATACTAATTAAAATAAAACAAACTAAAAGACAGCAGTATGTTACCTGTGGAAGGCGGAATCCATTGTATGTCTTATCTTCATTCCAGCCCTTGGGTAAAAAGAAGCCATCTTCATACTGGGGAGCCAACCATCGCAAAAGGTGTGTTTGATGCTCCCAGGCGGGGGTTTTTCCTGTCAACATTAAAAATGTTTTTTTTTTCCTCTGTGAAAAGCAAACCATTCTTTCATGACATTATGCCATATTATTACCTTTCAACCTTCTGAACAGTAAGATCAAAAGATGTGCAAAATCATTTAATGACTGTTTTCTTGAATTGTCATGACAGGTGACCTCTGGACAATCTTAATGGAAGACCTACTAGCCTAACCAGGTAAAAGAAAGGTTCCACTTTCATTGTACAGGTGCTTATAGTTTAAGAATTAACTTGCTATCAGCTGTTTGCAACAATGATTTGCTTTTTCTATTTGTGGAAGTCATGATGAATCTTTTGCACATCTGCAAAACAAACAGCATCAGAACTAGCAGATTAAAATACCTAAATTTTGCTTAAATAAATGGATGCACAAGGACTGGAAAGACAATTAATGCCTGTTTCCTGATGATACCAAGTTATGCAATGGAAATTATAACAAAAAGAAAGTTTAGAAAGGTCAAAGATGGATCTGACTGAATAATTCAGTGCAAAATAATGTATCAGAGAAGCAAAAATCTGATAAGATGAAATCTATGAAGCTATGAAGATTGTACAATTGGAGGGAAGGTAGTAGTAACAGCAAAAGTCGGTAAAGGACCTGGATTGCTTATGTTGACCTGTAAATAAGCAGTGAGACAGAAGATGTATATCAGCAGAAAACAAGAAGTTTCAAATTATTTTTGCACATAAAAGTTAAGACTTCATCTGGAATATGGCAGCATATTCTGGAGACCTCATTCTCCTAAGGACAATGACAGGATGAGGGGGGAGGGGATTCAGAGGAGGACAACAAAAATTGTATTACAGGTTTCCCTCGTAGCCATATAAAGACAGATTAGAGGAACTTAATGTGTCTTCTTAAAGAATGAACATGAAGGAGGGATATGAAAGAAAAATTTAAGTATATCACAGAAGTTCATTGAACTGAAGTTGAAATATTCTATATAAATATAAAAACAAGAGGACATCATTTAAATTTCCATGGTGGACTACTCAGTGCAGACAAAAGGAAGCATTATTTCACCAAAGGAGTTGAAAAAACAAAACAAAACAATAATCAGATGCTAAAAACAAAACAATAATTAGATGCTTAATTAAGACGTGCAGTTTAGCTTTGGTAAAATAAATTAAGTAGGTGGTCTGTTTGTCCATTATCTGCTCCTAGATTATATGTTTCTTTATTAAGCTTACTTATCTGGCTGACAAATGGCTCATAATGTCTGCCTATAGTGAGCTAAGCCAGACTGAGGGATTATGACATCACAACAAAATAATGTATTGTGTGTGTTGGGGAGGGTTGGGGATGGGGGACTGTATTAACATTCACAAGTAACAAAATAATGTGGCCCCATCTGTCTTATATTCAAGTTGCTTGGACTGGTGCAGTTATCCTGACTTTAACACCGACATGCAGTGTATAATTTGAAGAAATATTTTGTGTGACCCCTCCTCCCAAAAAAAGGAGTGAGCCATATCTCTGTTTTCAAACTGGAATTCAATTTTATAGGCATATATTTTGTTTGAGTGCCAGTTTCGTGGCCAGAGATTTGCAGAGATAGAAGTAATGAAATCTTATTATTAAGAAATTAAACTCTGGATTTGAAATTAAACCCTTGCAATCTAATCTCAAGATTTCACTACAATTATGCTACATTGTCATTTAATGAAGGAATCTTTAATCAGTATTCAAACACTTGTTTAAAACTGAGGTGACAGGTGAACTTGGTCTATTTGGATCAAAGCACAATCCTGATTAACAAACAATAAAATTAATGAGTTAACAAGCAAATAACAAGCAAAGAAATAAGCTGGCAAAAAATTGTACATTTATTGTTGTGTTGAGTCCATGATGTGGTCTTTTTACCTGTTATTACACTGTCCAGTGATGGTTCTGTACTTCTCGGAAAAACAGGTGACCTTGCATTTCCTCTTCTGGGTCTGTATTCCACATCCTGTGGCAGTTGCAATTACCTGAATGTCATGAGCAGACAGAAGGTCTGAAAACAGTGACAAAATAATTATTCACTGGTGGTTATGAACTCACATATCCCCATTAGATGAAACATTTCAGTGGATGTAATAAATCCTAGAATAATGCAGAGCTTAGAAATGTCACTTATGATATTAAATAGCAATGTTTTAAATGCAAATGTCTTATGTAAGTGCATTAATGTACTTCAGGAGGTGTGTTCCTGACTGAGTTATGATGATTCACCCATATATTGTGTGTTTCAGTTACTCCCACCAAACCTAATGGCAATAGTGCATGAGGGAAGGCCAATTTTTCCAAAAATCCACATCCTAACATTTTCTTAATTAAGTCATTTTCATGACATTTTTTCACACTCTAACTCATCATAGATTATCATAGTCTGAGAAAAGAAAAAAAAAACTTTTAGCTGGTATCATTTGGCACCTGACAAAAGTACACTTTTTTTTCAGATATTAGCAAATAGAACTGCAGTGGCTGCCATTTTCTGAGGACCTCTGGGTTATTGAGAAACTCATGTCCAAAACCAGACTGCATAGCTCTCAACCTCTTAGCACAAGAAATCTGGATGAAACCAAAAATAATTGGGGGGGGGGGCAAAGGACCAAAAATAGGGGCAGATTTTAAATATTGCTCTTGTAAACTTAAGTTGCTATAATAAAAAGTTTTGTGTTAGCATTCATTTCCTGGAGGATATGAATTCTGAAACTCAAATGAACATCATTATTTAGTGACTTCAGTCCTCAATGATTTGCCAGAAAAATCACAAATTTTGTAAGGAATAGACAAAAATAGGAGCCAAAAATCTGGACATTCTGCAAAAATCAGGACAGCTGAGAGGTATGCTATACTGGCACAATATGTGGTCGGCAGATTAATGCAGAGATTTACAAATCAGGCCTGTTGCGCAGTCCTGAGTTTAGTTCAAATATCCTCAGTTTGCATATTGTAAGGCTTTAAGTAACAGTTTAATGAAAAATGGACAAATGCACACTGTTTCACCGTTTTCTGACCGAAGACAGTGAATCATGAAGGGGGGGTGACATGTTTTACTAGAAAATACAGGTTTTACAATACAGCTACTTGAGAAAAGGCTTCTGTTAGATAAAAACCTTGTGTGACTGCATAGTAAAATATGTTAGGCCTATAAAAAGTTTTACATCCAGTGTTTTCTAAGCAATTTAATCACATAATACTCAAGTTGTTGCTAAAAAATCCCATTAAATTTTAAGTTTTTATCAGTCTATTTTATTTTACTGAATTTCTTGGTGCAGAGTTTTCTTTTAGAAACTGTAGATTTACATTATTATTCATACTCTTCCAAAACTATGTCCCAATAACACCAGAAATGCTACAAATCAGTGTTTTATATTACACAAACATCAAGAGAAACAAACAAAATATGTATATTGTGCTGTACGTGGTAGTTAAAATGCTATGCTATGCATCTGGAGGCCTGAGTTTGAATATTATAAGCTCTCAGTTGTATATTGTGTTGCCATAAGCAAACCACTTAGCTTCCGGGTGCTATGTTTTGCTTTGTCGTCAGCTTTGTATATTAGCTCAGTTTTTTTTGTCTTAAACCAGTAGCAACTAGCTACACTTCAGGCGATAGTCTTCTGCATTGCATAATGCCATGTACCTGGCAAACTGTGGTAACAGTGAAAGGGCATGCAGTTTTGTTACCCTTGAACTCTGAAGGTTGGGTGATGGGGTCATGATTCAATTTGGTGAATATACAACAACTGTGAAAGTATTAAAATCTTGCATAAGGGAAAAGTTCCCTTTTTAAAGGCATGAAATGTGCAAATGATTTAAAACATTTGAAGTAACACCCCCCCCCAGTAGAGGAGGAAGAAGAAGAAACAGAAGAAGAAAGGGCATTATGCCATTATGATGCACTGAAGTGTAACTTTTGGGAAGAAAAATTATAACCCCCCCCATAATACGCACACACTAGACTAGTAGTATTGTATTACTCCAGTCAGAAAACATGTTCCTTCTCACTAAGTGTATGGATATGGACATTACTGTCTGAAGACCTGCTTTGAAAAATAAGGAAATGGTCAATTTTTGTACCATTTGCTATGATTTTTAAAAGCTGGTGCAATGATGGTTCATGTACAGAAATGGAGAGGTATGGTATCATTGTATAGGAAACACATGACATGATCTTATAATAGTAAAGTAACAACTTTATATTGTTCTTAGCTTTTTTGGGCCTTGTTTTTGAATTCCTTAAATGACATTTAAATTTTTCTATACATTAGACTTCTACAATTTTTTCTTGGAGCATGCATACCATATCTTTATGAATTTTTTCTCACTTCATATTCTATAATGAAAAATAAGAAAATCAGACTGGCTCTCAGAGTAACACTACTGTCTTCATTGCTGACCTGTTGCATTTATTGATCGCTTGTGTCTCCTGTAGATACGAGACTGGATGAGATTTAGAGCTGTGTCCATGTATTCTGCAGCTCTGATTGCTGACCTTGTTTCTCTTACAGGCTTCTTGAAGATAGAGAGGAGCTCTGACGGACTGATTGACCTTCTTGCTAGTTTTTGCTCATTGCTGAGAAACAGGAGAAAATATGCATTAATTGTGTTTTTTGTTGTTTTCTTGATCTTAGATTGTCTGCTGAATCTTCCTCCTTCATTTAAAACTGCCCTACGGATGTATGAATTACTTAGTTATATAACAGCCTGAAAAGTTCTATGGATGTATGAATTACTTAGTCATATAACAGCCTGTAAAGTCCTACAGATGTATGAATCACTTAGTCATATAACAGCCTGTAAAGTCCTATGGATGTATGAATTACTTAGTCATGTAACAGCCTGTAAAGTCCTATGGATGTATGAATTACTTAGTCATGTAACAGCCTTTAAAGTCCTACAGATGTATGAATTACTTAGTCATATAACAGCCTGTAAAGTCCTATGGATGTATGAATTACTTAGTCATATAACAGCCTATAAAGTCCTATGGATGTATGAAACATTTAGTCATGTAACAGCCTGTAAAGTCCTACAGATGTATGAATTACTTAGTCATATAACAGCCTGTAAAATCCTATGGATGCATGAATTACTTAGTCATGTAACAGCCTGTAAAGTCCTACAGATGTATGAATTACTTAGTCATATAACAGCCTGAAAAGTTCTACGGATGTATGAATTACTTAGTCATATAACAGCCTGTAAAGTCGTACGGATGTATGAATTACTTAGTCATATAACAGCCTGTAAAGTCCTATGGATGTATGAATTACTTAGGCATGTAACAGCCTGTAAAGTCCTATGGATGTATGAATTACTTAGTCATATAACAGCCTGAAAAGTTCTATGGATGTATGAATTACTTAGTCATATAACAGCCTGTAAAGTCCTATGGATGTATAAATTACTTAGTCATGTAACAGCCTGTAAAGTCCTATGGATGTATGAATTATTTAGTCATGTAACAGCCTGTAAAGTCCTACGGATGTATGAATTACTTAGTCATATAACAGCCTGTAAAGTCCTACGGATGTATGAATTACTTAGTCATATAACAGCCTGTAAAGTCCTATGGATGTATGAATTACTTAGTCATGTAACAGCCTGTAAAGTCCTACGGATGTATGAATTACTTAGTCATGTAACAGCCTGTAAAGTCCTACAGATGTATGAATTACTTAGTCATATAACAGCCTGAAAAGTTCTACGGATGTATGAATTACTTAGTCATATAACAGCCTGTAAAGTCCTATGGATGTATGAATTACTTAGTCATATAACAGCCTGAAAAGTTCTACGGATGTATGAATTACTTAGTCATATAACAGCCTGTAAAGTCCTACGGATGTATGAATTACTTAGCCATGTAACAGCCTGTAAAGTCCTACAGATGTATGAATTACTTAGTCATATAACAGCCTGTAAAGTCCTACGGATGTATGAATTACTTAGTCATGTAACAGCCTGTAAAGTCCTACGGATGTATGAATTACTTAGTCATATAACAGCCTGTAAAGTCCTACAGATGTATGAATTACTTAGTCATATAACAGCCTGTAAAGTCCTACGGATGTATGAATTACTTAGTCATATAACAGCCTGTAAAGTCCTATGGATGTATGAATTACTTAGTCATATAACAGCCTGTAAAGTCCTAAAGATGTATGAATTACTTAGTCATATAACAGCCTGTAAAGTCCTACAGATGTATGAATTACTTAGTCATATAACTGCCTGTAAAGTCCTACAGATGTATAAATTACTTAGTCATATAACAGCCTGAAAAATTCTATGGATGTATGAATTACTTAGTCATGTAACAGCCTGTAAAGTCCTACAGATGTATGAATTACTTAGTCATGTAACAGCCTGTAAAGTCCTATAGATGTATGACTTACTTAGTCATATAACAGCCTGTAAAGTCCTACGGATGTATGAATTACTTAGTCATGTAACAGCCTGAAAAGTTCTATGGCTGTATGAATTACTTAGTCATATAACAGCCTGTAAAGTCCTATGGATGTATGAATTACTTAGTCATATAACAGCCTGTAAAGTCCTACGGATGTATGAATTACTTAGTCATATAACAGCCTGTAAAGTCCTACGGATGTATGAATTACTTAGTCATATAACAGCCTGTAAAGTCCTAGGGCTGTATGAATTACTTAGTCATGTAACAGCCTGTAAAGTCCTACAGATGTATGAATTACTTAGTCATATAACAGCCTGTAAAGTCCTATGGATGAATGAATTGCTTAGTCATGTAACAGCCTGTAAAGTCCTACGGATGTATCAATTACTTAGTCATATAACAGCCTGTAAAGCCCTACGGATGTATGAATTACTTAGTCATGTAACAGCCTGTAAAGTCCTACAGATGTATGAATTACTTAGTCATGTAACAGCCTGTAAAGTCCTACAGATGTATGAATTACTTAGTCATATAACAGCCTGTAAAGTCCTATGGATGTATGAATTACTTAGTCATATAACAGCCTGTAAAGTCCTATGGATGTATGAATTACTTAGTCATATATCAGCCTATAAAGTCCTAAAGATGTATGAATTACTTAGTCATATAACAGCCTGTAAAGTCCTATGGATGTATGAATTACTTAGTCATATAACAGCCTGTAAAGGTACAATGAGGAATGATTGTATTGTTTTACTCGGACTTAGTTTTTTTTTATTTCTTAGTTTGTTGATACTTCTATGTATGTTGGCTTGCTACAATGCTTTAACAAATTACTGCTCTGTGCAACAACGTCTCCCTGTGCACAAGCACAATAACTTATTAACTTCTTGTCATTTCAACTGTCATACTTTCAGCAATGAGTAGGGAACATTTGTAGAATAGTATATTCCTGGAATCCCAAGGAACGGAAAAACTACATGGGACAGGTACAGATTAATTCATGATGGGGTGGTCTGATGAGTAACTGGAGCCAGCTTGTGGTCTACACTGAATTTGCCATGTAGAAACATGAGCAAAAAGACAAATGCAACTGCTAAACCCACGTTTTTCTTTATCTTTGTATCTATCTATCCATCTGTTTTTCTGTTTGTCTTTCTATCTTTCAAGCTTAACAGAGCATACATCAGTGCATCTTCCCATCCACTATTTGTTTATTACATCACATGTTTTTCTGCAATTGTCTGTCTTAATGTTTATATATCAATGTCATGCACACTTTTCACCTCCATCTAGTTGTTGTGGTTCAACCTTGGTATTAATAGTTTAAAACATTGACAGTTTCATCTGGGGAAGAGAAGACATTTTATTTTTATACCATACAGAACATGCCAAATAGAACATTATCTTTTGCCTTAAAACACTGCTCTGATCTAACTGTATGTGTACTTACAGCTCAGCGGTGTACTTGTAGGCATTGTCGACCTTTTGGATGGCATCTTGAACACATTCACTCACAAAAGTGCTTCCAAGGGTCACTGTGACAAAAAGGAAGGATATACCAAAAGAGAGATGAGTGGCGTAAGCAGTACTTGAACCTGTGACAAATGAAATCCATGCATATCTAACTACTTGATTCATGGAGATGTTATTCTAATATTCCAGTAAAAAGTCTAACAGTTTAAATGGATGACAGATAGAAGCTAGCTGTGAATTTGCACATCTAGAGATGCATGTAACCCAGCTTTAAGAATTAGTATGTCCCCCAATTTATGTAAAGCCATTGTCATAGGAATAAAATCTCTTCTGAGAGTTTATTAAGTGAGCAAAGAAAAAACACATGTTCAAAGGCCAAATAATTTTATTCACTGGCTGTCTTGTTTGGCACAAAGCACCCACTGCTGCAGCAGGTGAAATTCAAATGTGAAACAATAAACAGTAATGAGAAAAGAAACAAATGGTACCGATTTTGCCTTGTTTTGAAACTTGCTTTTGTTTTAAACTAGAATGCTACAAAATAGTAATTATTATGATTAAAATTATGAAAACAAATGTTAACAGTGTGTGGCATACAGTTTTTAGGCTTTACATACATTTGGTCAAAGGACTTGTCAATGAGTTGCACATCACTGATGTTGCCCATTGAGAAATGTAACTCAAAAATGTTTAAAAATACAAAAAGAAAAATTGCATCTCCACAGCTGCACAACAGTAGGAAAAGAGGAGCTATCCTCTGCAATACACCCCCCCACTCACAAAACTGAATGTAGTTTTTAACAAACTACATTCATTAAAAAAAAATATGTACAGTTACATGACAGAGGCAATATAATCATATACTGTAGGATACCCATATTTTTGGTAAAGAGAG
>NC_056744.1:1785429547-1785519547 GCF_019279795.1 Protopterus annectens | reverse complement strand
TTTATCAGCCACCAGATTTGCTATATCTTCTGGCTGAGTATAGAAGATGCCATCTTCCACAAATTGTTGAGTGTTGCCCTTCAGATTGCGGGCAAATCTGAAAAATGCCTTATGGTTATCCTTAGCTTTAGATGGTTATCCTTAGCTTTAGAGGCTATTTTGCCTCAAACTCTGCTTTCAGAGCCTTGACCAGTTCCCAGATTCATTGGTTTATACTAATGAGGGACTTATTGCCGTGTTGGCTACTCTTACTTCTCGACAGGATTTTCTTCCTTTTGTTATACAACATGCTAAGACCAAGGGTTCACCAGGGTGACTTTTCTTGTCTTTTGATCTGGCCGTATTTTGGTTTGGTACTGCCATTTCTATACAGTTGTTTGTGTGGTCATGCAGGTCTCTTATGTACTTCTCTGTATAGGCTTCTGTGTTTTCTGGATGTGGGGAAACTTGGAAACTAGCTATGTCATCACTTAATAGGAGGAGGTTTGCCTTAGAAAAGTTCTTCAAATTTTGAGGGTTCAATGAGGGGTCACTTTTACCTTAATTTCCAGGGAAACCACTTTGTGATCTAATTTTACAAGTGAGGACATCGCACATTGAGGGAGGACAGGGTGCAGTGCTCTCCCATATTTGTGAGTAGCAGGTCCAGGATATTTGTTCCCCTAGTGGGAGTGCAGACTAGTGCAACAAGGTATTTGAATTCACAAAGTGAAGAACTCTTTGGGACTGTATGTTTGCGGTAATGCATGCTTCCCATTTAATGGCGGGATAGTTAAAATCACACGTGTGTAAGGTATTGGGTAGGATGGGGAGTGGTTCAAGTAACTCTAGGTATGATGAGCAGGTTTCCTGGTTTATAGCAGGGGATATGTCGCTAACAAGAATATGGGAATGGATCTTTCCCACAGTTAGTTGGACATGGAGGATCTCAAGCATGTCATATTGTTTGACCAGCATTCAGGTGAGGTTATCCTTTATGTAGATAGATACACCTAGGCCTTTTACTCTTTTATGTTCAGTGGGTGAACAGAACATATGATGGGAGTTATAGCCATGCACTGCTGGAGTGCTTTCAGTGGCTTTAAATCATGTTTCAGTAACTGCTCAGATGCTAGCATTCTCCAGGGTGAGGAGAGCTTCGAGGGAATGCAGTTTCTGATCGAGACACCTAGCATTGAGCAGTAACACATTTGTCTGGTCCTGAGTGGCCTTTCTTATGTTGGAAGGTTTGTCTGTTTGGCAATGCCTAAAAAAGGCACTAAAAGGGTAGATAATGTATTTACCAATATCCAAAAGCCTATTGTTGACAGGTGAATATCATCCCTAGCAAAGCAGTATGGCCTGTTGACAATGCCCTTCTCAGGCTGGTAAATATTGGAATGACACCAGTAACTAAACCAATTGCTAAAGCTGATAATTTTCTGTTCATATTGTGGCATCATCCTTGGAGTCAGTAGAATGCTGCTCAGTGCTAGGCTCGTACCAGCTGGTATTGTGGCATCATCCTTGGAGATGGTAGGCTGCTGCTCAGTGCTAGGCTCATACCCGTTGATATTGTGGTATCCTTGGAGATGGTAGGATGCTGCTCACTGCTAGGCTCATACCTGCTGGTATTGTGACATCATCCTTGGAGATGGTAGGATGCTGCTCAGTGCTAGGATCATACCTGCCTGTGACACATATTTTAAGAGTTCAATCATATCCCTCTTCATATAGTCCAAGGAGGTACGTCTCAGGTCATTTACACCCAAATGGACTATGACGATAGGTAACTAACTGTAACCTTCTCTTTATTCATCCTTGTAAGGGGAACATCAGTGTGTCTCACAATGGAGTCACCTATGACTGTGTGTGTGTGTGTGTGTGTGTGTGTGTGTGTGTGTGTGTGTGTGTGTGTGTGTGTGTGTGTGTGTGTGTGTGTGTGTGTGTGTGTGTGTGTGTATGCGTGTGTGAGAGTCACTGATAACCTGTTTGTTGCATTTTTTGTCTGTGTGTGAGTCTGGCCTCCAGTGTCATTGTGTAACTACATCTCTCACATTCTGTATTTGTCTGTTGGAGAATTATATGGTTGTCAGTGTACATATGGCAATTGCTACATTTCCTCAGGATGTCTAAATCCATTAAGCTGGAAACAGAAATAGTAGGAAGTGTCCATCCATGGTTGCAGGTCTTACTGTACTTGCAAGAGATATATGTGGAGGGGGTTTATAACTGGACAAAGGGGGGATGCTTACTTGATGTAACCTGCAGCTAACCTGGCCAGTAATACTGCCCATTGCCCAAACCAGATGGTCTCTAAGTCCAGTATGCTATGATAAGGTAATGCAAAACAATGGGTGAAGTTACAATAGTTTTCAGGATGCTTCATATTACAAAAGAGTACTAGAGTGATTGTTTCCTGGTAAAATAAATGCATATTTTATCCATCTGGTGGTACCCATAAACCTTTCTGGTATAAAAAGTAACTCCAACATTACAAATGTCTATTGTGCTATGAAATTATAGTGATGTAATGGAAAAGCTTGTGTTTGCCAGTGTATGGCAAAATGGTGACTTTTGGGAGGAATTTTGTGACTGTAATCTTATGGCCACTTTTCATGCACTATAGCTTTGCTAGCATGCAGTTTGTTCTCAAATACTGAATTAATTGTTAATATGTAAAATTACTTTTCCAGGTGGAGATACAGAGGGAAGACAAAGGTCCAAAGATGTGTCCCTTAGGGTACGGTATTAAAATCTGGGGACAAAATAGTTAAAACTATTAATAACTAATATTAGCTAATAAATGAACATTGTCAACATTAAAATTGTTATAATGTGTTATGTGCATTTTATATGATATGTCAACTAACTTAAATAGGCTGTTTGGTTTCAGAGAGTTTTTTTCTCCTTCAGCCTCCACTGAAAATAGGCTGCAACTCGGTCGGACATCCTGCTAACAAACACAGACAGATAGATAAATAGATAGATAGATAGATAGATAGATAGATAGATAGATAGATAGATAGATAGATAGATAGATATATAGATAGATAGATAGATAGATAGATAGATAGATAGATAGATTAGATAGATAGATAGATAGATATATAGATAGATAGATAGATAGATAGATAGATAGATAGATAGATAGATAGATAGATAGATAGATAGATAGATAGATAGATAGATAGATAGATAGATGATAGGTAGATAGATAGATAGATAGATAGATAGATAGATAGATAGATAGATAGATAGATAGATAGATAGATAGATAGATAGATAGATAGATAGATAGATAGATATATAGATAGATAGATAGATAGATAGATAGATAGATAGATAGATAGATAGATAGATAGATAGATAGATAGATAGATAGATAGATAGATAGATAGATAGATAGATAGATAGATAGATAGATAGATAGATAGATAGATAGATAGATAGATAGATAGATAGACAGATAGATAATGAGACAAACCTCCCTGGACTACATGAAAAGAGATATGGAAGAGCTCTTGGATCATGTGACCCAGGCAGATATGACCCTAGCCCTGAGTAGCATCCTGCCTTCGCCAAGAATGATACCACAGTATAAGGACAAAATGATTGACTTCAACAATTGGCTAAGCTTCTGGTGTCATTCAAAGGGGATCCAGTATTTGTCTGCCTGGGAAGACATGATTGACAAACCACGATGCTTTGCCAGAGATGGTCTGCACCTGTCACCCCTGGGATTCAGGTTACTGGCTAAAGCTCTTGCCACCCCTATAGTGCCTTTTTTAGGCAAGGTTCAAAGGATAAAACCACCACCGTAACAAATAGAAGTAGGCAAAATCTGAAGGTAATGCTACTCAATGCTAGAAGTCTAAACCTCAAAATGCACTCTCTCGAGGCACTCTTAAAAATGGAGAACATTGATATCTGTGCAGTAACTGAGACCTGGTTCAAGGCTCCAGAGAGCACTCCTGCACTACCAGGCTACAATTCTTACCACACTTTTTGGCCACAATACCAGGACCGAAACACTAAAGATGGAGGAGTGTCCATATTCACCAAGTATATTCACACCTCCAGGCTAGTTGCCCAACACAATGCATCTGAAATTCTCCAGGTGCAACTAACACTAGGTAAGACTGCAATCCAAATTGTAGCTTGCTACAGATCCCCAACCATGCCTCAAGATTCTCACTACACCTTTCTAAACATACTGGAAAATATTAAGATACAACCAAACACTCTAATACTGGGTGATTTCAACTACCCTGCCATTAATTGGGAAAACTACTCAGGTACCAACTCCTTTTCCCAACGGTTCTTGGAATTCATAAATTCCAACGCCCTGGATCAACTAATCCATTGTCCCACCAGGGGCTCCAATATCCTAGACCTGGTCATTACCAACATGGGAGATAGATGCTCCACACCGGTGGTCACCCCCTCATTGGTCATGTCTAACCATAAGCAAATCACCCTTGACATCCACATCCCACCCCCACCCCCCAGTAAGGAAACCTCCTTAAAAAACTTCTCCAAAGCCAACTTCAAGCTACTGAAGTCAGAAGTGACAAACTTCACAACACCCACGCAGATGGGATCTGGAAGTTAGACTGCAGAATCCTACACTAAGGCACTGTACAAGCACATCCACTCATGCATGAATCGTGCCATCCCAAATAGAACCAAGATGCTCTTCTCAAAAAAAAGGAAGCCAATCTGGTGGTCCCCTGCTATAAACAAACTATACAACAGAAGGAAGAAACTGTTGCAAAAAAAAAGGAAAATCCCAGGATGCAAAAAACTCCCTTACCAGCCTCAGTAAGAAGCTGATATCCATCATAAAATCCTCAAAAGCTAGTTATGAAAATAAAATTGCCAAAGATTCCAAAGACAACCACAAGGCATTCTATAGTTATGTCAAGAATCTAAATGGCAATGCTCAGATCTGCTCTGAGTTACAACAGAATGTCATTAAATATACTGATCCCAAGGATATTGCCAATATCCTGGCAGATCTATTTAGTGCCAACTTCACCCCACTCTCACCCCCTAAAGGGCTCATCTCAATACCAAAAGATTGCCAAATTCTGATAATCATGGCCACACAGGTAGAAACTGCACTCTCCAAAGCTAAGAATACAGCATCCATGGGACCAGATGACATCCCAGGCTGTGTACTACATGAACTACAAAATGAACTGGCACCTCACCTAAGTGTCATGTTTAATCATAGCCTCACCTCAGGTTTCATGCCCACTGAGTGGCACACAGCTACAGTTATCCCGCTCCACAAGGGGGGATCCACCTTGGATCCTGGGAACTACTGTCCCATCAGTCTGACAAGCCTGATTTGCAAGGGCATGGAACGCATTATCATGGAACTTATAAACAAAGACATTGGCAACCTTCAAACACTAAGTAAATCCAAATAAGGTTCCAGGCAACGAAAACTCCTCTCAGCCAGTTTTATTAAGCGCTTTTCGTCATTCAAAGTAGAGTGACTTCTTCAGATCCGGATGAGAGGAGTTTTCGTTGCCTGGAACCTTATTTGGATTTACTTGGTTTTGCTGTCAAGCTTTTTTCTTGGTTTGTGGTTAACCTTCAAACACTAGACCACACCCAGTTTGGGTTTGTGAAGGGCCGATCTTGTCTCCTGAATCTGATTGACTTCTTTGAATCAGTCTCCAGAGCTGTGGATGAGGGTAAGGCAGTCCACACAGCCTATCTGGACCTCACCAAGGCCTTTGACACCATCCCCCACTCTGGAATCACAGATAAACTTACTAAGCTGGGCATAAATCCCTACGTCACTCGATGGGTTGCTAACTGGCTTACTGACAGAATCCAAACAGTAAAAGTAGCCAACTCCAAATCCAGCTCCAGACAAGTGACAAGTGGAGTACCTCAGGGTTCAGTCCTGGGACCACTCTTGTTTGGCATCTACTTCTCTGAAGTGCAGGCCAACACTAAGGGACTCTGGCTAACAAAGTTTGCAGATGACTGCAAACTGGGAGCCATTATTGAATCCCCAAATGATGTGAATATTCTACAAAAGGGCCTTACAGAAACAGATGCCTGGTGCCAGAGCCATGGGCTCAAGCTTAATGCCAAGAAATGTATAGTTATCCCTTCGGAAAAACCATGTACCCATGAATTACCACATAGGTGGCAGGACACTAAACATCGAAAGTGTGATGAGAGACTTAGGGACACAGGTGGACAGTGGTCTCACTTTCGATAACCACATTGCCACAACAGTCAGGAAATCCTTCTATGTGGCACACCTCATCACTAAAGGCTTTTCATCCAGAAAAAAGGAGGTCATTGTCCCACTGTACTCATCCCTCATTAGACCCATTATAGAGTATAATGCCCCGTTTGGTATGTACCTCACAAGACATCTGCAACAGCTTGAAAGGACACAGAAATACCTCACTAAAAGAATCACAGGCCTAAAGCAGATGCCATATACTGCCCATCTAAAAAAAACTCCAGCTACACTCTGTGGCATATCGTCTACTCAGAGGCGATCTCTGCTTAACATACAAGGGCATGTCAAACCCTGAGCTGCTGGACATGCTCCACTTAAAGAAATCCCAATCCCTCAGAGCCACACGCTCCAGGGATCCAAACCTTGTCATCACAATGAACAAAACATGCTGGAGGGATAGGTTCCTGACCCAGAGACTCCCCATACTCTGGAATAGACTGCCCATACATGTCAAGCAGAGCGCCTCTTTGGCCCTCTTCAAAAGGAACCTTGATGATTGGATGGGAGATAGGAAATTCACCCCGGGGATCATGTCAGTCGCCCTGTTAGACAGGGGCCTGGAGAAGTAAATATTGTGGGAAGAAATATCCAGGGAATTGTTATGGCCAGGCTTGCATAGGCCCTAGGGCCGATAGCCTAGTACCAACCTATGAACCTATGAACCTAAGATGCATAGATAGATAATGAAACAGGCTCATAACAACAGTGACTGCTAATATATCAAAGTTGCATATGGGGGGGGGTGCTGCCATCTGACACTGCAGTACTTACTGCCATGACACCTGAGATGTGAAAGCTAACATTTCTGCTTCTCTTTCTCAAAGAAATAAGCATTTTATGATGCACTCAGTTCACCTTATGTCATCACCAATACGACTAGCTCCGATTGTTTCTCATTCCTTGTCACCGTTGTTGTTCATGAGGCAGTGCTTTTTTCTCGTAATGCACTTCTTGTTACATACCTGATTTGTTCTCATTCATACAGTTGAAATAATTTGCATACTTACTTTCAGCTAAGGTCGCAGAGCTTTGGGCCAGGCCCTGCAGGACAAGCAGCAACAGCGGAACCTGAAATGGCATCTTCTGTAAAGGAAAGAAAACATTTGGGAATGTCAGCGTCTTCTGCTCAAAGGCACATCTGTACTGTGAAGTTTATAATGCCAAAATTTGTATCTGTCTGTCTGTCTATCTAGATATATATATCCACGCACACATATACTCATACCGCTAGCATTTATTAAACAGGTAATCCTCAGATTCTTGATTCTAACTCACATTACTAGGCTGAGTATTTGATAATCAGGAGATGCTGGTTTGAATCCCACCACTACTACTATGATTTCATTAACTGATTTTGTTTACATCTGAAGGTTATCAGCCATCTTAGCTATAAGAAATGTGTGCTTAAAGTTGACATCCTGCATATATGTGTCAGGTGGTAGGAAATTTGTACTTATCTTTATAAGAGAGTACAATACCTTCTTGTACAGTGCAAGGTAATTATGTTGCCATTGTTATTTTGCTATATATAATGAGGACTGCAGTTCTAGATGGAGTGTGTAAGTGTGTGTTTGTGCCTGTGTGTGTGTGTGTGTGTGTGTGTGTGTGTGTGTGTGTGTGTATGTGTGCCCATATGTATATGTGTGCCCATGTGCGTGTGTGCATGTGTGCTTGTATGTGCCTGTGTGTGTGTGTGTGTGTGTGTGTGTGTGTGCCTGTGTGTGCCCCTGTGTGTGTGTGTGTGTGTGTGTGTGTGTGTGTGTGTGTGTGTGTGTGTGTGTGTGTGTGCCTGTGTGTGTGTGTGTGTGTGTGTGCATGTGTGTGTTTGTGCCCGTGTGTGTTTGTGCCCGTGTGTGTGTGTGTGTGTGTGTGTATGTGTGTGCATGTGTGTGTGTGTGTGTTTGTGCCTGTGTGTGTGTGTGTGTGTGTGTGTGTGTGTGTGTGTGTGTGTGTGTGTGTGTGTGTGTGTGTGTGTGTGTATGTGTGTGTGTGTGTGTGTGTGTGTGTGTGTGTGTGTGTGTGGTATGGAATGTACCACTGGGTATTATGTATTGTGTAAGCTAGAGTGGAAGGATGTTATCATCACACATGATACGATGAAGGATAACTAAGCAGATACAGTGTCATTAAATATAAGAAACCACAAAAGGGTGGGATTCTAGCACCATTAATAATTATACAGGGGCAATCACACATCTTTTAAAGGTACAGCTAGAGTAACATGGTACTTGGTGGTAGCACATAGACTCATGGTATTCATTTATGAAGGGACATTGGCTATACCATGTGCGTTTGCAGTCTAAGGGGAAGTGAGTGCCTTCTGGTTATGTGGAGAGTGTGATAACTTCCAAACAGTGGATGGGGCTGTTAAAGACATTGAGAAAGATTTTCACAGTGACAAGTATGGAAGTAGCAGAGAAGTAAGCAATGCCACTGAGGTTCACGGGGAACAAAGCAGATGGCGAAGTGAGGTTACTAACTACTGGAGGGACACAATTAACACAATGAGTTCAGTTTATGACTTTCTGTAGCTCAGTTTACACATTGACGAGTACTTCCTGTCAATAGCAGTGGAAGATATTTCTATAGCTGCTACCAACACAGTTTTTAATTATCAGCTATGCCATTGCTACACACAATGTGCATCTAACATGCTGTGCATTAAGTGCCTCACTAAATAAATGCAACCTGCAATATCCAAAAGTTTTTGTTTTAGGTGTATGCATGTTAGCAAGTATACTGCATGCTATGAAATGCACTTATCTGACTTTGTGGCTTTTTGCCAGATTAAAAACAAAAAGTTTAGAGATGTTCAGAATCACATGAGATATCAGAGATAAAATCTGTGATGTGTATTTCATTACACGTCTAGCATAATGTTAATGCTGTATTAAGTCAAGGGTTTTACCTGAAAATAGAACATTTTGAATTACTGCAGTTGCCAAATATAAGCAAATAAAGTTTGTCATTAAACAGGACCGATCTTTTTTTACCCTTAGGATATGAAGTTCCTTTCTTTTAAGTTGAAAAAATATCTACCCATCAGATGATTTGCTTAACTGATGGCATTTCATACAGCATAGATTACATACCTCCAGGCATCAAAAGATAAAAATCTCAACATTTCAGACATAGGCTGTGAATCTATGCAAGTGACGTTTATGTTAATTGGAAAATCACTTTCTTTTAGAAAATTCTGATGTGTCCAGTTCATTCGAAGCTGGATATAAAATAAAGAAATACAGGACTGCACAGCATTTAATTTCGAAAGCCTAGTTTGATTTCATTTATCACTGAGATAAGATATACAAAGGACAAGTAAAAAGATGATAAATTAATACATGACTAAGATTTGGGTGAGAGGTTATAAAACAGAACTTAATTTGAATGACAGATATGATTTGTGAGGGGATCATCAGGATACATATTACGGCATGAGTTCAGGTGTGTAGAGCTGAGTCCAAATGGAAGGACAGGGAGGGGGAAAAGGGGCCATCACTGGCTGATGGGGCATGAGAAAGATGTTGGAAGGCACTTATTTACAGACAAGGTGATGGATCAGCTAAACCTGTTTCATAAATGGAAAGTAACATGGAACATTAATGGAGGAAATAGTTTTATTCTGGGGCGCTACAAAATTAGACACAGATGGTAAGTTAATCACATTTTTTCCTCAATCTTTTCATATAATTTAAAAGGTTAATAGAACAACAAGTTGTGTATCAGCCTGCATTTTCTGCACAATAAGAAGTGTGAAGCTCTAATATCGATCATAACTGACTGACTGTAGTCCTCAGTAATTAATTGACAAGTACATATAGGGTCCCCATAAATCACAACTTCCTAGAAATTTTGTAGGCTGTCCACGATTTTGGCTCATATTTTTGATCTGTCTCTCATAAAACTTTTGATTTTCTGGTAAATCACAGAGGATTACAGTCAACCACTAATGTCTGACATTAGAGGTTTATACTTCTCATTGTTCAGAATATGCATATTTGTACAAAATTTGATATTCTGTTAACTTTGTAAGTGAATTAGATCAATATTTAAACATTTTCCCTGATTTTGGGCCTTAGTCTTCATATTATTTTTGGGGTGGCCACGGTGATGCAGCGGTTAGCGTTGCCACCTCACAGCAAAAGTTCTCTGGTTCAATCCTTGGCTGAGGTGCCTTCTGTGCAGAGTCTGCATGTCCTCCCTGTGGTTGCATGGGTTTCCTCCACGTGCTCCAGTTTCCTCCCACATCCCAAAGACATGCTGTAGGTGGATTGGACACACTAAATTGGCCCTAGGTGTGAGTGTGTGCCTTCTGTGGAAGGTTGGGCGCTGGGCTGGCAACTCAACACTGTAAAACTCCACTGCCAATTGTGAGCAGAGAGTGATCCTCTGTGGCGACCCTTAATCAGGAAAAGCCAAAAGAAGAAGAAGAAGTCTTCAGATTATTTTTGGCTTTGTCTCAATTTCTTGAGCAAAGAAGTTGAGATGTATAGACAGGATACAAAATCAAGGGCAGTTTAGAGGTATTTTCCTTAATTAAGTCCAATGTTTCCATCTTGGCATATCTCAACCATCCATCTTTAAAATGTGCAACTCTGCCTCTAACTATATAGAACAAATGAACAAAATGTGGAACATTTGCTGACTTCTTCAACTAGGAAACTCACATCATGGTTATAAACTGTTTCCTCATATGTAAAGGTAGTTATTTTGATGAATTAATATAATGCAGTACTGTTCAGTATTATTTTCAGTGGCTAGTTATTCAAAAATCTTAACAATGATGGTGTGCCACACTCTTTCAGTGTGGAATACTGTGGACACTAGAATTAAGACTGAAAATAAGGAATTTTCATCATAATGAGTTGCATTGTTCAGGTATGCATCTAGGATGCACAGACCAATTCTTATTATAGCCTATATTTCTTTAGGAGGGTGGAGATTAGTGCATTATGATTGGTTGCCATTTTGGGGTGTGTGTCTAGCATGTTGTACCATAGTTACACAATTGATGTAAACCACTTCAGACCAGGAGTGCAGGTGAGAAACCCTGAATAAGTCACAATAATGACACTGAAAATTTGAGCAAGACTGAAAGCACTTATGTATAAGTAATATGATAAACAGACAGATAATATATGCTCAAGTGGGGGTTTTTATAGCTTTCTACATCTAGCTGAAAGAACACATTTTAGCAATATAGGTTCACTACTATTCACCAGCATTTCACAGTGCTCAGTCAGTTCATATGGGCATATGTTTGACAAAGTAAACCAGGTATTATCATCATGCATGCATTAAAAAATATAAATATATATATATATATATATATATATATATATATATATATATATATATATATATATATATATATATATATATTTAAATACACACACACACACACACACACACACACACACACACACAGACACATGCACACACACATGCACACACACACACGCACACACACACACACACACACACACACACACACACACACACACACACACACACACACACACACACACACACACACATTAATATGTATATTGCTCTAGATAAATAAAAAAAACAACACACAGTTTTAGTTAGAAACAGATTTTCCAAATAAGCTGTCAAGGAGCAATATCCCATAAGCTGGTTTTAACCACTGACAATGACTTGAATTTGCTATCAGATTTTTACAATATAGGCTAATTTCAATTGCCTTCTCTGATATGCTAAGTACCTTATACTAACCATAATATATATATATATATATATATATATATATATATATATATATATATATATATATAGTCTATTTCTAAACACGCACGCACACACACACACACACACACACACACACACACACACACACACACACACACACACACAGACATATATATATATATATATATATATATATATATATATATTTATATATATATATATATTATTTTTTCACATATAAAAGGTAACAAGATACAAGTACATGCATCATTCATTTCTGTCACTTTGTGTTGAAATGTTTGTCTGAGTGTTTTACAAAACTGAAAGTACATCTGAAGTCACATTTTGACAGACAGTAACGGGAATAACCCTCCTAAATGAAATCCAAGATTCCTTATTCTGAATTGTAACTGCTTGCTCAGATTTACAATGTACTAATGAATATTCAGAGTATCCCTAACAGGTAGCAGCTTGCACTGTATTACGGGATATGTTTAACATTTTCTTTAACTTCCGAGTTCTGACACAAACACTTACTTAAAAGACATTCCCTGAAAGAAGAAATATTAAAAAGCAGTGCATCAGCACTTTTTCTAGAAGAGAAATCAAAGTAAAGGGATAATATTTTTTGTCTGCATGGAATTAAAATGTGAAAGTGCCAATCATGTTTGGATCTTGTGATCAAAACATACTTTCACTGAACTTGACAATGCCTCAGCATACAGCAGCCCCCCAAGATAATATAGCAATAACCGATGATGTGGGGGTGGTATATTGAAGAATTACCCTTGGTTGGTGTGGTTTAATCATGAAGGCAAAGCAATTATACAGTGATATTATTTAGGAAGAAAATGACTTACTTTTCTTAAATAATGTCATCATTTGAAGGCTCTGTGGTGTTCTTCCACTTTTCTCAGATATCCCGGTGCTTTTTTTTATGTACTATCAATGCGTGTGGGACTTGTGTTCCCACGTTTACACAGTACATTAGTGCTGTGTATTGGAAGCAATGGAGAAAGGAAGATCTCCCTTGCTTTTTTTTTTAATTAAAAAAGATACCAGGACACTAAAGGTATGGGAGAGTGGGAGAAATGGAAGAGAGGAAATAAAAAGAGAATCAGGTTCATTTCTCTACTTTTTCATAATGTACCTGAATATTCTTTTATTTTTGTCTGCCCCATCTCTCTCATTGGTTTCAAGTGACTGGTTTTGTAAATTCATTTTTTTTAGTGAGATTTTTATGGCATATGTTAATGGGTATATGCTCGGATTTACAATGGGTACGCTGGTTGGGCTGACTAGTCAGCGTGCCTCTTTTGGAATATTAAAAGCCTGTCATTGTATAACAGTCCTATTTCAACATCGCAAGCCTCTCAGAGTAAAATCTTAGTGAAGGCAAGGACGTCATCACATCCATTTGTGATGTCTGTCTGATAAAGTCTGACAGTCTGTAGTTTGTAAGCCTTTTAATCAAGTTTGTAAATGTGGGTATCATACGGGTTTCTGTTACTTATAGTTCATAAGTGAATACTAGGATAATGATGCCAGGGCCCTTTTTGAGCCCATCCATGCTTCCCAAATTGATTTTGTAAGTAGTTTAGGTTTTGGTGTTTTAGGGATATTCTATTTCAGGCTTCCAACGTGCAATTAATTATAACACACTGAGGTTTGTTTTTTGTTTCATCACTGAAAACATTTTTTTTTTGCTTAAATCTTGCTCTCCTACTTGTATTATATTTCTGCAGCAAACCTTTTAAACCTTATAACCACATCTTTGGGAATGGTTATCTTAATACACTAAAAGATATCAGCCTGCAACCAATTTTACTATCTTTTTCATGTGCTGTATTCAAAACAGGAATTTAATTACGGCAGTTGATCCAAAACAAAATTCCCCAAATTCTTTTTAATTATGTATGTCAAGAAAAATTTTGAGGAAAGAACATTTAACAGACATAATAGAAAAGCTGCATGTTCCTCAACATATCATAGGAAGAATTAAGTGCTTCTTACGTCTCTCAGTGATCTTCTTCTGACATTATTTTTGCATCCTATTACTGACATATAGAGTGTACTTATCATATACTCATATACACAAACAATATCTAAAGAATTACATATAGCACCATATATTGCATGATTATAATAATTGTTATATTCTTACTTTTTGTAATACTTTTATAATGGATTTTTTAAATGTACCATACTGTTATCTAATGCCTATGGCTAGATCATGGCTGACAAAGGTCTTCAGGCCAACTATTATACCCATTTAATAAATAAATGTTCAACTAAATAAGTAAATAAATACAAAATGTCAAATGTGCACATTATCCTAGCTTGGGATGGACATCAGTGAGATTAGCAAATGTGACAAATACCCAGTCTGACAGTTTGTTTAAAAAGAAAATAGAAAATGTATATATATATTTATATATATATATACACACACACACACACACACACACACATACTGTATATATATATATATATATATATATATATATATATATATATATATATATATATATATATATATATATATACATATATGTGTGTGTGTGTGTGTGTAATTGTAGGTCTGTGACCTTTGTCTGTGTGTTTGTGTTTGTATAGATAGTCACATTAAAAGTAGATGCCATTTGATGGCAGCTACACATTTTGATTGTAAATGTATGTTTCTGATTACTATTGCATTCACAGGGATGAATTAGATAGGCATATACAACTATTTGCTGGTGGTCTTTAGGTGGCTGTTTATGTAATGAAACCAGCATAATAATTAAAACAAAAGTTTTAAGTTGATAAAAAGTTTATAAGGCTGTATTATTAATACTACTGTACAGTAATTCATCCAGCATAATTAAAAAAACTAAAATACTATGTTTTGTATAGTGATTTTTCTGCTTTTATGCATGCTGTATAGTACATGCAATAGGAAAAAAAAAACAGAATAAATGAATCACATATTTTTAGCTAGGTGAGAATGAAAGAACAGTGTGGAACATATAAAGGATAAAATAAATGAAACTTCAGTGGTTGGATAAAAACATAAAAAGTGACCAACAAAATACAAAGCTGCTGAATTTCTACCCTGAAACAAAACTGACTGGAAGTATCTGATAAAGCGAGTGCATATGAAGGTATATTGACCATACAAGGCCTTAGTGGACTGTGCAAAATAAAAAAGTAAACATACAACTCCTCCCCTTTCGTACATGATAGAAGAATCAGATACAATGGATTAAACACCTATACCCTTAGAGCATATCAAGCCTTTAAATCATGTGAGATATAATCAAACACATTTTTTCATACATTGTTTATGCATAAAATTTACAATTTACCAATTACTAAAGGACATCAGATGATATTTAAGGGTCTTTTTAGGATTAGCACAAATATGGTTAATGATATATACATACACAGAGACACACACACACACACACACACACACACACACATATATATATATATATATATATATATATATATATATATATGCACTCTATACACATACACACACACACACACACACACACATATATCTTTCTATAGTTCTATATTTATATCTATCTATATCTATATGTGTGCATATATGCTTCCTATCTCACAGCTCTTGAAGATATTATTTTATAATATTTCAGATAATATTTAAACGACATGAATTTTACACAGTCATGAAACAGGACATGAATATACAGGAAAGGAGTTCTAGCCTGCTTTTTCAAAGGATCAACATTCCTGCACTTTTGTTCAACTGGCATTTAAAATTACATTCTTAAACCAGCAGCTTAATAACATTTTCTGAAACTATAGCCTTTAATTTTGTGTTTCTATCAGAAAAGCTAAATCATATTTGTACTACTTTCCTAAAAAAATCATTAATACCTGTGAGTAACAGGTACCTTGATTCAAAATTCTTTATGCTGTAATTCCTTTTGTCATGAAAATCTCCGAAGAAGTGAATAACATTTGTTTCTGTGTGACAGCATGGTGCAGCTGCTACTGAAATGTCATTATTTGACAGGCTGATACCATGAACTGCTATACAAAACTATAACATACAGACCTGAGTTTGATACAAAACTATAACATACAGACCTGAGTTTGATACAAAACTATAACATACAGACCTGAGTTTGATTCTCTGTGTCCTCCTTTGCCTTTTGGTCTTAAAGCAAATCTTTTAAATTTCTCAAAGCTTTTGATCATCTATTGAAAGTGTATGTACGTCTGATCAGTCTTACCCTGCTTAAAAATATAATGCCTTAAAAGGTACGCCATCCCATATGTCTGATCAGTCTTACCTGCTTATAAATATAATGCCCTAAAAGGTAAACCATCCCATATGTCTGATCAGTCTTACCCTGCTTAAAAATATAATGCCCTAAATGGTAAACCATCCCATATGTCTGATCAGTCTTACCCTGCTTAAAAATATAATGCCCTAAAAGGTAAACCATCCTGTACGCCTGATCAGTCTAACCCTGCTTAAAAATATAATGCCCTAAAAGTTAAACCATCCCATACGTCTGATCAGTCTTACCTGCTTAAAAATATAATGCCCTAAAAGGTAAACCATCCCATATGTCTGATCAGTCTAACCTGCTTAAAACTATAATGCCTTAAAAGGTAAACCATCCTGTATGCCTGATCAGTCTAACCCTGCTTAAAAATATAATGCCCTAAAAGTTAAACCATCCCATATGTCTGATCAGTCTTACCCTGCTTAAAAATATAATGCCCTAAAAGGTAAGCCATCCCATACGTCTGATCAGTCTTACCTGCTTAAAAATATAATGCCTTAAAAGGTAAACCATCCTGTACGCCTGATCAGTCTAACCCTGCTTAAAAATATAATGACCTAAAAGGTAAACCATCCCATATGTCTGATCAGTCTTATCTGCTTATAAATATAATGCCTTAAAAGGTAAACCATCCTGTACGCCTGATCAGTCTTAACCTGCTTAAAAATATAATGCCTTAAAAGTTAAACCATCCCATACGTCTGATCAGTCTTACCCTGCTTAAAAATATAATGCCCTAAAAGGTAAGCCATCCCATACGTCTGATCAGTCTTAACCTGCTTAAAAATATAATGCCCTAAAAGGTAAGCCATCCCATACGTCTGATCAGTCTAACCCTGCTTAAAAAATATAATGCCCTAAAAGGTAAACCATCCTGCACGTCTGATCAGTCTAACCCTGCTTAAAAATATAATGCCCTAAAAGTTAAACCATCCCATACATCTGATCAGTCTTACCCTGCTTAAAAATATAATGCCCTAAAAGGTAAACCATCCCATATGTCTGATCAGTCTTATCTGCTTATAAATATAATGCCTTAAAAGGTAAACCATCCTGTACACCTGATCAGTCTTAACCTGCTTAAAAATATAATGACCTAAAAGGTAAACCATCCTGCACGTCTGATCAGTCTTACCTGCTTAAAAATATAATGCCCTAAAAGGTAAACCATCCTGCACGTCTGATCAGTCTTAGCCTGCTTAAAAATATAATGCCCTAAAAGGTAAACCATCTTGCACGTCTGATCAGTCTTAACCTGCTTAAAAATATAATGCCTTAAAAGGTAAACCATCCTGCATGTCTGATCAGTCTTACTCTGCTTAAAAATATAATGCCCTAAAAGGTAAACCATCCTGTACGCCTGATCAGTATAACCCTGCTTAAAAAATATAATGCCCTAAAAGTTAAACCATCCCATATGTCTGATCAGTCTTACCCTGCTTAAAAATATAATGCCCTAAAAGGTAAACCATCCCATACGTCTGATAAGTCTTACCTGCTTAAAAATATAATGCCTTCAAAGGTAAACCATCCTGTATGCCTGATCAGTCTTACCTGCTTAAAAATATAATGCCTTCAAAGGTAAACCATCCTGTATGCCTGATCAGTCTTAACCTGCTTAAAAATATAATGCCCTAAAAGATAAACCATCCTGTACGCCTGATCAGACTTACCTGCTTAAAAATATAATGCCTTCAAAGGTAAACCATCCTGTATGCCTGATCAGTCTTAACCTGCTTAAAAGTATAATGCCCTAAAAGTTAAACCATCTCATATGCCTGATCAGTCTTACCTGCTTAAAAATATAATGCCCTAAAAGGTAAACCATCCTTTTATGTTGAACTACAAAATACTGCTGTTATGGTGTAATGTCTGATAACATTTGCCATGCCTGATATTTTAAATGAAAACAGACTGCACATATCTCAAGAATTATCAATCTAAAATAAGTATACATTCTGGTATCAGGTCTGTGCTAACTCCTGCAATTGGGAACAGCCCTCCCCAACAGTGAAATGTTCATTCATACTAGAATAATTCAAAATATGGAACTAGGATGCTGTGAATGGGTTTTTATTCGAGGGAGTCCTTAATGCTCATATTGCCTTAGTCTGCATTTGTCCAGTCTGCAGCTCAAAGCAAATGTCTTAATCTTCTCCGGGATCCTGACTACCCTTTTGCAAACATAATTATTACCTGCTGAGTCTTACCTTGTGTACCATAAATGGTAAACTATCCTTTTTGTGTTAAACTGTACAATGCTGCTCATACACTGTGATATGTGATAATCTTTGCCATGCCTAATATTTTAAATGAAAAAAAGGTCTGTCCACAGCACAAGCATTGTCAGTCAAATATGAGTACACGGTCCACTATCAGGTGTGTGCTCACTTCTGTAGTTGGGAACAACCCCCCCCCCCGATAGTGAACTGTTCATTAACACTAGAATAATACAAAATGTAGATCTAAGACACCATGAAAGGGTGCACTATTCAGTGTCCTTAATAACCATGAAGTGTGAAATAAAAGAAAATAATAATAAAGCAGAGTCAAAACAAAGTCAGATATGATTGTACGGTAGCAAGGAAGGATGATGAGCTCTGATTGGTCAGTGTGAGCACAGCATGATGATATGGCTGGGTATTTTTATTTTATTTTTTTATTTTACATTTGTTGATCGGGCTAGTCTATCTGGATATATGTCCATTTTCAGTAGAGGCCCGGGGAGAAAAGCTCCAATGAGTATTACATGGTTTCAGAAGGTGTTACAAAAGAAGTAATAACAAGTATAAAACTAACAGTAAACAACTAGTAAATGAAAAATTTTTTTTTTTTTTTAATCAGGAGATTGCATATTACAATCTGAGAACCAAAAATACATAAACTACAACCTATGTAAGGTGCTTCACAAAGAACATTACAATACAAAAAATGAATGCATAAATTTTATAAGAGGAATGCTGAAGTGTAATGAGAGGTAAAGAAAAGCTGAAAGGAGTGTAGAGAGAGAAAAAATAGGGAAGAAGGAAAGTAAAGAAAAAAGGAGAACAGAGCAAGTCTCGTTATGTTTGACATCATTGTCCCAGTTCAAGACACATGTTAATGATAAATTACATCAGAGACAGTTTGGCAACTGTGATAAGGGAATGTAATAATGCGTTACTGAGAAATATACCCATTTCTCTTATCCTGAAGCACTACCTTACCTTGTAACTATACATGTTGTGCAGATAAATCCCTTGCAGATCAGCTCCTGCTATGTTCCATTACTTTTACAGAAATAAATTTATTATATAACTGCAGAGTTTCCCTATACGTTAAATATCTCGAAAATGATGGTCAGTAACTTTCTAAGAAATGAACATGTGCAACATACTTCTGAGAACCAGACTGTTGTATATTAATAGTTATTAACCTGACAAGGAAGTTTACTGTCAAGAAAGCAGATCACACCCAACAAACTATAATAAAACAAAAAGTAATGAGGAAAGAGCAGTGAAATTCAGGTCCTTACCTTAAGGTTATGGCTCTGAGTCAGTGATGTTGCCTCTGTTTAACTTTCCCTTATATATAGGTGAAAGCTGGCAAAGCATACCCTCTTTTTTTTTTTTTTGAATGCCCCTCCCATCTTTTGATCACATGTAATTTACCTGTGACAGGTGGGTATAGTGGCATGACTGGAAAATACACATGTAAAATAATGAACAGGAAAGACAACAGGAAATAAAATGATAAACGTGACAGAATGCAAGTCTTAAACATAAGGAAGACCAGCAAAAATTTCATAAAAAGATTTTTGAAAAACTTTAAAACACATCTCATAAAAGAATCAGACTAACACAGCTTCTCCAATATAACATGACTTAAACACCTCTGCTTCATCTATGTTCCACTCTGCTATTTACTTCCAGATTCTTTATTACTTTCATGATTGCAGTCTTTTATAATATAGATTATGATGTCTATTATTGTTTTTACCAGGTTATATTACATCACTGTTTTATATATCTTAACATTTTCATCTTCTGCTTGCACCACACTGTTTTCTCATCATTGCAAATTACTGTATTAGTTTGCTGTTTTGGATTTGATGGCCTGAAATAGGCTCTCTTGGATTAGTGGTGTATCCCAGTAAACAAATTCAAAGAAAGAAAGTGACACAAAATTTGAAAAGGGTTCTTTATGGATATAGTGTTACCTAGTGGAATTTCATTAACTCTATGAAACACTTTCCAGCAAATGTTTTTTGAGATATTGAATCAAGTTATATTCTTTTTATCTATTTCTTTTTATTTATTTAACATTTGTTGACTGGGAAAGTCTGACTAGGTTCCACAGATCCTGTTTTCAGCAGAGGCCCGGGGAGAAATGCTCCAGAAGCATGTCTTTAGAATGTGGGAGGAAACTGGAGTACCCAGAGGAAACCCATGTGAACGCAGGGAGAACATGCAAACTCCACACAGAAGGTACTCCAGCCGAGAATCGAACCGGAGAACCTCTTGCTGTGAGTCGACAGCATTAACCGCTGCAGCTGCTGTGATATATATATATATATCTATGTTATATATATATATATATATATATATATATATATATATATATATATAGGCTTTATGATTATGGGGTGTAACAGTGCATTTGCACCTGGCTCTAGAACTGGGTAACTGGAATGGGGCATGAAGGATATTCCACCATTCTAAAATTGTTACCTCCAGCTGTGAAGGAAACAGAAGTAGTCAAAAACAGCAACAGTATATGAAATATCACTTGAGAAAACAGTTTCCACAAAAGGACGTCTAAGTTTAGTAAAAGAATGGATAAGGCTCATTTGTGTTACAGTCCACTCTCACAGTTTTATAATCCAACTATCCTCATTACAAGAGCTGAAACCTAGAAACAAAATTAAGTCACACTATTCATTTTAACTTTGAATATTCTGGGTACATACTTAAGCCCATATAAGTCATAGCTTTTTCAAGAAACTCTAGAAGCACATAGATGATTTATTGCCTTTTTATTGGACCAACATGGACTTTGTAGTTGAAGCTTGTGTTTTTCAGATTACCTGACCCTTTTTCTTAAAATAATCCCGGGATGAAGGATTTATGTAATCAAATGGTTTTGGGTATCTCTTTCTAGAAATCACATTCAGTTCAGTAAAAGGCATCATGTGAAATCCATATTCTAATTTTTCGGGCAGTTGTTTAGCACAACACTTTGTTTATTTTTTGCTTCATCTAGAATAGTTAGGAGTCATAAAAAAGAATGATGCTTTTGTATGACCTCTACATAAACAAAAGTGCTTTTGTACCCTTATATTTTACATTTGTGAAATTTACCTCACCTGACTGTCCACTGAAAAGGGAATTTTTCCCAGACAGACTTTTGCAGCTAACAAATGCAAAAAAAAAAAAAATTATATTAGACCACACACTCTTGTGGTTTGTCACAGCAAGCCTCCATTGAACCATACAAAAGTTCTTAAAATCTCCCCTCTATATTACAAAAATAAAATTAAATAAAGCACACTCATGCATTAACATCAAGCTGTTATTTTTGTTCTGTTAGCTAGTTTGGGAATTTGGCCATACTAGGCAAGATTTATCTTCAGAAGGGACCAGGGATGGAAAAAGTCTGATACACATATTGTCAAAACATACAAGATTAGTATTACCTAACACAAAGCATACAGAAATTTCAGTAAGTTTAGACATGTAGAAGCATTAATGAAAAGAATCGAGCACAGATTAGAAACAAATGTGTGGTAGTTTACAGTACAGCACTTGCTATATGACAACTGTGAAACAAATGATTTTTGTGGAGCAAATACAGTATTAAATAATCACATGGCATCTTAGAATCAAGGTACACATCAAACTAGAAAAACATAGTACATTAGATAAAAATGTATCAAAGACATTTAGACAGAAGGACATAATGCAGAATGATACAATGCATTCTGAGGTGTGAGCAGAATGGAAGTGTGGTGTGTATGCTTGGTTACAGCTAAAATACTTTTTAGAGAAACTGGATAGAATTCTGTGTAGGTTAGTTACAATACAGGGAAAGTACTGTAGTATAGAGTCATTCCTACACTGGTTCTAATTGTAAGGAAGCATGAATTCATGCTGTAGCAGAGATTTACAGAAGTAGGCATCTGGGAAATAGCTGATGATATTTTGGGTTGTAAAATGACCTCAAAGGGATTGAATGGGACATAATATGTATGTCGAGTACTTGAGCTGGAAGAAATAAGATATCTGGTTATTCTCCAGTCATGGGGACGGTTGCTGTGATCTGCAGGCAGAGTTAATGAAAGGATGAGAGTCAGTAGCTGGAGTGAAAGTCAGCAGATAGTGCCAGGTTTATGAAAGAAACACCCGGGGTGCCTTGTCACCACATTTAGGAGAAACCTTAAGTGTAGTCAGTAAAATCAGGTTTGTGGATCTAAGTTCCAAACTTGGACTGTAGCATTAGGGTAAAGTATTGGCAGTTCTCATTATAACTTGAGGACAATACTAGCTGTGTAGAGCTTATCTTAGCTTACAGCGACATCTGAATAGTTTCTGAAAGATATGACAGTGGTGTATAGAGGAAGACTGACTTAGCAGTCATGTTGTATCCGAATATGAGTTTATCACGGACATGTTATATTATTTGTTACAACTAATTCATGAAGCAGTTTAACAAGGTTTTAGTGACTATTTACTTAGCTGAGGGCAGGAGGTGGGTTTTATTTTAAACAGGGCACCAAGTTTGTGTTGATTTTTTTGACAGCCAAGTTTCTATGCTACTTAAATCTGAAGTTACCTTCAAGTTAAGGTCTGTAGATATTTCCATTTCTGGACTGTTTCATTTGGTCCTGACCTTCCTACAATGCATTTAGTAGTCAGTAAACAGTGGACTTTTTTATACCAAAAGAGCATAACTTTGAATTTATTTTTGTTTAGGAGGATTTTACTCTGATGAATTTAATTACTGAAAGTTCCAAATCTAAGCTGAAGTTCTCACAGCTGGGTATCAGTTGTTTGGAGCTGCACAGCAATATTTAACTGTCATTATATTGTGAACAATATGATACATTCTGTATGCGGGTACATACAGCTGGTGAGAAAGAGAACAATGAAGGTGTTAAAAGGAAGCCTTGAGGAGCTGCTACATGCGATTTGTAGGATTAAGCTCATAAGCTGTGCCCGCTAACAGCTTGATTTCTTTTACCTAAACAGCTTTTAAACCAAGTCACAGCTTTCTGCAGCCAAGACTCATCAGCCTGGTGCAAAGTGAGAATGATCTAGAAGTCAACAGACTTTGAGAAGTTGAAGAAAGTTTCTGCTGCGTGAAATCTTGTATCTCCATTACTGGTTATATAACCATTTAGCTTGACTACTACCGTCTGGATGCTGCTTCCCCGCTAAAATCTTTGCTGACTTACTGGTCAGTAGTCAATTATTATATTAGCAGTTTTTGAGTTGTGGACAAACTAACCATTCAAATACCTTAACCAATGGAGACAAGCTGGGTATAGAGCTGTAGTTCTCCATTTTATGCAATTTACCCTAATTTGACGCGATGGATAATTTCTGCAGATGCGCAGTACTCCCTCAGATGTCTGTTTATGAGTTTGGTTACTGATTTATAAAAAGCAGTGACAAAACCTCCCTACATAGCTGAGCATTATCATTTATTTTATTTGTGTATTTTAATGTGTTTACCAACACAGAGCACTGATCATGTCTGACCAGCCTGACTCTCCGCCCAAGGAACAGAAACTGAACCATGTCATTTTATTTTAACTTGAAGTTTCCTCCTGTGCTGACAGACATAAGCCTAGCTAAAGAACTGGGAACTGGTAGGTGTGTTGTTGATTGTAGTCTGGGCCTTTATTCTTGTCAGATCCTGTAAGACTTGTTTTGTAACGCACTAAAACTAATCTGTACATTTATTGGCTGTTTTTTATGCTGAGGTAAAGCTTAAAGGTCTTTCATGGAAATGATGTTTATTAATCCTTTTTTAGCAGCTGCAGAGTTTTTTTTTTATCCTGAAGAGTGGAATAGTAATCCCTTTCAAACTGGTATATTATAAAGTAATATTACCCTGTAATATCTTATACTTGTATAGGGTGCAGGATCATCCAATTTCTTTTAATTTCAGCATGAATATCTGGTACATTATCCATCAATATGTTAATTTTTAAAGGAAGACAGATGTGTCCTAGTCTGATGCTTCTATATGGTGCTTAAATTATTACTTATATCCAGTAAAATGTTGTTGAAAGACATTAATGTTGAGTTGATGTTAGGTGTCTGGTTTAAGAAGGACAATTACTTAAAGCACATTGTCACACTTTAAAGCAAATGTAAATGTTACGTATTTTTTACTTATTTGACATTTGGTTACTGGGAAACCCTGTATGGGCACAATGTCCATTTTCAGTGGAGGCACAGAGAAAAAAGCTCCACAAAATATAGACATTACATAATATTACATGATTATTGAAATGAATGATATTTTAAAATATACAATGGAAACAGTATAATAAAATGATAATACATATTCAATACCCAGCTAACAATATAGAAGAGTGAGAGATTGAGAATACACTGTGATACTAAGAGAGGAAAACTATTGGGGAAAAACAGGGTGAATGGTGGATAAGATAAAAGGAAGGCATTAGAAATGTTAAGTATTAAAGAGGAGAAGAGGAGAAAGAGAAAACGGCAAAGAGACAGAAAAATGTATTAATGTGAGACACGAGCAGAGCTGGAAGATAAAGAGGAATGTTTTTAGAAAGACCTTAAAACTATGTATACAAGGAATTGTTCTGATGTCATTTGGAAGAGTATTATGGGTTTTAACATATAAGTCTAGGAGTTCCTAAGGTGGACAGCTTGGAAAGCAGTAGCTTAAAATAGCTTTGATTGCTGGGCAGGCCAATGACTTATATAACATTTTATGAGCTAGCAAGAGTTGAGTACATTGTATATATTGGAGTAATTCTAGCCAGTAGAGAGATCTGAGAGGGAACTACAGTGAAGGGAATTGGTGGGAATTGTGGGGTCGATTGGCAGCAAATCTAGCCGCCTTATTATAACATGGTTCAAGTTTAGATTGTAAGTAGATTTGTATATTGATAAGAATGAGTGAGGCATAAAGTAGAGAGGGAAGGAGGTAAGAATTAGCAGGTATAATTCAAGATTTATGAGTAAGGATGGTTTTAATGCTTTTTTTAATGCAGTTTTGTATGTGAAGATTACATTTCAGTTGACCATCGATAGTGACACCAAATAATTTGGTCTGTGATAGTATTTCAATTTCGGTACTGTTAACTGCCTTTATTTTAAGACTGTTTTTGAGGGTAGAAGTGATTTGGGTAGAAATAGAGGCATTTTTGGGAGGGTTCAATGGAGTTGAGTACATTTTGTGCGATGGTTTGCAGATGTGGGACATTGTCAGATGAGCAGATGAGAGTCGAATCATCTGCATATTGTATAAGGGTGGCTTGGTGTGCAGACAGGAGTAGATCATTAATAAATATGTTGAAGAGGTCCAATGATCGGACCTTCTGGGACACCAGTACTGACTGGAAGAAAAGGAGAGTGAGAAGACAGCCATTTAACTGATCGTAGCTGGTTGGAGAGGTATTTAGAAAACCAGTTTATTGTAGATTTAGACAGACTGAGGGCAAACATTTTAAAGAATAGCAAAGAGTGAGAGACTGTATCAAAGGCTTCTGACAGATCTAAGAAGAGACAGTGGACTGTGTTGTTGCTGTCCTTAGACTTGAGGATAGTATCTAAGAAGGCAAGTAAGGTAGTAATTGTGCTATAATTAGGCCAACATCAATGCTGAGTTCAGGTTAATAAGTTGGCTTGGAGTAAATAGTGGGAGATTTCCATATGAATGCATTTTTCTAACAGTTTATTTATGGGTCTGAAGTTGGTTATATAATTAGAATGTCTACCTTTGTGAAGAGGAATAATATAGAATTTTTGCCAGAGGAATCAAACACAACTCTCTCGAACAGATCAATTTATTAGGATAGAGACAGGGTAGACAATGGAGACTAAAGTAATTTAAGGTATTCTGATGGAAGATTGTCAGCAGAGGGTGAGCAGAGCTTGACTTTATTAACAAGTTGTTGGTTATATGAGGTAGAAACTGATTTTATGAAGAAGGTAGACTTGTACATGGGTGGAAATGTACGTCAGAATTAGTTTGATTTTGTGTAAGGTTAGGGATGCTATAGAATCAAGGAAATAGTTACATTTTGTATCAGTTTCTGTCAGTGTTATTTGGGCAGGATTTGGGGACACTGAGTGTGCCCAGGTTTAAGATTTTGTCTATAGGGAACCAAAATATTTTTGGGTTGTTTTATGGTTAATTTGGTGGTATAAGAAATCAGAGTTCTGTGACCCCAGACTGGTTAATAATAGTTTATTGTAGTGAGCAGCATATACTATAATAGCAGATATAAATGTCACAGCAACATATTCAAATGGTATATAGCAGCATAATATATCAAATAACTGAAATCACAAAAGCAGTTTAGTTACGATATGTGAACAAGTCCTGTACCAGATTTCAGCTAACATCCCTGTCCTAAACACACATATTATATTACTTCAGTTCAGTAATTTTCCTCTGGGAGCTGCATCTACCCCCTCAACCTTGATTCCCACAGTACCTAACTCTCTATTCCTTATCTAGCATTCCATTGCAAGTTCACAAATATTTCCTGTGAGAAAGGAACATTCTGTAGCTTTGCCTTGAGAACTGTTATTTCTGCACATCTCATGCTCAGCCAGCAAGGTTATCTTTTCCCTTCTACTGAACTGTCTTTGCCTGAAACTGTATGCATAAATGAAGACACAGGCCTGACTATATTTTCAGGCCTGTTCTACTATATTTATTCTGCCTTATGTCTAACAACTACTTTTAAGTGAAAAGCCTCAGTCTAACAGGTAACAGAGGTCTAGACTGTACTGATTTTTTATCATTACTGACTTGTTTATTTGTAAGGTTTCTAAGATGTTTGTAAGTTTGTAGATTAACAGGGGATTTACATATTTACCAACCTTTTAATGCTTTGTCTCTTTTGTGAATTAATATTCTACTGGAATGTGACAGCCAAGAGGTGGGGGTACTTTTAAATCTTTTTCTCCTCATGGGAACAATAAATAGACTTGAATATTTGAACATCATTTATTGACAGAGAGCAGAGGATGGCCAGTTAAAATATATGAGTATGCTATTTAAAGCATCAGGTTTGAAGTTGGTAAGGTTGCAACTTTCTTTATATATGCCATGTTTTTTGTGGTAGATGACTAGCCTCTGAACAGTGGTGGAAGGTTAGTACTGTTGGAGTGGTAATCAGATTTGAGGTACTACCATGATATATTTACATCTCTGAGAATAATAGTTTCTTGTCAAATGGAGCTGGTTAACCAGTGAAGGATTTCTTCTAAGATTGGAATATTGTTTCTGGGTTGAATGTAAAGACCAGCGATGCAAATTGTTTTGTGATCCTTGATTTTGAGGTGGGAAATTTGGAGGTCAGCAGAGCAGAACTTAGCTGGAGCAGTAGTTGAAGGGGAAGGAGTAAGGTGATAGGAACAAATTCTTTATGTTATACCACATAATGTTTTTTTTTTGGCAGTTAATGTTGATAATCACCGGCCCTTGAACATTTTCTTGAATCTGAATATTCCTGGCATGACATCATGAATGACTGAACTCACAGTGCCTCACTACTTACACTGATGTATAAATTACTATTCTTTCCACGAAAATGCAGCAACCAAAGATTCTTATATGAACAAGTAAAAATGAAGAGCAGGAACACAATAAGAGAAAGCTTAAAATAAAATAGCGATTTATATTAAATCCCAGTAAAAAAGTGGCGCTTTCAGCCAGAGAGCAAATCTCAATCTTCATCACACAAACAGCATAGGAGTGTGTTAAAAAAACTAATAATGTAGTAACAATTTTACTTTGTAATCAACATCTAGTCCTAACTTGCCACATAAGTTCGTCGATCTCTAATCGGACCTCAGAATCAAATTAGAGATCGGCGAACTTATGTGGCAAGTTTGGACTAGAGGGCATCTTACACCTATTCGCGATGACCTGTCCATGTCAAAAAAAAGTGTAAGTGGTTATCACATAATCGATGACACAATCAAATTCAGAACTCAGTTACACAAATGAACATATTTTGTATGAATAACCAGCATTTGTATGTTCACTGGTTTTTTGTGTATATGAGTTCTGCTTTAATGTTCCTATGGTAACAGTGTACTACAAATGCACTTATGTTGATTGCATTGTAAGTAATCTACCCCAACATGTAATAAATACACTTCACACACATGTATGTTGTTGAAGGCTGGTTCTTGTGGTAATGTCTGGCTGAAAGCTGTTAAATTTTACCTGGACTAATAAAATTCTTGTTTTATTTTAAGCTTCTTTATTTGTTTCTCCTCCTGCTTTTTACTTGTCTTCTCTTCATGTCATTCCATCTTGTGTTTAAAGATTCTTATATCCCAGCAAAGCAAATTTGTTAACTATGTCTCTCATGATAAAGATCCTACATTGAAAATGAATACATGTGTTAATCTATTAGGGAAACAATAATGTACGCGAGTGGTTGTTTTTCAAAACAAATATCTGTTTCTATTAACCAGAACGCTTTGTTGGTAAATGCGAATTATGATAAATACCTTAGTTGACATCATTTTGTGGGTGTGGTCATAAGGGAAAACTGAGATGCTAGTTAAATTACAACACCAAAATGTCACCAGTTTTGTTTTGATTTCAAATCTGTTGCAGCTTCAACATCAGGAGTATATCTAGAAATGAAATTAAGTGTAAAACACAGATGTATTAGAAGTGCTACAGTACAAATAATCCATACTTGAAGACTTCATCTGGCATTCATTTGATTTAGGGGCTTTTTTGGTTCAATAGATATTGAAGAGTCACAAACACCAATGGTTCCAGTAGAAAAAAAAAAGTAAATAAAAAACTGGAACAGAAGCAAGGAAACAGCGTTTTATTGAGCAAGGCAGAAGAACCTAAAAAATTAATGCACCACAGAACAACTCATGCGTTTTCATCCGAGTACCTCCTAGACTTAATCATATAAGAGCAAATACTATAGCAACCCTTCCGAAGTCAAAAGGCATGGTGCTTAGATCACCTAAGACTATTTAATAACCCTTTTAGTAAGAATAGGGATACCCCAGACTGTGATTCCTACGTGAACTAAGCACCATGCCTTTTGACTTCAGGAGGGTTGCTATGGTATTTGCCCTGGATAAATGAATCTCAGTCTGAGGTATCCCTATTCTTACTAAATGGGTTATTAAATAGCCTTAGGTGAACTAAGCACCATGACTTTTGACTTCAGGAGGGTTTCTATGGTATTTGCTCTTATCTGATGAAGTCTGGGAGATACTCGGACGAAAACACATGAGTTGTTCTGTGGAGCGTTAATTTTTTAAACTCTTCTGCCTTGCCTAAATAAAATGCTGTTTCATTGCTCCTGTTCCAGTTTTTCATTTATTAGATATTGAAGAGTATTTCTAGACAGTGGAGGGAGGCCTGTGGTCACTAAGGTGATTACACAGTATGCTTACATTAGTATAGTGGGTTGTGAATTGTGTGACCATGATTACACAGTATGCTTACATTAGTATAGTGGGTTGTGAATTGTGTGACTGTGATTACACAGTGTGCTTACATTAGTATAGTGGGTTGTGAATTGTGTGACCATGATTACACAGTATGCTTACATTAGTATAGTGGGTTGTGAATTGTGTGACCATGATTACACAGTGTGCTTACATTAATATAGTGGGCTGTGAATTGTGTGACCATGATTACACAGTATGCTTACATTGGTATAGTGGGTTGTGAATTGTGTGACCGTGATTACACAGTATGCTTACATTAGTATAGTGGGTTGTGAATTGTGTGACCGTGATTACACAGTATGCTTACATTAGTATAATTAGTATAGTGGGTTGTGAATTGTGTGACCATGATTACACAGTATGCTTACATTAGTATAGTGGGTTGTGAATTGTGTGACCATGATTACACAGTATGCTTACATTGGTACAGTGAGTTATGAATTGTGTGATCACGATTACACAGTACGCTTACATTAGTATAGTAGGTTGTGAATTTTCTGTGCATGATTACACAGTATGCTTACATTAGTGTAGTGTGTTGTGAATTGTTTGACCATGATTCTACAGTATGCTTACATTAGTATAGTGGGTTGTGAATTGTGTGACCATGATTCTACAGTATGCTTACATTAGTATAGCGGGTTGTGAATTGTGTGACCGTGATTTCACACTATGTTTATATTAGTATGGTGGGTTGTGAATTGTGTGACCATGATTACACACTATGATTACATTAGTACAGTGGGTTGTGAATTGTGTGACCGTGATACACAGTATGCTTGTATTAGTACAGTGGGTTGTAAATAGTGTGAACGTGATTACACAGTTTGCTTGCATTAGTACACTGGGTTGTGAATTGTGTAACTGTGAGTACACAAAATGCTTACATTAGTTCAGTGGGTTGTGAAATGTGTGACTGTGATTACACAGTATGCTTACATTAGTATAGTGGGTTGTGAATTGTGTGACCGTGATTACACAGTATGCTTACATTAGTATAGTGGGTTGTGAATTGTGTGACCATGATTACACAGTATGCTTACATTAGTATAGTGGGTTGTGAATTGTGTGACCGTGAATACACAGTATGCTTACATTAATATAGTGGTATGTGAATTGTGTGACTGTGATTACACAGTATGCTTACATTAGTATAGTGGGTTGTGAATTGTGTGACTGTGATTACACAGTTTGCTTACATTAGTATTTTGTGTTGTGAATTGTGTGACCATGATTACACGGTGTGCTTACATTAGTACAGTGGGCTGTGAATTGTGTGACTATGATTACACAGTTTGGTTACATTAGTATAGTGGGTTGTAAATAATGTGACCATGATTACACAGTATGCTTACATTAGTATAGTGGGTTGTGAATTGTGTGACCATGATTACACAGTATGCTTACATTAGTATAGTGGGCTGTGAATTGCATGACCATGATTACACAGTATGTTTACATTAATATAGTGGGTTGTGAATTGTGTGACAGTGAATGCACAGTATGCTTACATTAGTATAGTGGGTTGTGAATTGTGTGACCATGATTACACAGTATGCTTACATTAGTATAGTGGGTTGTGAATTGTGTGACTGTGATTACACAGTATGCTTACATTAGTATAGTGAGTTGTGAATTGTGTGACTGTGATTACACAGTTTGTTTACATTAGTATAGAGTGTTGTGAATTGTGTGACCATGATTACACAGTATTCTTAGATTAGTATAGTGGGTTGTGAATTGTGTGACCATGATTACACAGTTTGCTTACATTAGTATAGTGGGTTGTGAATTGTGTGACCATGATTGCACAGTATGCTTACATTAGTATAGTGGGTTGTGAATTGTGTGACCGTGAATACACAGTATGCTTACATTAGTATAGTGGGTTGTGAATTGTGTGACTGTGATTGCACAGTAGGCTTACATTAGTATATTGGGTTGTAAATTGTTTGACCGTGAGTACACAGTATGCTTACATTAGTATAGTGGGTTGTGAATTGTTTGACCGTGAGTACACAGTATGCTTACATTAGTATAGTGGGTTGTGAATTGTGTGACCATGATTACACAGTGTGCTTACATTAGTACAGTGGGTTGTGAATTTTGTGACCTTGATTACACAGTGTGCGTACATTAGTATAGTGGGTTGTGAATTGTGTGATCGTGATTACACAGTATGCTTACATTAGTACAGTGGGTTGTGAATTGTGTGTCCATGATTACACTGTATTCTTACATTAGTATAGTGGGTTGCCAATTGTGTGAGCATAAATACACAGTGTGTTTACATTAGTACAGTGGGTTGTGAAATGTTTGACCATGATTACACAGTATGCTTACATTAGTATAGTGGGTTGTGAATTGTGTGACCATGATTACACAGTATGCTTACATTAGTATAGTGGATTGTGAATTGTGTGACTGTGATTACACAGTTTGTTTACATTAGTATAGTGGGTTGTGAATTGTGTGCCCGTGATTACAGAGTGTGCTTACATTAGTACAGTGGGTTGTGATTTGTGTGACCGTGAGTACACAGTATGCTTACATTAGTATAGTGGATTGTGAATTGTGTGACCAATGTTACACAGTATGCTTACGTTAGTATAGTGGGTTGTGAATTGTGTGACCGTGATTTCACAGTATGCTTACATTAGTATAGTGGGTTGTGAATTGTGTGAACATGATTGCACAGTATGCTTACATTAGTATAGTGAGTTGTGAATTGTGTGACCATGATTACACAGTATGCTTACATTAGTATAGTGGGTTGTGAATTGTGTGACCATGATTGCACAGTATGCTTACATTAGTATAGTGGGTTATGAATTTGTGACAGTGTTACACAGTATGCTTACATGACTATAGTGGGTTGTGAATTGTGTGACCATGATTGCACAGTATGGTTACATTAGTATAGTTGGTTGTCAATTGTGTGACCATGATTACACAGTGTGCTTACATTAGTATAGTGGGTTGTGAATTGTGTGACCGTGATTACACAGTATGCTTCCAGTACTATAGTGGGTTGTAAATTGTGTGACCGTGATTACACAGTATGCTTACATTAGTATAGTGGGTTGTGAATTGTGTGACCATGATTACACAGTATGCTTACATTAGTATAGTGGGTTGTGAATTGTGTGACCATGATTACACAGTGTGCTTACATTAATATAGTGGGTTGTGAATTGTGTGACCATGATTACACAGTATGCTTACATTGGTACAGTGAGTTATGAATTGTGTGACCACGATTACACAGTACGCTTACATTAGTATAGTAGGTTGTGAATTTTATGTCCATGATTACACAGTATGCTTACATTAGTACAGTGGGTTGTTAATTGTGTGACCGTGATTACACAGTATGCTTACATTAGTATAGTGGGTTGTGAATTGTGTGACCATGATTCCACAGTATGCTTACATTAGTATAGTGGGTTGTGAATTGTGTGACCGTGATTACACAGTTTGCTTACACTAGTTCAGTGGGTTGTGATTAATGTGACCATGATTATACAGTATTCTTACATTAGTACAGTGGGTTGTGAATTATGTGATCATGATTACACAGTGTGCTTACATTAGTACAGTGGGTTGTGAATTGTGTGACCGTGATTTCACACTATGCTTACATTAGTATGGTGGGTTGTGAATTGTGTGACCATGATTACACACTATGCTTACATTAGTACAGTGGGTTGTGAATTGTGTGACCATGATACACAGTATGCTTGTATTAGTACAGTGGGTTGTAAATAGTGTGAATGTGATTACACAGTTTGCTTGCATTAGTACACTGGGTTGTGAATTGTGTAACTGTGAGTACACAAAATGCTTACATTAGTTCAGTGGGTTGTGAAATGTGTGACTGTGATTACACAGTATGCTTACATTAGTATAGTGGGTTGTGAATTGTGTGACCGTGACTACACAGTATGCTTACATTAGTACAGTGGGTTGTGAATTGTGTGACCATGATTACACAGTATGCTTACATTAGTATAGTGGGTTGTGAATTGTGTGACCATGATTACACAGTATGCTTACATTAGTATAGTGGGTTGTGAATTGTGTGACCATGATTACACAGTATGCTTACATTAGTATAGTGGGTTGTGAATTGTGTGACTGTGATTACACAGTTTGCTTACATTAGTATAGTGTGTTGTGAATTGTGTGACCATGATTACACGGTGTGCTTACATTAGTACAGTGGGCTGTGAATTGTGTGACTGTGATTACACAGTTTGGTTACATTAGTATAGTGGGTTGTAAATTATGTGACCATGATTACACAGTATGCTTACATTAGTATAGTGGGTTGTGAATTGTGTGACCATGATTACACAGTATGCTTACATTAGTATAGTGGGCTGTGAATTGCATGACCATGATTACACAGTATGTTTACATTAATATAGTGGGTTGTGAATTGTGTGACAGTAAATGCACAGTATGCTTACATTAGTATAGTGGGTTGTGAATTGTGTGACCATGATTACACAGTATGCTTACATTAGTATAGTGGGTTGTGAATTGTGTGACTGTGATTACACAGTATGCTTACATTAGTATAGTGGGTTGTGAATTGTGTGACTGTGATTACACAGTTTGCTTACATTAGTATAGAGTGCTGTGAATTGTGTGACCATGATTACACAGTATTCTTACATTAGTATAGTGGGTTGTGAATTGTGTGACCATGATTACACAGTTTGCTTGCATTAGTATAGTGGGTTGTGAATTGTGTGACCATGATTGCACAGTATGCTTACATTAGTATAGTGGGCTGTGAATTGTGTGACCGTGAATACAGAGTATGCTTACATTAGTATAGTGGGTTGTGAATTGTGTGACTGTGATTGCACAGTAGGCTTACATTAGTATATTGGGTTGTAAATTGTTTGACCGTGAGTACACAGTATGCTTACATTAGTATAGTGGGTTGTGAATTGTTTGACCGTGAGTACACAGTATGCTTACATTAGTATAGTGGGTTGTGAATTGTGTGACCATGATTACACAATGTGTTTACATTAGTACAGTGGGTTGTGAATTTTGTGACCTTGATTACACAGTGTGCGTACATTAGTATAGTGGGTTGTGAATTGTGTGCCAGTGATTACAGAGTGTGCTTACATTAGTACAGTGGGTTGTGATTTGTGTGACCGTGAGTACACAGTATGCTTACATTAGTATAGTGGATTGTGAATTGTGTAACCAATGTTACACAGTATGCTTACATTAGTATAGTGGGTTGTGAATTGTGTGACCGTGATTTCACAGTATGCTTACATTAGTATAGTGGGTTGTGAATTGTGTGAACATGATTGCACAGTATGCTTACATTAGTATAGTGGGTTGTGAATTGTGTGACCATGATTGCACAGTATGCTTACATTAGAATAGTGGGTTGTGAATTGTTTGACCATGATTGCACAGTATGCTTACGTTAGTATAGTTGGTTGTGAATTGTGTGACCGTGAATACACAATATGCTTACATTAGTATAGTGGGTTGTGAATTGTGTGACTGTGATTACACAGTATGCTTACATTAGTATATTGGGTTGTGAATTCTTTGACCGTGAGTACACAGTATGCTTATATTAGTATAATGGGTTGTGAATTGTGTGACCATGATTACACAGTGTGCTTACATTAGTACAGTGGGTTGTAGATTTTGTGACCTTGATTATACAGTATGCTTACATTAATATAGTGGGTTGGGAATTGTGTGACAATGATTACACAATATGCTTACATTAGTATAGTGTGTTGTGAATTGTGTGACCATGATTACATAGTATGCTTACATTAGTGCAGTGGGTTGTAAATTGTGTGACCATGATTACACAGTACGCTTACATTAGAATAGTAGGTTGTGAATTTTATGTCCATGATTACACAATATGCTTACATTAGTGCAGTGTGTTGTGAATTGTTAGACCGTGATTCCACAGTATAAATTGGGTTGTGAATTGTGTGACCGTGATTACACAGTTTGCTTACACATGTTCAGTGGGTTGCGAATTGTGTGACCCTGATTACACAGTTTGCTTACCTTAGTACAGTGGGTTGTGATTAATGTGACCATGATTACACAGTATTCTTACATTAGTACAGTGGGTTGTGAATTGTGTCACCGTGATTACACAGTATGCTTACATTAGTATAGCGGGTTGTGAATTGTGTCACCGTGATTACACACTATGCTTACATTAGTATGGTGGGTTGTGAATTGTGTGACCATGATTACACACTATGCTTGCATTAGTACAGTGGGTTGTGAATTGTGTGACCGTGATACATAGTATGCTTGTATTAGTACAGTGGGTTGTAAATAGTGTGAACTTACACAGTTTGCTTGCATTAGTACACTGGGTTGTGAATTGTGTAACTGTGAGTACACAAAATGCTTACATTAGTTCAGTGGGTTGTGAAATGTGTGACTGTGATTACACAGTATGCTTACATTAGTATAGTGGGTTGTGAATTGTGTGACTGTGATTACACAGTATGCTTACATTAGTATATTGGGTTGTGAATTGTTTGACCGTGAGTACACAGTATGCTTACATTAGTATAGTGGGTTGTGAATTGTGTGACCATGATTACACAGTATGCTTACATTAGTATAGTGTGTTGTGAATTGTGTGACCATGATTACATAGTATGCTTACATTAGTGCAGTGGGTTGTAAATTGTGTGACCATGATTACACAGTATTCTTACATTGGTACAGTGAGTTATGAATTGTGTGACCACGATTACACAGTACGCTTACATTAGAATAGTAGGTTGTGAATTTTATGTCCATGATTACACAGTATGCTTACATTAGTGCAGTGTGTTGTGAATTGTTAGACCGTGATTCCACAGTATAAATTGGGTTGTGAATTGTGTGACCATGATTACACAGTTTGCTTACACATGTTCAGTGGGTTGCGAATTGTGTGACCCTGATTACACAGTTTGCTTACCTTAGTACAGTGGGTTGTGATTAATGTGACCATGATTACACAGTATTCTTACATTAGTACAGTGGGTTGTGAATTGTGTCACCGTGATTACACAGTATGCTTACATTAGTATAGCGGGTTGTGAATTGTGTCACCGTGATTACACACTATGCTTACATTAGTATGGTGGGTTGTGAATTGTGTGACCATGATTACACACTATGCTTGCATTAGTACAGTGGGTTGTGAATTGTGTGACCGTGATACATAGTATGCTTGTATTAGTACAGTGGGTTGTAAATAGTGTGAACGTGATTACACAGTTTGCTTGCATTAGTACACTGGGTTGTGAATTGTGTAACTGTGAGTACACAAAATGCTTACATTAGTTCAGTGGGTTGTGAAATGTGTGACTGTGATTACACAGTATGCTTACATTAGTATAGTGGGTTGTGAATTGTGTGACCGTGATTACACAGTATGCTTACATTAGTACAGTGGGTTGTTAATTGTGTGACCGTGATTACACAGTATGCTTACATTAGTATAGTGGGTTGTGAATTGTGTGACCATGATTACACAGTATGCTTACATTAGTATAGTGGGTTGTGAATTGTGTGACCATGATTACACAGAATGCTTACATTAGTATAGTGGGTTGTGAATTGTGTGACTGTGATTACACAGTTTGCTTACATTAGTATTGTGTGTTGTGAATTGTGTGACCATGATTACACAGTGTGCTTACATTAGTACAGTGGGCTGTGAATTGTGTGACTGTGATTACACAGTTTGGTTACATTAGTATAGTGGGTTGTGAATTGTGTGACCATGATTACACAGTATGTTTACATTAGTATAGTGGGTTGTGAATTGTGTGACCATGATTACACAGTATGCTTACATTAGTATAGTGGGCTGTGAATTGTGTGACCATGATTACACAGTATGTTTACATTAATATAGTGGGTTGTGAATTGTGTGACCGTGAATGCACAGTATGCTTACATTAGTATAGTGGGTTGTGAATTGTGTGACCATGATTACACCGTATGCTTACATTAGTATAGTGGGTTGTGAATTGTGTGACTGTGATTACACAGTATGCTTACATTAGTATAGTGGGTTGTGAATTGTGTGACCATGATTACACAGTTTGCTTACATTAGTATAGTGGGTTGTGAATTGTGTGACCATGATTACACAGTTTGCTTACATTAGTATAGTGGGTTGTGAATTGTGTGACCATGATTGCACAGTATGCTTACATTAGTATAGTGGGTTGTGAATTGTGTGACCGTGAATACACAGTATGCTTACATTAGTATAGTGGGTTGTGAATTGTGTGACTGTGATTGCACAGTATGCTTACATTAGTATATTGGGTTGTGAATTTTTTGACCGTGGGTACACAGTATGCTTACATTAGTATAGAGGGTTGTGAATTGTTTGACCGTGAATACATACTATGCTTACATTAGTATAGTGGGTTGTGAATTGTGTGACCATGATTACACAGTGTGTTTACATTAGTACAGTGGGTTGTGAATTTTGTGACCTTGATTACACAGTGTGCTTACATTAGTATAGTGGGTTGTGAATTGTGTGACCGTGATTACACAGTATGCTTACATTAGTATAGTGGGTTGTGAATTGTGTGTCCATGATTACACTGTATTCTTACATTAGTATAGTGGGTTGCCAATTGTGTGACCATAATTACACAGTGTGCTTACATTAGTACAGTGGGTTGTGAAATGTTTGAACATGATTACACAGTATGCTTACATTAGTATAGTGGGTTGTGAATTGTGTGACTGTGATTACACAGTTTGCTTACATTAGTATAGTGGGTTGTGAATTGTGTGACCGGGATTACAGAGTGTGCTTACATTAGTACAGTGGGTTGTGATTTGTGTGACCGTGAGTACATAGTATGCTTACATTAGTATAGTGGGTTGTGAATTGTGTGACCATGATTACACAGTATGCCTACATTAGTATAGTGGGTTGTGAATTGTGTGACCGTGATTACACAGTATGCTTACATTAGTATAGTGGGTTGTGAATTGTGTGACCATGATTACACAGTATGCTTACATTAGTATAGTGGGTTGTGAATTGTGTGACCATGATTTCACAGTATGCTTACATTAGTATATTGTGTTGTGAATTGTGTGACCATGATTGCACAGTATGCTTACATTAGTATAGTGGGTTGTGAATTTTGTGACCTTGATTACACAGTATGCTTACATTAGTATAGTGGGTTGTGAATTGTGTGACCATGATTACACAGTTTGCTTACATTAGTATATTGGGTTGTGAATTGTTTGACCGTGAGTACACAGTATGCTTACATTAGTATAATGGGTTGTGAATTGTGTGATCATGATTACACAGTGTGCTTACATTAGTAAAGTGGGTTGTAAATTTTGTGACCTTGATTACACAGTATGCTTACATTAGTATAGTGGGTTGTGAATTGTGTGACCGTGATTACACAGTATGTTTACATTAGTATAGTGAGATTTGAATTGTGAGTCCATGATTACACTGTATTCTTACATTAGTATAGTGGGTTGTCAATTGTGTGACCATAATTAAACAGTGTGCTTACATTAATACAGTGGGTTGTGAAATGTTTGACCATGATTACACAGTATGCTTACATTAGTATAGTGGGTTGTCAGTTGTGTGACCATAATTACACAGTGTGCTTACATTAGTACAGTGGGTTGTGAATTGTGTGACCATCATTACACAGTATGCTTACATTAGTATAGTGGGTTGTGAATTGTGTGACCATGATTACACAGTATGCTTACATTAGTATAGTGGGTTGTGAATTGTGTGACCATGATTACACAGTATGCTTACATTAGTATAGTGGGTTGTGAATTGTGTGACCATGATTACACAGTATGCTTACATTAGTATAGTGGGTTGTGAATTGTGTGACCATGATTACACAGTGTGTTTACATTAGCACAGTGGGTTGTGAATTGTGTGACCATGATTGCACTGTATGCTTACATTAGTATACTGGGTTGTCAACTGTGTGACCATAATTACACAGTATGCTTACATTAGTACAATGGTTGTGAATTGTGTGACCATGATTACACAGTATGCTTACATTAGTACAGTGGGTTGTGAATTGTGTGACCATGATTACACATATGCTTACATTAGTACAATGATTTGTGAATTGTGTGACCATGATTACACATATGCTTCATTAGTATAGTGGGTTGTGAATTGTGTGACTGCGATTACACAATGTGCTTACATTAGTATAGTGGGTTGTGAATTGTGTGACCATGATTACACAGTATGCTTACATTAGTATAGTGGGTTGTGAATTGTGTGACCATGATTACACAGTATGCTTACATTAGTATAGTGGGTTGTGAATTGTGTGACCGTGATTACACAGTATGCTTACATTAGTATAGTGGGTTGTGAATTGTGTGTCCATGATTACACTGTATTCTTACATTAGTATAGTGGGTTGTGAATTGTGTGACCATAATTGCACAGCGTGCTTACATTAGTACAGTGGGTTGTGAAATGTTTGACCATGATTACACAGTATGCTTACATTAGTATAGTGGGTTGTGAATTGTGTGACCATGATTACACAGTATGCTTACATTAGTATAGTGGGTTGTGAATTGTGTGACCATGATTACACAGTATGCTTACATTAGTATAGTGGGTTGTGAATTGTGTGACCATGATTACACAGTATGCTTACATTAGTATAGTGGGTTGTGAATTGTGTGACCGTGATTACACAGTATGCTTACATTAGTATAGTGGGTTGTGAATTGTGTGACCATGATTACACAGTGTGCTTACATTAGTATAGTGGGTTGTGAATTGTGTGACCATGATTACACAGTATGCTTACATTAGTATAGTGGGTTGTGAATTGTGTGACCATCGTTACACAGTATGCTTACATTAGTATAGTGGGTTGTGAATTGTGTGACCATGATTACACAGTATGCTTACATTAGTAGAGTGGGTTGTGAATTGTGTGACCATGATTACACAGTATGCTTACATTAGTATAGTGGGTTGTGAATTGTGTGACCATGATTACACAGTATGCTTACATTAGTATAGTGGGTTATGAATTGTGTGACCATGATTACACAGTATGCTTACATTAGTATAGTGGGTTATGAATTGTGTGACCATGATTACACAGTATGCTTACATTAGTAGAGTGGGTTGTGAACTGTGCGACCATGATTACACAGTATGCTTACATTAGTATAGTGGGTTGTGAATTGTGTGACCATGATTACACAGTATGCTTACATTAGTATAGTGGGTTGTGAATTGTGTGACCATGATTTCACAGTATGCTTGCATTAGTATATTGGGTTGTGAATTTTGTGACCTTGATTACACAGTATGCTTACATTAGTATAGTGGGTTTTGAATTTTGTGACTTTGATTACACAGTATGCTTACATTAGTGTAGTGGGTTTTAAATTGTTTGACCATGATTACACAGTATGCTTACATTAGTGTAGTGGGTTGTGAATTGTGTGACCATGATTACACAGTATGCTTACACTAGTATAGTGGGTTGTGAATTGTGTGACCATGATTTCACAGTATGCTTACATTAGTATAGTGGGTTGTGAATTGTGTGACCATGATTACACAGTTTGCTTGCATTAGGATAGTGGGTTGTGAATTGTGTGACTGTGATTACACAGTATGCTTACATTAGTATAGTGGGTTGTGAATTGTGTGACCATGATTCCACAGTTTGGTTACATTAGTATAGAGGGTTGTAAATTTTTTGACCGTGCATACACAGTATGCTTAGACTAGAATAGTGGGTTGTGAATTGTGTGACCATGATTACACAGTATGCTTACATTAGTATAGTGGGTTGTGAATTGTGTGACCGTGATTTGACAGTATGCTTACATTAGTACAGTGGGTTGTTAATTATGTGACCATGACTACACAGCGTGATTACATTCGTATATTGGTTTGGGAATTGTGTGACCGTGAGTACACAGTATGCTTACATTAGTATAGTGGGTTGTGAATTGTGTGACCATGATTACACAGTATGCTTACATTAGTATAGTGGGTTGTGAATTGTGTGACCATGATTACAAAGTATGCTTACATTAGTATAGTGGGTTGTGAATTGTGTGACCATGATTACACAGTATGCTTACATTAGTAGAGTGGGTTGTGAATTGTGTGACCATGATTACACAGTATGCTTACATTAGTATAGTGGGTTGTGAATTGTGTGACCATGATTACACAGTATGATTACATTAGTATAGTGGGTTGTGAATTGTGTGACCATGATTACACAGTATGCTTACATTAGTACAGTGGGTTGTGAATTGTGTGACCATGATTACACAGTATGCTTACATTAGTACAGTGGGTTGTGAATTGTGTGACCATGATTACACAGTATGCTTACATTAGTATAGTGGGTTGTGAATTGTGTGACCATGATTACACAGTATGCTTACATTAGTATAGTGGGTTGTGAATTGTGTGACCATGATTACACAGTATGCTTACATTAGTATAGTGGGTTGTGAATTGTGTGACCATGATTACACAGTATGCTTACATTAGTATAGTGGGTTGTGAATTGTGTGACCATGATTACACAGTATGCTTACATTAGTATATTGGGTTGTGAATTGTGTGACCATGATTACACAGTATGCTTACATTAGTATAGTGGGTTGTGAATTGTGTGAACATGATTACACAGTATGCTTACATTAGTATAGTGGGTTGTGAATTGTGTGACCATGATTACACAGTATGCTTACATTAGTATAGTGGGTTGTGAATTGTGTGACCATGATTACACAGTATGCTTACATTAGTACAGTGGGTTGTGAATTGTGTGACCATGATTACACAGTATGCTTACATTAGTATAGTGGGTTGTGAATTGTGTGACCATGATTACACAGTATGCTTACATTAGTATAGTGGGTTGTGAATTGTGTGACCATGATTACACAGTGTGCTTACATTAGTACAGTGGGTTGTGAATTTTATGACCTTGATTACACAGTATGCTTACATTAGTATAGTGGGTTGTGAATTGTTTGACCGTGATTACACAGCATGCTTACATTAGTATAGTGGGTTGTGAATTGTGTGACCATGATTACACAATATGCTTACATTAGTATAGTGGGTTGTCAATTGTGTGTCCATCATTACACAGTATGCTTGCATTAGTATAGTGGGTTGTGAATTGTGTGACCGTGATTACACAGTATGCTTACATTAGTATAGTGGGTTGTGAATTGTGTGACCATGATTACACAGTATGCTTACATTAGTATAGTGGGTTGTGAATTGTGTGACCATGATTACACAGTATGCTTACATTAGTATAGTGGGTTGTGAATTGTGTGACCATGATTACACAGTATGCTTACATTAGTATAGTGGGTTGTGAATTGTGTGACCATGATTACACAGTTACACAGTATGCTTACATTAGTATAGTGGGTTGTGAATTGTGTGACCGTGATTACACAGTATGCTTACATTAGTATAGTGGGTTGTGAATTGTGTGACCATGATTACACAGTGTGCTTACATTAGTACAGTGGGTTGTGAATTGTGTGACCATGATTACACAGTATGCTTACATTAGTATAGTGGGTTGTGAATTGTGTGACCGTGATTACACAGTATGCTTACATTAGTATAGTGGGTTGTGAATTGTGTGACCATGATTACACAGTATGCTTACATTAGTATAGTGGGTTGTGAATTGTGTGACCATGATTACACAGTATGCTTACATTAGTATAGTGGGTTGTGAATTGTGTGACCATGATTACACAGTATGCTTACATTAGTATAGTGGGTTGTGAATTGTGTGACCATGATTACACAGTATGCTTACATTAGTATAGTGGGTTGTGAATTGTGTGACCATGATTACACAGTATGCTTACATTAGTATAGTTGGTTGTGAATTGTGTGACCATGATTTCACAGTATGCTTACATTAGTATAGTGGGTTGTGAATTGTGTGACCATGATTACACAGTATGCTTACATTAGTATAGTGGGTTGTGAATTGTGTGACCATGATTACACAGTATGCTTACATTAGTATAGTGGGTTGTGAATTGTGTGACCGTGATTACACAGTATGCTTACATTAGTATAGTGGGTTGTGAATTGTGTGACCATGATTACACAGTATGCTTACATTAGTACAGTGGGTTGTGAATTGTGTGACCATGATTACACAGTATGCTTACATTAGTATAGTGGGTTGTGAATTGTGTGACCATGATTACACAGTATGCTTACATTAGTATAGTGGGTTGTGAATTGTGTGACCATGATTACACAGTATGCTTACATTAGTATAGTGGGTTGTGCATTGTGTGACTGTGATTACACAGTTTGCTTACATTAGTATAGTGGGTTGTGAATTGTGTGACCATGATTACACAGTATGCTTACATTAGTATAGTGGGTTGTGAATTGTGTGACCGTGATTACACAGTATGCTTACATTAGTATAGTGGGTTGTGAATTGTGTGACCATGATTACACAGTATGCTTACATTAGTATAGTGGGTTGTGAATTGTGTGACCATGATTACACAGTATGCTTACATTAGTACAGTGGGTTGTGAATTGTGTGACCGTGATTACACAGTATGCTTACATTAGTATAGTGGGTTGTGAATTGTGTGACCATGATTACACAGTATGCTTACATTAGTATAGTGGGTTGTGAATTGTGTGACCGTGATTACACAGTATGCTTACATTAGTATAGTGGGTTGTGAATTGTGTGACCATGATTACACAGTATGCTTACATTAGTATAGTGGGTTGTGAATTGTGTGACCATGATTACACAGTATGCTTACATTAGTATAGTGGGTTGTGAATTGTGCGACCAGGATTACACAGTATGCTTACATTAGTGTAGTGGGTTGTAAATTGTGTGACCATGATTACACAGTATGCTTACATTAGTATAGTAGGTTGTGAATTGTGCGACCATGATTACACAGTATGCTTACATTAGTATAGTGGGTTGTGAATTGTGTGACCATGATTACACAGTATGCTTACACTAGTATAGTGGGTTGTGAATTGTGTGACCATGATTACACAGTATGCTTACATTAGTACAGTGGGTTGTGAATTGTGTGACTGTGATTACACAGTATGCTTACATTAGTATAGTGGGTTGTGAATTGTGTGACCATGATTACACAGTATGCTTACATTAGTATAGTGGGTTGTGAATTGTGTGACCATGATTACACAGTATGCTTACATTAGTATAGTGGGTTGTGAATTGTGTGACCATGATTACACAGTATGCTTACATTAGTATAGTGAGTTGTGAATTGTGTGACTGTGATTACACAGTGTGCTGACATTACTATAGTGGGTTGTGAATTGTGTGACCTTGGTTACATAGTATGCTTACATTAGTATAGTGGGTTGTGAATTGTGTGACTGTGATTACACAGTATGCTTACATTAGTTTAGTGCATTGTGAATTGTGGGACCATGATTACACAGTATGGTTACATTAGTATAGTGGGTTGTGAATTGTGTGACCATAATTACACAGTATGCTTACATTAGTACAGTGGGTTGTGAATTGTGTGACCATGATTACACATATGCTTACATTAGTATAGTGGGTTGTGAATTGTGTGACCATAATTACACAGTATGCTTACATTAGTATAATGGGTTGTGAATTGTCTGACCATGATTACACAGTATGCTTACATTAGTATAGTGGGTTGTCAATTGTGTGCCCATCATTACACAGTATGCTTACATTAGTATAGTGGGTTGTGAATTGTGTGACCATGATTACACAGTATGCTTACATTAGTATAGTGGGTTGTGAATTGTGTGACCATGATTACACAGTATGCTTACATTAGTATAGTGGGTTGTGAATTGTGTGACCGTGATTACACAGTATGCTTACATTAGTATAGTGGGTTGTGAATTGTGTGTCCATGATTACACAGTATGCTTACATTAGTATAGTGGGGTGTGAATTGTGTGACCATGATTACACAATATGCTTACATTAGTATAGTGGGTTGTGAATTGTTTGACCATGATTACACAGTATGCTTACATTAGTATAGTGGGTTGTGAATTGTCTGACCATGATTACACAGTATGCTTACATTAGTATAGTGGGTTGTCAATTGTGTGCCCATCATTACACAGTATGCTTACATTAGTATAGTGGGTTGTGAATTGTGTGACCATGATTACACAGTATGCTTACATTAGTATAGTGGGTTGTCAATTGTGTGCCCATCATTACACAGTATGCTTACATTAGTATAGTGGGTTGTGAATTGTGTGACCGTGATTACACAGTATGCTTACATTAGTATAGTGGGTTGTGAATTGTGTGACCATGATTACACAGTATGCTTACATTAGTATAGTGGGTTGTGAATTGTGTGACCATGATTACACAGTATGCTTACATTAGTATAGTGGGTTGTGAATTGTGTGATCATGATTACACAGTATGCTTACATTAGTATAGTGGGTTGGGAATTGTGAGACCGTGAATACACGGTATGCTTACATTAGTATATTGGGTTGTGAATTGTTTGACCGTGAGTACACAGTATGCTTACACAGCATGCTTACATTAGTATAGTGGGTTGTGAATTGTGTGACCATGATTACACAATATGCTTACATTAGTATAGTGGGTTGTGAATTGTGTGACCATGATTACACAGTATGCTTACATTAGTATAGTGGGTTGTGAATTGTGTGACCATGATTACACAGTATGCTTACATTAGTATAGTGGGTTGTGAATTGTGTGACCGTGATTACACAGTATGCTTACATTAGTATAGTGGGTTGTGAATTGTGTGACCATGATTACACAATATGCTTACATTAGTATAGTGGGTTGTCAATTGTGTGTCCATCATTACACAGTATGCTTGCATTAGTATAGTGGGTTGTGAATTGTGTGACCATGATTACACAGTGTGCTTACATTAGTATAGTGGGTGGTGAATTGTGTGACCGTGGTTACATAGTATGCTTCTTTTAGTAAAGTGGGTTGTGAATTGTGTGACCGTGATTACACAGTATGGATACATTAGTATAGTGGGTTGTGAATTGTGTGACCATGATTACACAGTATGCTTACATTACTATAGTGGGTTATCAATTGTGTGACCATCGTTACACAGTATGCTTACATTAGTATAGTGGGTTGTGAATTGTGGGACCATGATTACACAGTATGCTTACATTAGTATAGTGGGTTGTGAATTGTGCGACCATGATTACACAGTATGCTTTCATTAGTATAGTGGGTTGTGAATTGTGTGACCATGATTACACAGTATGCTTACATTAGTATAGTGGGTTGTGAATTGTGTGACCATGATTACACAGTATGCTTACATTAGTATAGTGGGTTGTGAATTGTGTGATCATGATTACACATTAGTATAGTGGGTTGTGATTACACAGTATGCTTACATTAGTACAGTGGGTTGTGAATTGTGTGATCATGATTACACAGTATGCTTGCATTAGTATAGTGGGTTGTGAATTGTGTGACCATGATTACACAGTATGGTTACATTAGTATAGTGGGTTGTGAATTGTGCGACCATGATTACGCAGTATGCTTACATTAGTGTAGTGGTTTGTGAATTGTGTGACCATGATTGCACAGTATGCTTAAATTAGTATAGTGGGTTGTGAACTGTGTGACCATGATTACACGGTATGCTTAGATTAGTATAGTGTATTGTGAATTGTGTGACCATGATTACACAATTTGCTTACATTAGTATAGTGGGTTGTGAATTGTGTGACCGTGATTACACAGTATGCTTACATTAGTATAGTGGGTTGTGAATTGTGTGACCATGATTACACAGTATGCTTACATTAGTATAGTGGGTTGTGAATTGTGTGACCATGATTACACAATATGCTTACATTAGTATAGTGGGTTGTGAATTGTTTGACCTTGATTACACAGTATGCTTACATTAGTATAGTGGGTTGTGAATTGTTTGACCGTGATTACACAGCATGCTTACATTAGTATAGTGGGTTGTGAATTGTGTGACCATGATTACACAATATGCTTACATTAGTATAGTGGGTTGTCAATTGTGTGACCATCATTACACAGTATGCTTACATTAGTATAGTGGGTTGTGAATTGTGTGACCATGATTACACAGTATGCTTACATTAGTATAGTGGGTTGTGAATTGTGGGACCATGATTACACAGTATGCTTACATTAGTATAGTGGGTTGTGAATTGTGTGACCGTGATTACACAGTATGCTTACATTAGTACAGTGGGTTGTGAATTGTGTGACCATGATTACACAGTATGCTTACATTAGTATAGTGGGTTGTGAATTGTGTGACCATGATTACAAAGTATGCTTACATTAGTATAGTGGGTTGTAAATTGTGTGACCATGATTACACAGTATGGTAACATTAGTATAGTGGGTTGTGAATTGTGCGACCATGATTACGCAGTATGCTTACATTAGTGTAGTGGGTTGTAAATTGTGTGACCATGATTACACAGTATGCTTACATTAGTATAGTGGGTTGTGAATTGTGCGACCATGATTACACAGTATGCTTACATTAGTATAGTGGGTTGTGAATTGTGTGACCATGATTACACAGTATGCTTACATTAGTATAGTGGGTTGTGAATTGTGTGACCATGATTACACAGTATGCTTACATTAGTATAGTGGGTTGTGAATTGTGTGACAGTGATTACACAGTATGCTTACATTAGTACAGTGGGTTGTGAATTGTGTGACCATGATTACACAGTATGCTTACATTAGTTTAGTGCGTTATGAATTGTGGGACCATTATTACACTGTATGGTTACATTAGTATATTGGGTTGTGAATTGTGTGAACTTGATTACACAGTATGCTTACATTAGTATAGTGAGTTGTGAATTGTGTGACCTTGGTTACATAGTATGCTTACATTAGTATAGTGGGTTGTGAATTGTGTGACCATGATTACACAGTATGCTTACATTAGTATAGTGGGTTGTGCATTGTGTGACTGTGATTACACAGTGTTCTTATATTAGCTAAGTGGGTTGTGAATTGTGTGACCATGATTCCACAGTATGCTTACATTAGTACAGTGGGTTGTGAATTGTGTGACCATGATTCCACAGTATGCTTACATTAGTACAGTGGGTTGTGAATTGTGTGATCATGATTACACAGTATGCTTGCATTAGTATAGTGGGTTGTGAATTGTGTGACCATGATTACACAGTATGCTTACATTAGTATAGTGGGTTGTGAATTGTGTGACCATGATTATGCAGTATGCTTACATTAGTATAGTGGGTTGTGAATTGTGTGACCATGATTACACAGTATGCTTACATTAGTATAGTGGGTTGTGAATTGTGTGACCATGATTACACAGTATGCTTACATTAGTACAGTGGGTTGTGAATTGTGTGACCATGATTACACAGTATGCTTACATTAGTATAGTGGGTTGTGAATTGTGTGACCATGATTACACAGTATGCTTACATTAGTATAGTGGGTTGTGAATTGTGTGACCATGATTACACAGTATGCTTACATTAGTATAGTGGGTTGTGAATTGTGTGACCGTGATTACACAGTATGCTTACATTAGTATAGTGGGTTGTGAATTGTGTGACCGTGATTACACAGTATGCTTACATTAGTACAGTGGGTTGTGAATTGTGTGACCATGATTACACAGTATGCTTACATTAGTATAGTGGGTTGTGAATTGTGTGACCATGATTACACAGTATGCTTACATTAGTATAGTGGGTTGTGAATTGTGTGACCATGATTACACAGTATGCTTACATTAGTATAGTGGGTTGTGAATTGTGTGACCATGATTACACAGTTTGCTTACATTAGTATATTGGGTTGTGAATTGTGTGACCATGATTCCACAGTATGCTTACATTAGTACAGTGGGTTGTGAATTGTGTGATCATGATTACACAGTTTGCTTACATTAGTATAGTGGGTTGTGAATTGTGTGACCATGATTCCACAGTATGCTTACATTAGTATAGTGGGTTGTGAATTGTGTGACCATGATTGCACAGTGTGGTTACATTAGTACAGTGGGTTGTGAATTGTGTGACAGTGTTACACAGTATGCTTACATTAGTATAGTGGGTTGTGAATTGTGTGACCATGATTACACAGTATGTTTACATTAGTATTGTGGGTTGTGAATTGTGTAACCATGATTACACTGTGTGCTTACATTAGTGTAGTGGGTTGTGAATTGTGTGATCGTGTTTACACAGTATGCTTACATTAGTACATGGGTTGTGAATTGTGTGACCATGATTACACAGTTTGGTTACATTAGTATAGTGGGTTGTGAATTGTGTGACCGTGATTACACAGTATGCTTACATTAGTATAGTGGGTTGTTAATTATGTGACCATGACTACACAGCGTGATTACATTCGTATATTGGTTTGTGAATTGTGTGACCATGATTACACAGTATGCTTACATTAGTATAGTGGGTTGTGAATTGTGTGACCATGATTACACAGTATGCTTACATTAGTATAGTGGGTTGTGAATTGTGTGACCATGATTACACAATTTGCTTACATTAGTATAGTGGGTTGTGAATTGTGTGACCATGATTCCACAGTATGCTTACATTAGTATAGTGGGTTGTGAATTGTGGGACCATGATTACACAGTATGCTTACATTAGTATATTGGGTTGTGAATTGTTTGACCGTGAGTACACTGTATGCTTACCTTAGTATAGTGAGTTGTGAATTGTGTGACCATGATTACACAGTGTGCTTACATTAGTACAGTGGGTTGTGAATTGTGTGACCATGATTACACAATATGCTTACATTAGTATAGTGGGTTGTGAATTGTGTGACCATGATTACACAATATGCTTACATTAGTATAGTGGGTTGTCAATTGTGTGTCCATCATTACACAGTATGCTTGCATTAGTATAGTGGGTTGTGAATTGTGTGACCATGATTACACAGTATGCTTACATTAGTATAGTGGGTTGTGAATTGTGTGACCATGATTACACAGTATGCTTACATTAGTATAGTGGGTTGTGAATTGTGTGACCATGATTACACAGTGTGCTTACATTAGTATAGTGGGTTGTGAATTGTGTGACAGTGATTACACAGTATGCTTACATTAGTATAGTGGGTTGTGAATTGTGTGACTGTGATTACACAGTGTGCTTACATTACTATAGTGGGTTGTGAATTGTGTGACCTTGGTTACACAGCATGCTTACATTAGTTCAGTGGTTTGTGAATTGTGTGACCATGATTACACAGTATGCTTACATTAGTATAGTGGGTTGTGAATTGTGTGACCATGATTACACAGTATGCTTACATTAGTACAGTGGGTTGTGAATTGTGTGATCATGATTACACAGTATGCTTACATTAGTTCAGTGGTTTGTGAATTGTGTGACCATGATTACACATATGCTTACATTAGTACAGTGGGTTGTGAATTGTGTGACCATGATTACACATATGCTTACATTAGTATAGTGGGTTGTGAATTGTGTGACCATGATTACACAGTATGCTTACATTTGTATAGTGGGTTTTGAATTTTGTGACTTTGATTACACAGTATGCTTACATTAGTGTAGTGGGTTTTAAATTGTTTGACCATGATTACACAGTATGCTTAGATTAGTATAGTAGGTTGTGAATTGTGTGACCATGATTACACAGTATGCTTACATTAGTATAGTGGGTTGTGAATTGTGTGACCATGATTACACAGTATGCTTACATTAGTATAGTGGGTTGTGAATTGTGTGACCATGATTACACAGCATGCTTACATTAGTATTGTGGGTTGTGAATTGTGTGTCCATGATTACACTGTATGCTTACATTAGTATAGTGGGTTGTCAATTGTGTGACCATAATTACACAGTGTGCTTACATTAGTAGAGTGGGTTGTGAATTGTGTTACCATCATTACGCAGTATGCTTACATTAGTACAGTTGGTTGTGAATTGTGTGACCATGATTACACAGTATGCTTACATTAGTATAGTGGGTTGTGAATTGTGTGACCATGATTACACAGTATGGTTACATTAGTATAGTGGGTTGTAAATTGTGTGACCATGATTACACAGTATGCTTACATTAGTATAGTGGGTTGTGAATTGTGTGACCATGATTACATAGTATGCTTACATTACTACAGTGAGTTGTTAATTGTGTGACCGTGATTACACAGTATGCTTACATTAGTATAGTGGGTTGTGAATTGTGTGACCGTGATTACACAGTATGCTTACATTAGTATAGTGGGTTGTGAATTGTGTGACCATGATTACACAGTATGCTTACATTAGTATAGTGGGTTGTGAATTGTGTGACCATGATTACACAGTATGCTTACATTAGTACAGTGGGTTGTGAATTGTGTGATCATGATTACACAGTATGCTTGCATTAGTATAGTGGGTTGTGAATTGTGTGACCATGATTACACAGTATGCTTACATTAGTAGAGTGGGTTGTTAATTATGTGACCATGACTACACAATATGCTTACATTAGTATAGTGGGTTGTGAATTGTGTGACCATGATTACACAGTATGCTTACATTAGTATAGTGGGTTGTGAATTGTGTGACCATGATTAGACAGTGTGCTTACATTAATATAGTGGGCTGTGAATTGTGTGACCATGATTACACAGTATGCTTACATTAGTATAGTGGGTTGTGAATTGTGTGACCATCATTACACAGTATGCTTACATTAGTATAGTGGGTTGTGAATTGTGTGACCATGATTACACAGTATGCTTACATTAGTATAGTGGGTTGTGAATTGTGTGACCATGATTACACAGTGTGCTTACATTAGTATAGTGGGTTGTGAATTGTGTGACCATGATTACACAATTTGCTTACATTAGTATAGTGGGTTGTGAATTGTGTGACCATGATTACACAGTATGCTTACATTAGTATAGTGGGTTGTGAATTGTGTGACCGTGATTACACAGTATGCTTACATTAGTATAGTGGGTTGTGAATTGTGTGACCATGATTACACAGTATGCTTACATTAGTATAGTGGGTTGTGAATTGTGTGACCATGATTACACAGTATGCTTACATTAGTATAGTGGGTTGTGAATTGTGTGACCATGATTACACAGTATGCTTACATTAGTACAGTGGGTTGTGAATTGTGTGACCATGATTACACAGTATGCTTACATTAGTATAGTGGGTTGTGAATTGTGTGACCTTGATTACACAGTATGCTTACATTAGTATAGTGGGTTGTGAATTGTGTGACCATGATTACACAGTATGCTTACATTAGTATAGTGGGTTGTGAATTGTGTGACCATGATTACACAGTATGCTTACATTAGTATAGTGGGTTTTTAATTGTGTGTCCATGATTACACAGTATGCTTACATTAGTATAGTGGGTTGTGAATTGTGTGACCATGATTACACAGTATGCTTACATTAGTACAGTGGGTTGTGAATTGTGTGACCGTGATTACACAGTATGCTTACATTAGTATAGTGGGTTGTGAATTGTGTGACCATGATTACACAGTATGCTTACATTAGTATAGTGGGTTGTGAATTGTGTGACCATGATTACACAGTATGCTTACATTAGTATAGTGGGTTGTGAATTGTGTGACCATGATTACACAGTATGCTTACATTAGTACAGTGGGTTGTGAATTGTGTGACCATGATTACACAGTATGCTTACATTAGTATAGTGGGTTGTGAATTGTGTGACCATGATTACACAGTATGGTTACATTAGTATATTGGGTTGTGAATTGTGTGAACTTGATTACACAGTATGCTTACATTAGTATAGTGAGTTGTGAATTGTGTGACTGTGATTACACAGTGTGCTGACATTACTATAGTGGGTTGTGAATTGTGTGACCATGATTACACAGTATGCTTACATTAGTATAGTGGGTTGTGAATTGTGTGTCTGTGATTACACTGTATGCTTACATTAGTATACTGGGTTGTCAAATGTGTGACCATAATTACACAGTATGCTAACATTAGTACAGTGGGTTGTGAATTGTGTGACCGTGATTACACAGCATGCTTACATTAGTATAGTGGGTTGTGAATTGTGTGACCATGATTACACAATATGCTTACATTAGTATAGTGGGTTGTCAATTGTGTGTCCATCATTACACAGTATGCTTACATTAGTATAGTGGGTTGTGAATTGTGTGACCATGATTACACAGTATGCTTACATTAGTATAGTGGGTTGTGAATTGTGTGACCGTGATTACACAGTATGCTTACATTAGTATAGTGGGTTGTGAATTGCGTGACGGTGATTACACAGTGTGCTTACATTAGTACAGTGGGTTGTGAATTGTGTGACCATGATTACACAGTATGCTTACATTAGTATAGTGGGTTATGAATTGTGTGATTATGATTACACAGTATGCTTACATTAGTACAGTGGGTTGTGAATTGTGTGACCATGATTACACAGTATGCTTATGTTAGTATAGTGGGTTGTGAATTATGTGACCATGATTGCACAGTGTGCTTACATTAGTATAGTCTGTTGTAAATTGTGTGACCATGATTACACAGTATGCTTACATTAGTATAGTGGGTTGTGAATTGTGTGACCATGATTACACAGTATGCTTACATTAGTACAGTGGGTTGTGAATTGTGTGACCATGATTACACAGTATGCTTACATTAGTACAGTGGGTTGTGAATTGTGTGACCATGATTACACAGTATGCTTACATTAGTATAGTGGGTTGTGAATTGTGTGACCATGATTACACAGTATGCTTACATTAGTACAGTGGGTTGTGAATTGTGTGACCATGATTACACAGTATGCTTACATTAGTATAGTGGGTTGTGAATTGTGTGACCATGATTACACAGTATGCTTACATTAGTACAGTGGGTTGTGAATTGTGTGACCATGATTACACAGTATGCTTAAATTAGTATAGTGGGTTGTGAACTGTGTGACCATGATTACACGGTATGCTTAGATTAGTATAGTGTATTGTGAATTGTGTGACCATGATTACACAGTATGCTTACATTAGTATAGTGGGTTGTGAATTGTTTGACCGTGATTACACAGCATGCTTACATTAGTATAGTGGGTTGTGAATTGTGTGACCATGATTACACAATATGCTTACATTAGTATAGTGGGTTGTCAATTGTGTGACCGTGATTACACAGTATGCTTACATTAGTATAGTGGGTTGTGAATTGTGTGACCATGATTACACAGTATGCTTACATTAGTATAGTGGGTTGTGAATTGTGTGGCCATGATTACACAGTGTGCTTACATTAGTACAGTGGGTTGTGAATTGTGTGACCATCATGACACAGTATGCTTGCATTAGTACAGTGGGTTGTGAATTGTGTGACCGTGATTACACAGTATGCTTACATTAGTATAGTGGGTTGTGAATTGCGTGACCATGATTGCACAGTATGCTTACATTAGTATAGTGGGTTTTGAATTGTGTGACCATGATTACACAGTATGCTTACATTAGTATAGTGGGTTGTGAATTGTGTGACCATGATTACACAGTATGCTTACACTAGTATAGTGGGTTGTGAATTGTGTGACCATGATTTCACAGTATGCTTGCATTAGTATATTGGGTTGTGAATTGTGCGACCTTGATTACACAGTATGCTTACATTAGTTTAGTGGGGTGTGAATTGTGTGACCATGATTACACAGTATGCTGTCATTAGTAGATTGGGTTGTGAATTGTTTGACCATGATTACACAGTATGCTTACATTAGTATAATGGGTTGTGAATTGTGTGACCATGATTACACAGTATGCTTACATTAGTATAGTGGGTTGTGAATTGTGTGACCGTGATTACAGAGTATGTTTATATTAGTATAGTGGGTTGTGAGATGTTTGAACATGATTACACAGTATGTTTACATTAGTATAGTGGGTTGTGAATTGTGTGACCATGATTACAGAGTATGTTTATATTAGTATAATGGGTTTTTAATTGTGTGACCATGATTACACAGTATGCTTACATTAGTATAGTGGGTTGTGAATTGTGTGACCATGATTACACAGTATGCTTACATTAGTATACTGGGTTGTGAATTGTGTGACCATGATTACACAGTATGCTTACATTAGTATAGTGGGTTGTGAATTGTGTGACCATGATTACACAGTATGCTTACATTAGTACAGTGGGTTGTGAATTGTGTGACCATCATTACACAGTATGCTTACATTAGTATAGTGGGTTGTGAATTGTGTGACCATGATTACACAGTATGCTTACATTAGTACAGTGGGTTGTGAATTGTGTGACCATGATTACACAGTATGCTTACATTAGTATAGTGGGTTGTGAATTGTGTGACCATGATTACACAGTATGCTTACATTAGTATAGTGGGTTGTGAATTGTGTGACCGTGATTACACAGTATGCTTACATTAGTATAGTGGGTTGTGAATTGTGTGACCATGATTACACAGTATGCTTACATTAGTATAGTGGGTTGTGAATTGTGTGACCATGATTACACAGTATGCTTACATTAGTACAGTGGGTTGTGAATTGTGTGACCATGATTACACAGTATGCTTACATTAGTATAGTGGGTTGTGAATTGTGTGACCATGATTACACAGTATGCTTACATTAGTATAGTGGGTTGTGAATTGTGTGTCCATGATTACACAGTATGCTTACATTAGTATAGTGGGTTGTGAATTGTGTGACCATGATTGCACAGAATGCTTACATTAGTATAGTGGGTTTTGAATTTTGTGACCTTGATTACACAGTATGCTTACATTAGTATAGTGGGTTGTGAATTGTGTGACCATGATTACACAGTATGCTTACATTAGTATAGTGGGTTGTAAATTGTGTGACCATGATTACACAGTATGCTTACATTAGTGTAGTGGGTTGTGAATTGTGTGACCATGATTACACAGTATGCTTACACTAGTATAGTGGGTTGTAAATTGTGTGACCATGATTACACAGTATGGTTACATTAGTATAGTGGGTTATGAATTGTGTGACCATGATTACACAGTGTGCTTACATTAGTATAGTGGGTTGTGAATTGTGTGATCATGATTACACAGTATGCTTAGATTAGTATAGTGGGTTGTGAATTGTGTGACCATGATTACACAGTATGCTTACATTAGTATAGTGGGTTGTGAATTGTGTGACCATGATTACACAGTATGCTTACATTAGTACAGTGTGTTGTGAATTGTGTGACCATGATTACACAGTATGCTTACATTAGTATAGTGGGTTGTGAATTGTGTGACCATGATTACACAGTATGCTTACATTAGTTTAGTGGGTTGTGAATTGTGGGACCATGATTACACAGTATGCTTACATTAGTATAGTGGGTTGTGAATTGTGTGACCATGATTACACAGTATGCTTACATTAGTATAGTGGGTTGTGAATTGTGTGACCGTGCATACACAGTATGCTTACATTAGTGTAGTGGGTTGTGATTTGTGTGACCTTGATTACATAGTATGCTTACATTACTACAGTGAGTTGTGAATTGTGTGACCGTGATTACACAGTATGCTTACATTAGTATAGTGGGTTGTGAATTGTGTGACCATGATTACACAGTATGCTTACATTAGTATAGTGGGTTGTGAATTGTGTGACCATGATTACACAGTATGCTTACATTAGTATAGTGGGTTGTGAATTGTGTGACCATGATTACACAGTATGCTTACATTAGTATAGTGGGTTGTAAATTGTGTGACCATGATTACACAGTATGCTTACATTAGTATAGTGGGTTGTGAATTGTGTGACCATGATTACACAGTATGCTTACATTAGTATAGTGGGTTGTGAATTGTGTGACCATGATTACACAGTATGCTTACATTAGTATAGTGGGTTGTGAATTGTGTGACCATGATTACACAGTTTGCTTACATTTGTATAGTGGGTTATGAATTTTGTGACCATGATTACACAGTATGCTTACATTAGAATAGTGGGTTGTGAATTGTGTGACCATGATTACACAGTATGCTTACATTAGTACAGTGGGTTGTGAATTGTGTGACCATGATTACACAGTATGCTTACATTAGTATAGTGGGTTGTGAATTGTGTGACCATGATTACACAGTATGCTTACATTAGTATAGTGGGGTGTGAATTGTGTGACCATGATTACAAAGTATGCTTACATTAGTATAGTGGGTTGTGAATTGTGTGACCATGATTACACAGTATGCTTACATTAGTATAGTGGGTTGTGAATTGTGTGATCATGATTACACAGTATGCTTACATTAGTATAGTGGGTTGTGAATTGTGTGACCATGATTACACAGTATGCTTACATTAGTACAGTGGGTTGTGAATTGTGTGACCATGATTACACAGTATGCTTACATTAGTATAGTGGGTTGTGAATTGTGTGACCATGATTACACAGTTTGCTTACATTAGTATAGTGGGTTGTGAATTGTGTGACCATGATTACACAGTATGCTTACATTAGTACAGTGGGTTGTGAATTGTGTGACCATGATTACACAGTATGCTTACATTAGTATAGTGGGTTGTGAATTGTGTGACCATGATTACACAGTATGCTTACATTAGTATATTGGGTTGTGAATTGTGTGACCATGATTACACAGTATGCTTACATTAGTATAGTGGGTTGTGAATTGTGTGACCATGATTACACTGTATGCTTACATTAGTATAGTGGGTTGTGAATTGTGTGACCATCGTTACACAGTATGCTTACGTTAGTACAGTGGGCTGTGAATTTTGTGACCTTGATTACACAGTATGCTTACATTAGTATAGTGGGTTGTGAATTGTGTGACCATGATTACACAATATGCTTACATTAGTATAGTGGGTTGTGAATTGTGTGACCATGATTACACAGTATGCTTACATTAGTATAGTGGGTTGTGAATTGTGTGACCATGATTACACAGTATGCTTACATTAGTATAGTGGGTTGTGAATTGTGTGACCATGATTACACAGTATGCTTACATTAGTATAGTGGGTTGTGAATTGTGACCGTGATTACACAGTATGCTTACATTAGTATAGTGGGTTGTGAATTGTGTGACCATGATTACACAGTATGCTTACATTAGTATAGTGGGTTGTGAATTGTGTGACCGTGATTTGACAGTTTGCTTACATTAGTATAGTGGGTTGTGTGACCGTGATTTGACAGTATGCTTACATTAGTATAGTGGGTTGTTAATTATGTGACCATGATTACACAGCGTGCTTACATTCGTATATTGGTTTGGGAATTGTGTGACCATGATTGCACAGTATGCTTACATTAGTATAGTGGGTTGTGAACTGTGTGACCATGATTACACGGTATGCTTAGATTAGTATAGTGTATTGTGAATTGTGTGACCATGATTACACAGTGTGCTTTCCTTAGTATAGTGGGTTGTGAATTGTGTGACCGTGATTACACAGTATGCTTCTATTAGTAAAGTGGGTTGTGAATTGTGTGACCATGATTACACAGTATGCTTACATTAGTATAGTGGGTTGTGAATTGTGTGACCGTGATTACACAGTATGCTTACATTAGTATAGTGGGTTGTAAATTGTGTGACCATGATTACACAGTATGCTTACATTAGTATAGTGGGTTGTAAATTGTGTGACCATGATTACACAGTATGCTTACATTAGTATAGTGGGTTGTGAATTGTGTGACCATGATTACACAGTATGCTTACATTAGTACAGTGGGTTGTGAATTGTGTGACCATGATTACACAGTGTGCTTACATTAGTATAGTGGGTTGTAAATTGTGTGACAGTGATTACACAGTATGCTTACATTAGTACAGTGGGTTGTGAATTGTGTGACCATGATTACACAGTATGCTTACATTAGTACAGTGGGTTGTGAATTGTGTGACCATGATTACACAGTATGCTTACATTAGTATAGTGGGTTGTGAATTGTGTGACCATGATTACACAGTATGCTTACATTAGTAGAGTGGGTTGTGAATTGTGTGACCATGATTACACAGTATGCTTTCATTAGTATAGTGGGTTGTGAATTGTGTGACCATGATTGCACAGTATGCTTACATTAGTACAGTGGTTTGTGAGTTGTGTGACCAGGATTATACAGTATGCTTACATTAGTATAGTGGGTTGTAAATTGTGTGACCATGATTACACAGTATGGTTACATTAGTATAGTGGGTTGTAAATTGTGTGACCATGATTACACAGTGTGCTTACATTAGTACAGTGGGTTGTGAATTGTGTGACCATGATTACACAGTATGCTTCTTTTAGTAAAGTGGGTTGTGAATTGTGTGACCATGATTACACAGTGTGCTTACATTAGTACAGTGGGTTGTGAATTGTGTGACCATGATTACACAGTATGCTTACATTAGTACAGTGGTTTGTGAATTGTGTGACCATGATTACACAGTATGCTTACATTAGTATAGTGGGTTGTGAATTGTGTGACCATGATTACACAGTATGCTTACATTGGTATAGTGGGTTGTGAATTGTGTGACCATGATTACACAGTATGCTTACATTAGTACAGTGGGTTGTGAATTGTGTGACCATGATTACACAGTATGCTTACATTAGTACAGTGGGTTGTGAATTGTGTGACTGTGATTACACAGTATGCTTACATTAGTATAGTGGGTTGTGAATTGTGTGACCATCATTACACAGTATGCTTACATTAGTATAGTGGGTTGTGAATTGTGTGACTGTGATTACACAGTATGCTTACATTAGTACAGTGGGTTGTGAATTGTGTGACCGTGATTACACAGTATGCTTACATTAGTACAGTGGGTTGTGAATTGTGTGACCATGATTACACAGTTTGTTTACATCAGTACAGTGGGTTGTGAATTGTGTGACCGTGATTACACAGTTTGCTTACATCACTACAGTGGGTTATGAATTGTGTGACCATGATTACACAGTATGCTTACATTAGTACAGTGGTTTGTGAATTGTGTGACCGTACATACACAGTCGATATTCTCCATTTTAAGGAGTGCCTCGAGTGAAATTATTTTGAGGTTTAGACTTCTAGCATTGAGTAGCAATACCCTCAGATTTTTCTTGCTTGTACCTGTTATGGTAGGTGAATTTGTCATTTGAACCTTGCCTAAAAAATGGCACTATAGGGGTGGCAAGAGCCTTAGCCAGTATCCAGAATCCCAAGGGAGACAGGTGCAGGCCATCTCTGGCAAAGCATTGTGGTCTGTCGATCATGTCATCCCTGGCAGACAGATACTGGATCCCCTTAGAATGACACCAGAAGCTTAGGCAATTGTTGAAGTCAATCATTTTGTCCTTGCACTGTGGTATCATTCTGGGTGATGGCAGGATGCTACTCAGGGCTAGGGCCACACCTGCCTGGGCTACAAGATCAGAGAGCTCCTCCATGTCTCTTTTCATGTAGTCCAGGGAGGTATGTCTCAGGTCATTCACGCCAACACAGAAAATAACAGAGTCATATTTGTACTTGTTGTGGAGTGACCTGAGTGTGTGCGCTATGTGGCGGATCCTGGCAATAAACGTATGTCATTTTGTCACTGAGAATAATTAATGTCTTACAATATCCTTCTATATGTCACTATGTCCTGATTTTCCCAGATTGTTGACTCCCACGTAAATATGACTGTGCCACATTTGTCTTGGATTATGTCTCTTCTGCTAGCTATACCCTGATTCTTGTCCGGAGTCAGCAGGATGCAGTCTTCTTTTTTCACTGTGAGGTATGAGGTCCCTGCTTTATAGTCTATGAAGTCATCATCAGTCATAACTACATTATTGGAGTTGCCTGGTTTCAGTTTTTTTTTCATACTGGTTTATGAAGTGACTCCTTACCAAGTTTTATGTGTTTTTAACTCTCAATAATGCTTCAGTATACTGACTGCAATTTGTTTGCAGTTTGGGCTTTGTAAGTGTGGGCTCTGGATAATATATATGCATTTGGTTACTCGACAGAGGTTCTTACGGTTTGGGGTTTGATGGGAGACCGCTTGATAATTTCATAATATGTCCTCATTGCCAAGATTACTTACACACCAGGACTGGTTTCTGTACAAGAGTTTTCCTGCTATTTTTCTGTGAATTTACATCTCTCACAAACATTAAGAGAAATTGTGAAAAGACAAACATTCTTAGTTAACATGATTTACTTCTAATGCAGTCTTAGGTAAATGTATTTTAGGAGAACTTCAACGATAAGTTTTTGTAAGGACTGCACACTCCTTTTCATTCCACTTTATAGTTATTTAAGCCAAAAAATTATAATATTATGTTTTGCAGCTCTTACTTGTATTATAAGGTGCAAATGTCATACAACTTCCTCTTCAAGGCGAGGTGTTGACATTACTTCATATATGAGATAACTAGTAAATTATCTGTGTAATCTGATAGATTTGTTGACATGTTAAAATAGATAATAGTTGTTTTATAATTTTCAAGGAAGTAAGCTACTCCTGTTTTGTAGTTCATAGTTTATTTAATTTGTCAGTAGGTTTTATACTATACCCATTGTAAAGTCATTTAGTTTCATGATAAGATGGGGTCTTACCTAAGAATTTTCCGGTGGTTTGTTAGGGTATCAAGTAGTTTTCATTTTATAAGAGATATTTGAACTGCCGGATTTTATGCTTAAAAAAGTTGTAGCTGTTCACTTTGTATCATTTGTATAACATTGAGGAATACTTTTAGCTGTGGTGCTCTCATGTGGAAAGGAAAACTGCTTAGTTAAGTGACTGTAAACTGACATTAGCAAGTGACCGAACATAAAATAAGAAAAGCACTATTGCCCTTCTTTGCTCCTGATAAACAGAAGCTAGCTGACTGTTGATGCATTTTAATTCAACAATTGCTTCCTGCTTTATTGGAACCAGACAATTATTAGGAATTGACTTTGAGTCGTTAATAATCATCTCTCTGATTGGACAATCAAGCTACAGATCCAATTCCTGTGTAGCAGATGACTGGCCTCCTGTGCATTAGCTCTTAGCTGCCTCAATAAGCAAAGACAGCTTTGTTTCTTGGAAGTCCATGCATAATGAATGGGAACATGCAGTCCAAATTTCCTGGTAGCCATCAATTGGTAGATATTTAGGTATTCCCCTTTGCTTGAGTGTGCAGTTCACCCCAGTTGGGCTACAGTCATCTGGAATTCTCGTAAATAGAAATCAAAGAACTGGATGCAGTTCAGAGACAGAATGGGTATGGTCCCTGCCTTTTCAGAGCTGACTGATGTTTGGGAATTTTGCTCAGGTAGGCAATAAAAAGCATTTTAATCATGTAATTAACTTAATTCTCCACTTTATAAACTTTTCTGTAGATCTTAGTTGCTGAAATAAAGAATTATTGAGCTCTCACTCCTGGAAGATCACTCATGAAAAGTAAAAACTCATGCAGAAATATGAAATCCAAAAGTAGAAAGCCTTTAGAAGAACTTTCATCAACCTACCAGATCATTTGCTATTTTCCCCTACCCAAAAGTGTACCTGTTTGTGTACAGATTTTGCAGTTCTCCTGCCCTTGTAATAGGTAATGTTTAATATTGGAAACTCCACCATGGCACATTTTCCAATAATTTTAGAGTCAGTGGACATACGTTACCATTATACTTCCATCAACCATGACAAGAAATAAGAGATGTGAATATCTAATAATTCCAGTGGTTTATAAATTCACCTGACCATACATTTTTGTCCAAACACTCTGGGTGTTCATTATAAGATTTGATATATACTCCTTAGACAGTTACTTAACTTTACATGTTGTGCATTAATATTTCCAAGATTCTTTCATTCATTTTGAATGTTTTATGTACACCCGTGATGGTTTATTAATTACTTACTTTACAATTATGTACTTATTTGCAAGTCATTCAGCCTGTGGTCTGTGCCACACATGATTTTCTGCTTTCCTCCTTCATCATCTGATGCCACTAAGGTCAGGACAACTTCTAACTGTTTTGTCATTGCAGGCTTAGCCCTACCAGAGTGTGCAGATCATCAGAGATATCATCACTTTGAAAAAAGAACCTTTTCTTCCTGAACTCCACAGTGGAGTAAATATATTGTTGTGCTCACACCCTTCTAATATATTTTTGCATGCTATGAGTTTGTTTTTTGGTGTTTTGCATTCACCAAATACTTTAAATCCTACGGTGTCACTGGTGTGCCAAAAGCACTTGCCATACTCCTACTGATTGAAAACAGAACAATCAACATGTTGCTTCATTTTCCCTTCCTCCCCCTGTCTGGTTCTACCTGTGCTCTGGCTTCTTTCTCAAACCTGGATTCCCTGCTGTGTAATTAGAAGTTCTGTCTCTATACCATAAATAGGCTATTATACAATAACCCTCCATTAATATTCAAAAACATGCACATGGATTGGTCAGCGTGCACGTTGTAAATCTGAGTTATAGTAATGGAAAAAGGTCCAGTCGCCCAGACTTTTTCCTTTACTGTAAGACTCTTACAGCAACACTTTCTCGCTATGTTAAATGAGTTTAACATAGCGTGACAGCTTTAAAAAAAGCAACGGATTCTCCGTTGCTTTTTTTAAAGCTGTCTCGCTATGCTAAACCCATTTAACATAGTGAAACAGTTTGTAAAAAGCAACAGCGATCTTGCTTTCTCCGTTGCTTTTTTCAAAACTATCTTGCTATGTTAAATGGGTTTAACATAGCGAGACAGCTTTAAAATAAGCAACGGAGATTCTCCGTTGCTTTTTTTAAAGCTGTCTCGCTATGTTAAACCCATTTAACATAGCAAAACAGTTTGTAAAAAGCAACGGAGATCTTGCTTTCTCCATTGCTTTTACCCACAGCTCTGATGTACTGTGTAGACATACGCATGCGCAGTACATCAGAACTGCCGCAGAATACCAGACAGCTGCAGAAGGGCAGCAAGGAGGCATTATACAATGCCATTATTTAAAAAAAGTAATTATTGTTTTTCTTAAATAATGTCATTGTATAATAGCAATAACCCACTTCTGGGTGTGGGTAATGCTGGATTTACCCATGGTTGGCTTTGTTTGGCCACTCGGGCTTTGCCCTCGTGACCAAATCACACCAACCGTAGGTAAATCCAGCATTACCCACACCCAGGCATGGGTTATTGCTATATTGTTTAATTACTTGAAGATGGTGGGGAGCACACCTCTCAACTGTTCAGATTTTGGCAGAATTTCCAGATTTTTACCACATATCTTTTAACTATTCCTCATAAAATTTATGTTTTGAGTTTCAGACCTCATATACCTCTGAAAAAGTATATTAAATCAAAACATATTATTCTAGCAACTTTGTAAGAGCAATATTTAAAGTTTGTCCCTTATTTTGGGCCTTTGTCCAACATTATTTGTGGCTTTGTGCCGATTTCTTGTGCTAAGAAGTTGAAAGGTCTGGTGGGTAGTGTAATTCATACAGTTTTAAGCCCTCCCTCAAGTATAGTTTAGTTTCGCTTTCCTTATGTGGTAGGCCTTTCTTGGCCTTACATTTTAATTCTCTTTGCCAAATGTTAATATCTTCCTAACAAAAAACAAGTTAATTTTTATGTCGTAAATATATATATTTTTTTTGGTAAATGAGCTTCCATTCAAAGAAACGCAAGATAAACTGTATCTTGCTGTATCATATCCCAGACACATCTCTGCACAGCCGTATGAAGAAATGATTTGACACATCTACATAAATTAATGGTGTGCACGTGCCTAGGAGCTTTACAGTCATATAATAGGAATCTGCCTAGATAAATGAGGGGAAATACACACAGAAGGAAATAAGGTAAAAACATATTTCCTGGATAATAATTGTATACTGAAAAGGTAGAAGACCAAATTACATGTTACTTTATAAGGAAACATTCTGTGAGAAGCAGGGACGCTTCACTATACTTTTGCAGTGTGTACGCTGCTATCAGTCTTTTGTGTTATTGCCAGCAGAAGAAACACAACATTCCATCTGTATAAAAATGACATGTCACATATTTTGCATTTTAAACAGGATGGCCCTTCCTGACTTAAATATTTGATGACGGTATATAATCTTTCTTAATCATTTCTTAATCATTTCCTGAAATAATTTTACTTATTTAACTTTTGCAGGTTATATGTAGAGCAGTATTTCAAAGATTCAAACAAAGAACCTATATCATGCACCTTAATTATTTTATTGATTATTTTTAGTAGTCAGAGAGACAGTGTCATACCTCTCAAGTGTCCCTGATTTTCAGGGATGTCTGATTTTGACTCAAATTTTAGCTATGTCCCTCTTAATCCCTCCTACAAGTGGTGAATTTTGAACAAAATATGGTGAATTGTACTTAAATAATGACAATTGTTAGAGCTATAGAGTTCTTTTACTTCAGAAACTGTATATTAATTCACATTATCTTATTCTGTCTGACATTAATAGTAATTATATTTTAAAAATATCCCAGATTGTCACTGATTATTTGTGGATTCATCCCTGATTCTGTTGAGATTTGTCCCTGACTGGTTGAGAGCTATGCCATACAGTTCTTGGAGCATGGCGGGTTGTGTTCAGTTCTACTCAAATTATGCGGCTAACCAAGTAATATGCAAATATGCCCCATTCTATGGAGAATACCTCAGTGCAAGGCAGACATATCCATTGATATCAACACAACCACAATCAGTCATGCCAAATATGCATTCCAGGAATACTTGTTCACAAAGTAATATATGTAAGTGCATTACCAATGCACATCCATGGAAGGTATACAAGCCCAATGGAACTTCCATTAATATGTGGAAAGTACTAAATGAAGACAAATGTTCTTTAGTTGTTACATCAGAACAAAATGAGAAATATCTGTAAACACTTATAGATATTGCTGTAATACATAGGTTCATAGGTTCATAGGTTTATACTAGGCTAACTGCCCTAGGGCATTTATAAGCCTAGCCCAAAGTTATGTGGCTTACGCCACCCCTTATGTTAGAAATACTGTGCCCATTAGTTTGTTTTGCCTCTGTCCAGCAGTGACACAGAGATGATTCCCAGGGTAAACCTACGATCTCCCATCCACCGGTCAAGATTTCTCTTGAACAGAGCCAGCGAGGTGTTCTGCCTCACATGGACCGGGATTTTATTCCACAGCATAGGGAGTCTCTGGGTGACAAATCTATCCCTCCAGCATGTCCTATTTATATCTGTGCTAAGGTGTAAGTCGCTTGCTCTAGTGGATCTGGTAGATTTGGATTTTTTGAGGTGGAGCATGTCCATTAATTCCGGGTTGGACATGGCCTTGTATGTCAGGCACAGGTCACCTCTGAGCAGACGATATGCGACTGAATAGAGCTGGAGTTTCTTCAGTCTGGCAGCATATGACAGATTTTGGAGTCCCTTTATCCTTTTGGTGAGGAACTTTTGGGGTCTCTCCAATTGCTGCAGGTGTTGGGTGAGATACATCCCAAATGGGGCATTGTACTCGATCATTGGTCTGATAAGTGAAGAGTACAGGGGAACAATGACCTCACATGATCTGGATGTGAATCCCTTCATGATCAGGTGGGCAATGTAGAAGGTCTTTCTAACCACTTTAGCAATGTGAGTGTCAAAAGAAAGGCCACTGTCAACCTGGGTCCCCAGGTCCCTGATAACCTCTTCTGTGCTTAGTGGATTGCCACCTATATGGTAGCTTGGGGTTACCTTGTTTTTCCCGAAGGGTATGACTATAAATTTTTGGCATTTAACTTCAGGCCATGGCTCTGGCGCCAGCTATCAGGTTCCGTGAGACCCTCTGAAGGATATCTGTGTCCGATGTACTTTCCACTATGGCCCAGTTTGCAGTCATCTGCAAACTTTGTCAGCCATAGTCCTCCTATGTTTGCCTGTACTTCTGAGAAGTAGATGCCGAACAACAGGGGGCCAAGGACTGAGCCCTGTAGGACACCACTTGTGACCGGCTTGAAGTCTGACATGGCGCCAGCAACTCTAACCCTGTGGGTTCTGTCCTTTAGCCAGTTTGCAACCCATCTTGTGACATATGGGTTTACATTTAAGCTGGTAAGTTTCTCTATAATACCCGAGTGGGGTATTGTGTCGAAAGCTTTTGCAAGGTCAAGGTAGGCTGTATGGACTGCCTTTCCCTCATCAATGGCCTTGGTGACTGTTTCGAAGAAGTCAACCAAGTTCAAAAGGCATGATCTGCCCTTGACAAAGCCAAACTGGGTCGGGTCCAATGTCTGCAAGTCCCCTATGTCTTTGTTTATGAGTTCCATTATGATCCTCTCCATAGCTTTGCAGACCAGGCTTGTTAAGCTTATGGGGTGGTAATTACCAGGGTCCGTAGAGGCACCGCCTTTGTGGAGTGGGACCACAGTTGCCGTATGCCACTCATTGGGCACGTATCCTGTGGTAAGGCTAAGATTAAACAGCTGCCTTATGTACAGGTTTAGTTCCTCACTGAGTTCGTGTAGCACACAGCCGGGGACACCATCCGGTCCCATTGATGCTGTGTTTTTCGCTTTAGAGAGAGCAGCTTTCACCTGCGCATTTGAGATGTCTGGGAGGCTACACTTCGCTGGGATAGTTATCTCTCCTTTTGGGGGGGAGAGGGGTGAAGGTTGCACTGAACCTGGCTGTCAGTATGTTGGCAATGTGTGTGGGTTCAGTGATTTTTGTATCATTTTGGACTAATTCTGAGCATATCTGGGAGTTTCCACCCAGGTTTCTAACATAGCTGAAGAAGGCCTTATGATTGTCTTTTGAATCTATGGCAATTTTTCTCTCAAAGTTGGCCTTGGATGATTTTATGAGTGCTCGTATTTTTACTAATAATGATCAAGGGTGTCTTCTCTTTTATGGATTTTGCTCTATCATGTAGCAGCTTTCTCCTCTTATTGTAAAGTTTGTTTATGGCTGGGGTCCACCAGACTGGACGTTTGCCCTTGGTGGAAAGAGTCTTGGTTTTATTAGGGATTGCCTGATCCATGCAGTCCTGGAGGTGTTCGTAGAAGGCATTTGTAAGGGCTTCCGCAGCTTGGGTTGTGGTTTCCACTGGCTCGGGGCCTTGAAGGATTCCACACCAGTCTTGAGTAGTGTGAAGTTTGCGTTAGAGAAGTTCTTCACTGTGGTCTTTTTGTTTGGGGTGGGGGCGGGATGTGGATTTCCAGTGAGATTAGTTTATGATCTGATCTCACCAATGAGGGATATACTTCCGGTGTGGAGCATTTTGTCCCCATGTTTGTGATGATGAGATCTAGTATATTTTATCCTCTTGTGGGAACGGTGACTAGTTGTTCCATGGCATCTGAATTTATGAACACCAGGAACCTTTGGGCTAGAAAGTTGGGGCTTGAGTAATGTTCCCAGTCTATATTCGGGTAGTTGAAGTCACCCAATATAATGGTGTTTGGAGATACATTTATACCCTCCAGTGTCTTCAGGAAGGCTGTGTGGGGTTCCTGAGTTTGAGAGGGTGGCCTGTAGCATGCTGCAAATTGTAGAGCAGTTTTGCCTATGGTTAATTGCACCTGGATGGTTTCCGATGCTTCGTGCATTGCCACCAACCTGGAGGTGTGGGTATCCTTGATGAATATGGATACACCCCCATCCTTTTGTGGTGTGGTCCGGGTTTTGGGGCCGGAATGCATGATATGAGGTAAAACCTGATAGTGCCGGGGTGCTCTCAGGAGCCTTGAACCAGGTCTCAGTCACAGCACAGACATCGATGTTCTCCATACTGAGAAGGGCCTTGAGTGCGTGCATTTTGAGATTTACACTTCTGGCATTGAGCAGCATTACCCTTAGTTTCTTCCCATTTTTGTTTTCTAGGGTGGTAGGTTTAGAATTTGAGCCTTGCCTAAAAAAGGCACTATGGGGGTGGCAATATCTGGAATCCCAGGGGTGACAGGTGCAAGCCGTCCCTTGCGAAGCAGCATGGCTTGTCAAGCATGTCATCCCAGGCAGACAGACACTGGATCCCCTTTGAATGACACCAGAAATTAAGCCAATTGTTAAAGCTGATCATCTTGTCTCTATGTTGTGGCATCATTCTTGGTGAAGGAAGGATACTGCTCAGGGTCAGGGTCATACCTGCCTGGGCTACATAATCAGAGAGCTCCTCTATGTCTCTTTTCATGTAGTCCAGGGAGGTACGTCTCAGGTCGTTCACACCAGCATGGACAATGACTGTGTCATATTTGTACTTGCTGTGGAATGACCCGAGTGCTTGTGTTATGTGGCAGATTCTAGTGCCCGATAGGCAGCTTACTGTGACCCTCTCCTTGTTCAGCCTGGTGAGTGGGACGTCAGTGTGTCTGTCTATGGAGTCGCCTATGACAAGTATGTTTGGTGTTGTATTTGGCCTTAAGGGCTGTGACTGCTTTGCACACTGATTTTGTGGTTTATGTGTTGCCTGTGGTGTGTCATGAGGTGGCAGTTGCTTGGGTGTCTGCTTTGGAGGCCTCTCCTGTTTAGGTAAATTTTTTGCTTAGAGCCTCCGAGTATGTCTCTGTGTGTTTATGTGTTTGATTCATTGTTGTGATAGCTTTATGTGAGACTGGATTTGTGGTGTGTGTAGTTGCCTTCTCCTCCTGTCTGGTCTTGCCAGTCCTGAGTTGAGAGAGCTCAGCCTCCAGTATGGCTAAATAGCTGCATCTCTCGCAAGTATTTGTGTTATGTGGGAGGAGGAGAGGGTTGTCTGTGTACATGAGGCAGTTGTAACATTGCCTCAATATTCCCAGATTCACCAACTGGACAGGAGAGGATGCCAGCATCTGGCCCTTCGACATGCTAGAGAAATTAAGAAGTTAGGGGTGTAACTGAATAAGAGAGGACTTAGTAAGGAAGTGGGTACTCCTGGGGGGGGGGGTTGCTAGTGAGGGACTTTGTATAATACAGAAGTGCTAAACCTGAAAAGAAGATGCTTTTAAGACAAGTGCTGGAGGAAAAAAAAAAAAGCTTTTAGGAACAAGTGCTGCACTTTTTAGTTAAGGGATATACTGTTTAGATTACTAGTACAGCAGTTCTAAGGGAAATAATGAAGAACAGACTTTATGGAGCCAGAAAAAGTTTAACCTTGTTAAACCAGCGCTGCCTGATGCTGCTCTAGTGGCAACTCCGCGCTAAAGCACACTAAAGCGTGCTTGATAGCAGGGACTGGAAAGAGCCAGGAATTGACCCACAACGGACAATAAAACTACATTTTAAAGTCAGTAACCACTCCTACGGGGGGCAGGGAAGCTGCTCAATGTTTTTCACTGCCACTGATCAACAGAGAGACTTTCCTTTAGCCCAAGCAAAAATGGCCTCACATAAACTTACAAACAGTTCAGGAACAGCAAGCCTGTAACTGAACTTTTTTAAATCTCAGAAAAGTGGGAAAAAAGCAAGATTTTTTTTTTTGTTTTTGTTTTTCAGAGATAGCAGAGGTTCACAAGTAATATCAAGTTATAACAGTGCAGTAAATGACCCCACACAAGAGTGCTAGGTCAAAGACAGAAAATATGCAAGTTTTGAGAAAAAACGATTTAAAATTAAGTGCAAACAGGAAATTCAGTAAACAGCTTTTGGTTGTGCTCTAAATACAGCTACTAATGCAGAAATCAAGTTTAACAAGCCAGAAAATGCTCAAACTAGGCAGCTATGCAGAAAAACTTAGCAAATAAACAGAGGAAAAATACTTAAAATCTCAAAAGTGGCTCCCTTCTTCTCTCAGCGTTTTCTCCTCTTGGTGGGTGCTTAAAAAGGACATAAAAAGACATATATAAATACACCCATCACAATTTACAGAATCTGACTTTATCAGTACAATTTCTAATTAAACATAATTATAGGTTCATTCATAGGTGTTTACTAGGCTAACAACCACAAGGGCCTTTTTAATCCTAGCCATACATCCCAAGTCTCTGGCAAGTTCTGGTACCATTGATAAGTGTAAGCAGGGGCTTGAGGGATGAAACATTTACAAGTGGGGGTCTGGAAGATGAACCATTTACAGGCTGCCTGTGCCCTTTACTGACATAGGTGCCAAACCAGGAATGAATTTCCTGTTCTCCAGCCCATTGTCTGAGTTACACTTGAATTGGATTAGAGAGGAACTCTGCTTCATATGGATGAGAAGCCTGTTCCATAGATTGGGTAGTCTGTGGGATAAATACCTTTCTCTCCAGCAAGTTCACTATCACAGGTAAGGTTTAAGTCTTTAGAATGGGTAATTCTGGTGGTGTTTGTTTTGCAGATATGCAAGAGGTCCATCAGAGTGAAGTCTGACAATGCCTTGTATGCCAGGCATAGATCTCCCCTCCACAGCCTTGATAGCAGGGGCTGGAAAGAGCCAGGAATTGACCCACAACGGACAATAAAACTACAGTTTCAAGTCAGTAACCACTCCTACGGGGAGCAGGGAAGCTGCTCAATGTTTTTCACTGCCACTGATCAACAGAGAGACTTTCCTTTAGCCCAAGCAAAAATGGCCTCACAGAAACTTACAAACAGTTCAGGAACAGCAAGCCTGTAACTGAACTTTTTTAAATCTCAGAAAAGTGGGAAAAAAGCAAGATTTTTTTGTTTTTGTTTTTTCAGAGATAGCAGAGGTTCTCAAGTAATATCAAGTTATAACAGTGCAGTAAATGACCCCACACAAGAGTGCTAGGTCAAAGACGGAAAATATGCAAGTTTTGAGAAAAAAACGATTTAAAATTAAGTGCAAACAGGAAATTCAGTAAACAGCTTTTGGTTGTGCTCTAAATACAGCTACTAATGCAGAAATCAAGTTTAACAAGCCAAAAAATGCTCATACTAGGCAGCTATGCAGAAAAACTTAGCAAATAAACAGAGAAAAAATACTTAAAATCTCAAAAGTGGCTCCCTTCTTCTCTCAGCGTTTTCTCCTCTTGGTGGGTGCTTAAAAAGGACATAAAAAGACATATATAAATACACCCATCAAAATTTACAGAATCTGACTTTATCAGTACAATTTCTAATTAAACATAATTATAGGTTAATTCATAGGTGTTTACTAGGCTAACAACCACAAGGACCTTTTTAATCCTAGCCATACATCCCAAATCTCTGGCAAGTTCTGGTGCCATTGATATGTGTAAGCAGGGGCTTGAGGGATGAAACATTTACAAGTGGGGGTCTGGAAGATGAACCATTTACAGGCTGCCTGTGCCCTTTACTGACATAGGTGCCAAACCAGGAATGAATTTCCTGTTCTCCAGCCCATTGTCTGAGTTACACTTGAATTGGATTAGAGAGGAACTCTGCTTCATATGGATGAGAAGCCTGTTCCATAGATTGGGTAGTCTGTGGGATAAATACCTTTCTCTACAGCAAGTTCACTATCACAGGTAAGGTTTAAGTCTTTAGAATGGGTAATTCTGGTGGTGTTTGTTTTGCAGATATGCAAGAGGTCCATCAGAGTGAAGTCTGACAATGCCTTGTATGCCAGGCATAGATCTCCCCTCCACAGCCTGTGGGAGACAGAATACAGGGATAGGGCCTTGAGGCAGGTTGCATAGAACATGTTACTTACACCCTACATTCGTTTAGTGAGGAACCGCTGATGATGTTCCAATTGTTGGATATGCCTGTTTAGGTATATACCAAGGGAGGCACTGTAGTCATTGACAGGACGGATGAATGCCAAATACAGAGGAACATTGACTTCCCTGGACCTAAATGAACATAGCATGATTTCATCACTACTGTAGACTTGTGATGGTCAAAGGTTAGATTACTATCTATGTGTGTCCCTGAGTCCCTGACTACTGGGTCAACTCTTAGGGTGTGTTATCAATGTGATAGTTACTAGGGGTAGATGACTTCTTGAAGGAAATTATTATGCATTTCTTGGCCTTTAGTTTTAGTCCATGGCTCTAAAACCAGTTATTTGTCTATGTTAGTGGGGGTTTCAATGACAGTTCCTAATCTACAATCATCTGCAAATTTAGTCAGCTAGAGGCCATTGATATTGGCCTTGACTTCAGAGAAGTATATGCCAAAAAGGAGAAGTCCCAGGACAAGTCCCTGAGGAACTCTGCTTGTGACTAGCTTCCTCAATTTTAACTTCCTGGGTGTCGTCTGTAAGCAATAGGCTATCCATCGGGTGACATAAGGGTTTGTGTCTAACTTCTTGAGTTTTTAAACAATGTCCGAGTGGGATATTGTGCCAAATGCCTTGGCCAGGTTAAGGTAGGCAGTGTGAACCATTTTGCCCTCATACATTGCTGTGGTGACCTTCTCAAAGAAGGTTGAGTAGGCATGACCTGCCCTTGACAAAACCAAATTTGGTTAGGTCCAGTGTCTGGAGGTTTCCATATTATTATTGATCATCTCCATGATAATTCTTTCCATGGCTTTGCATATGAGACTAGTGAGATTTATGGGTCTGTAGTTTCCAGGGTCTGTAGATGGCCCACCTTTGTGCAGAGGGATGAGTGATGTTGTTATCCATTCATGAGGCACAAAGCCTGCTTGGAGGCTACAGTTAAATAGTAATTCCAGAGGGCCTGACAGGTTATGTTTCATGCTATTTAGAAGGCATCCTGGGATATTGTCTGCCCCCATTGTTGCAGTGTTTTTGGTCTTAGAGAGAACATTAAGGACCTGTTCCCTAGTGATAGTAGGGGGAGTTATATTTGCTGGTATTTCCTGAGTAAAGGATGATGGGGAGAGAGAGGGGAAAACTTGGAGATAAATTTGTTAGTCAGTAGGGTTGCTATATCTTCTGGCTCAGTATAAGTACCTTCATTAACAATGTGCTCTGCACACAATTGTGCATTGCCTTTGAGTTTGTGGACAGAGCTAAGGAATGCCTTGTGGTTGTCCTTGGCCTGGGAGACCAACTTTACGTCAGATTTGGCTTTGGTAGACTATTTGTCCTCTGAGCTGTTTGTTTAGTTTGATGAGAGTGTTTTTATCCTTCTAGGTGATGCATCTTCTAATGTTTGCCATGATTGTCTTCCATCAGGTTATACAGCCTATTGATGCTGTGATTCCACCAGGGTGGCTTGTTTTTTGAGTTAATTCTGTACTTATACCTGGTGGGTACAGCTGCCTCTATGTACCTATTAATATGCTATAAAGGGTTTCTGTGAACAATTCTGCATAGGGAGCAGTGTTGTCAGCGTTTCTGCTGGCTTGACATTTTGCCAAGTTACTTAATAGTGGGAAGCTAGTCTTAGAGTAGCTCCTGAATATTTCATGGTTTGCTGGGGTTTCAGATTATATTTTCACTTCAAAGGAGACCATTTTGTGGTCTGACCTTACCAGAGAAGACATTACACTAGGGTGTGCAGGACTCTCCCATATTAGTGAGGACCAGATCCAGTATGGTTGCATCCCTGTTTGGTGTATTGACAATCTGGTGCAGGGAGTTTGTGTTTACAAAATCCATGAATTTCTGTGCCTGTATGTTTGGTGTCATGTATGATTTCCAGTTAATAGTGGGGTAATTAAAGTCACCCATGAATATGATATTGGGTTGGATGTTAAGTGTTTCCAATAAATGTAAACACATTGTATAGGTTTCCTGGGTCACAGAGGGGGGACCTATAGCTCACAAGGAAGTGGTATGGTATTCTGCCTGTGGTAATTTGAACATGAAGAAGCTCAAGTGTATCGACCTGTTTTACTAGCCTTGAGGTGTATTTATTTTTTATGTAAATCGAGACACCTCCACCTTTAGTCCCTGTCTGTGTAGTATCTGGTCTAAATGTGTGGAAGATATTATAACCTTTCACTGTCGGTGTGCTGTCCACAGCTATAAACCATGTGTAAGTGACCGCACAGATTTCAGCATTCTGTAGAGTGAAGAGAGCTTCAAGGGAGTGGAGGTTTTTGTTTAGCCGCTTAGCATTGAGCAGTAACACATTAAGTAAGGTGAAAGGCAATCCTGGCCACTTCACCAAGGCTAAAAAGTAGTTAACAATGGGCGTAGGGCATGTGTGAAGAAACCAAGTAACACACACAGACACCCAAGGAAAATAGGGTGATAGAAAACCAGATGTGGGCTGAGGGTAAAGAACAGGGGCACACACAAGAGATATGATGGAATGAGAAGGTTGGAGGAAGAGTCGGGGGGGCATGGACACATTTTTTTCGGTGAGAATAGTCCCCCTTTTTTGGAGAATAGAAGGGATAGAAAATATATGCAAAGAGGAGGTGGGCAAAAGTGCAGGACAAACATATAACAAATATCACAAAGCATGACAGACAAAGGACGGAAAGACACATAAAGGATAGGTAAAGTACACAGACAGCACACATATACACTGTACAACACAGGTGAATGAAAAACAACAAACAGGGTAGGGATGTATACAAGACATGGTGCAACACAAAAATACGTATGTACCAATGTGTAGGTGATTGTGGAGATGTTGTAAAATATGTGACTGTAATGCAGGAACAAGTTTGACTGATGGTAGGTGTGTGTTGAAGAACACTAAATGGGAATTGTTATTAGTGCAGTACAACAACAGATATTCAATCCACTCGTCCACCAGTCTGTTAGCAGTGCCAGTGTAAGCTAAGTGACAGCAAGGCTGAGCAAATGCAGAAGCAGGAAAGAACCTTCGACGCTGCATGTGAAAGGTGAAAACTTAAGCAGTGTCAAACAGCAGACCCACAGCAAATGATTAATGTAGCAGTGTAATAAATAAATAAATACATATACATACCACCCACATATAGGGAAAACATGATTCGTATCTCAAAGGCACATGCCATGCTGGAGGCAACAAATATGGGTTTTCCAGTATACAACACAGATGTGTGACATGCAATGGCATTACATAAGCCAAATAGAAACAAGTGAGAAAGCATATAAACACAAATCAGGATAAAGTATCCCCTTCAAAGAAGCAGAAAATCCAATAGTCACATAAGGAGGATACACCAGGACAATCAAAGCCAACCAATATCCAAATAAAAGCTTTATTACAACAAAATAAAGATGAGTGAGTGCTTTCACGTCTCCTGGATGTTTCATCAGACTTAATTAACCATCACTACAATATAACTTTATATAATAACAAAATAGTTCCTATTGGAGAACCAATATAACATTCAATCAAAGACAATTAATTATTAAAAGAGAAATGTAGTGTAGATGAATCACTTTGTTGCTAGTAAGTACTGCTTAATTTCTTTAGTCAACATAAAAACAAATACAAAGAATAACTTATATATATAATTGCAAAAGTTCCTATGCATATCAAAATTTAATACAAAAACATATAAATAAAAGCATGAAGAAAACCCATGCTAATAAAACCCTTTAAAAATAAAATTTTATGAGTTTAAAAACTTACTATTTATGTTTAAAAGGCCTGTCTGCCTAAAAAGGTCTCAGAGAAATTTTATCATTAAGGCCATGACCTCTATCCGCTGCTAACTTGAGTATCCATTTAATCTCTCTCTTCTCCACATTATTACGTATGCAGCCTAACCTTTCAGTACTATAGACATGTTCCAATACTAGGAAACTAAAGGTATGTGTGCTATCTCTATGTAGCACATGATAAGCTAGTGCATTGGTCTCATCCTCTTTATTGATGGCATAAATATGTTCCCTAATATGCTCCCTTAGAGTTCTAGTGGTCATGTCTACATAGAAACATTGACATTTATTACACCGAGTTAAATAAACCACGTTCCTGGTTCTACAATCGGCATACTTAGTAAAGTCATATCTTTTGCCTGTATCTTGATGTATAAATTCACATGAACTCTTAATATAACTGCATTGATTACAGGTATGACATGCTTGTGTGCTTTTCCTTTGTGATATCAAACCATCATGTCTATTATGATTATAACATAGTAACCTCTTAAGAGACTTGGTGTTCTTATAACTAAAAGAGGGTCTGTCTCCTACTATTCTCATAATATTTTCATCTAATTGTAGAATGTTCCAGTGTTTCTTAATGATGTCAACTATAAAAGGATTGCTGTTAGTATAAGATATTGCTAGTCTCCTCTTACTAGTGTTAGCATGATTATCATTAGTTCTGGCTGAGGGCATGTTCCTGTTTATATATGATTTGTCCTTCCCATCACGTTCTGTGCTAAAAAGCCCACTAAGTTCCCTCTTGTGATAGCCTCTAACTGTGAATTCATCCTCCATATTTTTAATAGCTTCTGTAAACATTAAATCATCACTAGTAATTTTTGAAAAACGTGCTGCTTGGTTCTTAATAACATTCTTATACACATGTGGAGGATGCATACTGTCTCTGTGAAGTATATTATTCCTCCTACAAGGTTTACTAAACACCTCAGTTGTAAGTTTCCCTCCTTCCTTACTTATTGACACATCTAAAAATTCAATTCTAGTCAGGGATACAGTATCAGTCAGTTCTAAAAATGTGGTAGTACTATTAATATATGTAATAAACTCTCGTAGGGTGGCAAGGTCCCCTCTCCAAACCAAAAAAACATCATCTACAAATCTCATGTAATATCTAATATATTCAGAATAGTTTTCATGTCCTAAAACATAAGTAGATTCCCAATATGCTAAAACTAAGTTAGCATATGAATTGGCACATGCTGTGCCCATTGCTACTCCCTTAACCTGAAGAAAGTAGTTACTATGAGAAGTAAAAACATTATTGGAGAGGACTACATCCAGTAACATAGTAATCATAATAATCTTACTATTGGACATCCCTTTCTGTAATAAAAACAATCTCAAGTATTCTATACCCACATCATTAGGTGTACTCGTAAATAGAGCTGTAACATCCAGAGTGACTAAATAGTCTGAGCCCTTTACTTCATCTACCCTATTATGACAAGCTAAAGTTTCTAAAAAATGTTGTGTGTCTTGAAGTATACAAACAGTTTCATCTACTATTGGTCTAAGTTGTTTCTCCAAAAATATAGAAATACTTTCTGTGAGCCATCCTTTTCCCGAGACTATCGGTCTAAATGGAGGGTCATACAAATTCTTATGAATCTTAGGAAGAACTCTAAACACTGGAACCAAAGGTTTCTCAACTACAAATATTGATATAAATTTTCATCTATTATATAACATATCAACATATCATAAAGGTTGGCATGCATTGTTTTAATAAGCTTATCTAGACCAACAAAATCTAGTTTAACATACGTATTAGTATCAGATAATAATTCTATAACTTTATTGTCATAATGTATTCTGTCTAGAACTACTGTGGCTCCTCCCTTATCGGCAGGTCTAATAATAATATCAGAATTATTCTTTAGAGTATTAAGAGCTAATCTCTCTTCCTTCGTTAAATTAAAAAATTCTGGTTTAATATTATTATTTTCAAAATTCAATAAAAAATCATTAACACAAGCTTTCTCAAAACTGTCTAACAGAGAATGCGAAGGTGGTATATATACAGAAGGTTTCCTGAAAGCAAAATTCATTACATGAGTTTCATCATTCTTAAACTGTAATGCTAAAGCAATATTCCTAGTAAACTGCTTAATGTCAATAATAAGTTCACTTACATCCACACTGAGAGGGGATGAAAGAAAGACCTCTGTTTAAAACAGATAATTCATGTTTTGTTAAATTATATGTTGAAACATTAACTACTAAGTCCTCTGTACTGGTTTCAATGACTTGCGTTGAAACTCTAGCTGACCCTTTGAAATTTTCCGTTTCCTTGTTTTGTACTGAGGACTCCAATTCAGTTTGTTCTCCACTCGAAAGGGCAGTGGAAAATGGAGGTTTGTAACCTCTTTAGTGGTATCATGGGAATTGCTCGTAACTTGTCCCATCGTTTTCCTACGAACTACTTGTTCATTATTTCCTAAGTCATCTCTGGGCCGAAGTACTATAGATGAAAACGAAGGTGAGCCTGATGACTGTTCTTCGCTATGTGCTCCTGTTACAGCCGCAGTAACAGAACCGGAAGTAGATGGAGGTAATAAGGTGGAACGCTCAGTCCCTTGATTGTGAATGGGATCAGTGGTCACATCATTAGATGATCGAGTGGATGCCCTCGGCCATTGAAAGACATTCCCACTCGAAAAATCTAAACAGTCACGTTCAAGTTTTTTCTTTTTTAATAATGACAGCTTATTGTCCAAAGCTGTCATAGTAACAGTGATGTCAGAATGAAAACTATTAAGTTGAGCGTCAGTTAGCAAAGATAAAAGTTTTTTCTCAAGCTCTAAAGCTTCCTGCAACAGTGTCTGTTCGTTACACTGATACTGTTCAATGAGCAATTTCATGTAGCTGTAACCAGTTTCTAGATTTAACTGTTGCCACTTAGTTAGTAAATTTGGGTAAGTTGAGCCAAAAGTAGGCATTTTAAGAATACGAAGTCCTCTAGGGACTATCTGAAATCTCAAACAAGCTTCCATTTGTCTCTCCTGCCATTGAACATTTTTAATCTTAGTTAAAACATCTTCCAATTTACGCATTGTTTGTAAAGCCTTTATGTGTACAACAGAGTCTTTCTGTTTGGAAGATGTCTGAGTAAGTTCTATATCAGAAAGTTTCAGAAGAGGATTCTCTTCTAAATTCAATAACTGCTTACAGTCAAACTTCTTACGCATTTCCATTACCTCAGTTGTTACATTGGCTCCTTCTGTCATGTTCCTGTCGTGTAAAAAAGTCCAACTAATGAGAAAGCATATAAACACAAATCAGGATAAAGTATCCCCTTCAAAGAAGCAGAAAATCCAATGGTCACATAAGGAGGATACACCAGGACAATCGAAACCAACCAATATCCGAATAAAAGCTTTATTACAACAAAATAAAGATGAGTGAGCGCTTTCACGTCTCCTGGATGTTTCATCAGACTTAATTAACCATCACTACAATATAACTTTATATAATAACAAAATAGCTCCTATTGGAGAACCAATATAACATTCAATCAAAGACAATTAATTATTAAAAGAGAAATGCAGTGTAGTGAATCACTTTGTTGCTAGTAAGTGCTGCTTAATTTCTTTAGTCAACATAAAAACATATACAAAGAATAACTTATATATATAATTACAAAAGTTCCTATGCATATCAAAATTTAATACAAAAACATATAAATATAAGCATGAAGAAAACCCGTGCTAATAAAACCCTTTAAAAACAAAATTTTATGGGTTTAAAAACTTACTATTTATGTTTAAATGGCCTGTCTGCCAAAAAAGGTCTCAGAGAAATGTTATCATTAAGGCCATGACCTCTGTCCGCTGCTAACTTGAGTATCCATTTAATCTCTCTCTTCTCCACATTATTACGTATGCAGCCTAACCTTTAGTTATAAGAACACCAAGTCTCTTAAGAGGTTACTATGTTATAATCATAATAGACATGATGGTTTGATATCACAAAGGAAAGGCACACAAGCATGTCGTACCTGTAATCAGTGCAGTTATATTAAGAGTTCATGTGAATTTATACATCCAGATACAGGCAAAAGATATGAGTTTACTAAGTATGCCGATTGTAAAACCAGGAACGTGATTTATTTAACTCAGTGTAATAAATGTCAATGTTTCTATGTAGGTATGACCACTAGAACTCTAAGGGAGCATATTAGGGAACATATTTATGCCATCAATAAAGAGGATGAGACCAATGCACTAGCTTATCATGTGCTACATAGAGATAGCACACATACCTTTAGTTTCCTAGTATTGGAACATGTCTATAGTACTGAAAGGTTAGGCTGCATACATAATAATGTGGAGAAAAGAGAGATTAAATGGATACTCAAGTTAGCAGCGGATAGAGGTCATGGCCTTAATGATAAAATTTCTCTGAGACCTTTTTTGGCAGACAGGCCTATTAAACATAAATAGTAAGTTTTTAAACCCATAAAATTTTATTTTTAAAGGGTTTTATTAGCATGGGTTTTCTTCATGCTTATATTTATATGTTTTTGTATTAAACTTTGATACGCATAGGAACTTTTGTAATTATATATATAAGTTATTCTTTGTATATGTTTTTATGTTGACTAAAGAAATTAAGCAGCACTTACTAGCAACAAAGTGATTCATCTACACTGCATTTCTCTTTTAATAATTAATTGTCTTTGATTGAATGTTATATTGGTTCTCCAATAGGAGCTATTTTGTTATTATATAAAGTTATATTGTAGTGATGGTTAATTAAGTCTGATGAAACATCCAGGAGACGTGAAAGCACTCACTCATCTTTATTTTGTTGTAATAAAGCTTTTATTCGGATATTGGTTGGCTTTGATTGTCCTGGTGTATCCTCCTTATGTGACTATCAAATAGAAACAAGGCTCGTAACACATGCCCACACCAATGACATGCAGTATTAAGTAAATGGTGATACGTATGTGATTAATGGAAGCTAAGGAATGCAAGTTTGTGCATAAACAAGAAGCATGCAAATCAGTTGTCGCCACCTTGTGTGCATGTGTCTTGTGTGTGTACGATACCCCTCATGGTAGCACAAGGTCATATTGTACCATGACAGATACTGAACAGGAAGGTAAACATGCACATAACATATGCCATGTATATATAAAATATATGGCCCAGAGCTTTAAGGGGGAAGGAAGATGGACAATATAGGCCCACATCAGTGAAAAAATGCTAGCAAGAGAAAGCAGGCGTAGAATAAAGCAGGACAACCTTATCTAAGGGGACAAATTGCACATGTTCATGTTCGTAACGCAAGATGGACTGCAAGTCCTTACAAGGTACATTGAAATAAATGGCCACCATCTGACACATGGCCACAGTGCATTGGGGCTGGCTATAAAGATGTCTGTGTAGAAATGACACAAACAACATAGTAATGTGCAACAGTTAAACAGCAAAATGACATGGGTACACAACAAAAGCATGGTTGAATATCACATATCCATATATATACTTCCATGCAAACATAACACAGCAGGTAGCATAATTGCTATTATTGACAGAAATATCACTGTACATGTGTAGGACTGATCAAAGGACAGGCTTATGTATACACATACAGCAGAACAAAATGGAGTAAGTGCATTTAACCATTTAAATGTTACAAGGGCAGTTGTGGGTTGATCGTATTATGGCAATACACATGTAAAGCATGTACATCCTTGTAAAGCAGTGTATTTCTAATACAAATGCATACACATAGACATGTATGCTAACCCGTGTATAAATGTCCTCATATAAGTTATGTTCAAAAAGACTGGCCAGTGCCATAAGCAAAATACGGACGGAAAATGGAGTCATGAATGATGCTAAACAAAGCATCACCTCCATATATTCAGTAAGAGACTGGCAAACATCAATGCAGTAATGTTAATATGGCATGATCACAGCATTGTACCAATAAGAGACTAGCAAACATCAATGCAGTGATGTTAATATGGAACAATCACAGCATTGTACCAATAAGAGACTGGCGAACATCAATGCAGTGATGTTAATATGGAACGATCACAGCATTGTACCAATAAGAGACTGGTGAACATCAATTCAGTGATGTTAATATGGAACGATCACAGCATTGTACCAATAAGAGACTGGCGAACATCAATGCAGTGATGTTAATATGGAACGATCACAGCATTGTACCAATAAGAGACTGGCAAACATCAATGCAGTGATGTTAATATGGAACAATCACAGCATTGTACCAATAAGAGACTGGCGAACATCAATGCAGTGATGTTAATATGGAACGATCACAGCATTGTACCAATAAGAGACTGGCGAACATCAATGGAGTGATGTTAATATGGAATGATCACAGCATTGTACCAATAAGAGACTGGCGAACATCAATGGAGTGATGTTAATATGGAACAATCACAGCATTGTACCAATAAGAGACTGGCGAACATCAATGCAGTGATGTTAATATGGAACGATCACAGCATTGTACCAATAAGAGACTGGCGAACATCAATGGAGTGATGTTAATATGGAATGATCACAGCATTGTACCAATAAGAGACTGGCGAACATCAATGCAGTGATGTTAATATGGAACGATCACAGCATTGTACCAATAAGAGACTGGCGAACATCAATGGAGTGATGTTAATATGGAACAATCACAGCATTGTACCAATAAGAGACTGGCGAACATCAATGCAGTGATGTTAATATGGAACGATCACAGCATTGTACCAATAAGAGACTGGCGAACATCAATGCAGTGATGTTAATATGGAACGATCACAGCATTGTACCAATAAGAGACTGGCGAACATCAATGGAGTGATGTTAATATGGAACAATCACAGCATTGTACCAATAAGAGACTGGTGAACATCAATGGAGTGATGTTAATATGGAACGATCACAGCATTGTACCAATAAGAGACTGGCGAACATCAATGCAGTGATGTTAATATGGAACGATCACAGCATTGTACCAATAAGAGACTGGCGAACATCAATTCGGTGATGTTAATATGGAACAATCACAGCATTGTACCAATAAGAGACTGGCGAACATCAATGCAGTGATGTTAATATGGAACGATCACAGCATTGTACCAATAAGAGACTGGCGAACATCAATGGAGTGATGTTAATATGGAACGATCACAGCATTGTACCAATAAGAGACTGGCGAACATCAATGGAGTGATGTTAATATGGAACGATCACAGCATTGTACCAATAAGAGACTGGCGAACATCAATGGAGTGATGTTAATATGGAACGATCACAGCATTGTACCAATAAGAGACTGGCGAACATCAATGGAGTGATGTTAATATGGAACGATCACAGCATTGTACCAATAAGAGACTGGCGAACATCAATGCAGTGATGTTAATATGCAACGATCACAGCATTGTACCAATAAGAGACTGGCGAACATCAATGCAGTGATGTTAATATGGAACGATCACAGCATTGTACCAATAAGAGACTGGCGAACATCAATGGAGTGATGTTAATATGGAACGATCACAGCATTGTACCAATAAGAGACTGGTGAACATCAATGGAGTGATGTTAATATGGAACGATCACAGCATTGTACCAATAAGAGACTGGCGAACATCAATGCAGTGATGTTAATATGCAACGATCACAGCATTGTACCAATAAGAGACTGGCGAACATCAATGCAGTGATGTTAATATGGAATGATCACAGCATTGTACCAATAAGAGACTGGCGAACATCAATGGAGTAATGTTAATATGCAACGATCACAGCATTGTACCAATAAGAGACTGGTGAACATCAATGGAGTAATGTTAATATGCAACGATCACAGCATTGTACCAATAAGAGACTGGCCAACATCAATGGAGTGATGTTAATATGGAATGATCACAGCATTGTACCAATAAGAGACTGGCGAACATCAATGGAGTGATGTTAATATGGAACGATCACAGCATTGTACCAATAAGAGACTGGCGAACATCAATGGAGTGATGTTAATATGCAACGATCACAGCATTGTACCAATAAGAGACTGGCGAACATCAATGCAGTGATGTTAATATGCAACGATCACAGCATTGTACCAATAAGAGACTGGCGAACATCAATGCAGTGATGTTAATATGGAACGATCACAGCATTGTACCAATAAGAGACTGGCGAACATCAATGGAGTGATGTTAATATGCAACGATCACAGCATTGTACCAATAAGAGACTGGCGAACATCAATGGAGTAATGTTAATATGCAACGATCACAGCATTGTACCAATAAGAGACTGGCCAACATCAATGGAGTGATGTTAATATGGAACGATCACAGCATTGTACCAATAAGAGACTGGCGAACATCAATGGAGTGATGTTAATATGGAACGATCACAGCATTGTACCAATAAGAGACTGGCGAACATCAATGGAGTAATGTTAATATGCAACGATCACAGCATTGTACAAGAACAGGGCACAATACTCATTATGTCCCCCAGCTTTGTCTGGAGGACATCTGTCATTACGTCCTGCATCTGGCCCTGAAAATTATCTGCCTGGCATGTTAGTGGACGTCTTCTATGCTGCACCATAGGGACAATGACATGTACAGGTCCTGGTCTGTTGTCTTCATCATTGTCCCTGTCATGGTCATCATCCTGGTCTTCAGAGTACAACTCAATTGGCAGTGGTCTGGTGCTACATTGTCGTCCATTTGTTGAGGTCGCATGGGTCCCACACTCTGTTATATTTCAACAAAGGAATAAAAAATTCTACATATATAATGGGTATTAACCAAAAACTGATGAATAAATGAAAAAGCATATAAAACATGCACACTCTGCATGTTGTAGCTATTATGTATGTGATGTTACACTTCTGTCTGACTTTATCCACCTACAAGACATTATGTGATGTCAGGCATACATCCAAGCCATATTAAATTGCAAAATGGTGTACACAACATACATCATAGCCTTATATAAAAAATGTCTGAAATAAAACACGTCATTGATAAGGCATGCATATAAATGTATATGACAGTTAAATGCATTTCTGTTAGATATGTATATAAGCAGACATCATATACATGGCATGACCCTCTGCAATATGTTGCTATGACAGGTCTGTTATAAAACTTGCTGGTTATTAAATGTGTATGTATAGTATGACAAACAACAATTACAAAATGCACAATAAAGGTTACTGAAACATTATGAAGGGCCTGGAAAGGAGGTCACTCTTCACGGATATGTGTTTGGATGTATTACACATGGTAAGTCACCCTATATTACAACATCTACCTACAGTTTCACAGTATGTAGTGACTTGTGTCACATGACACAGTCAGCCTTAAAGTCACCAAAACATATAAACTAGGACATGTGTAATGTTTGCCCAATTTACATCACAGCACGGTACATTTGTTGTGATACTGTAGTGATCACCAGATCTGGCCTGCAAGGTTTATTCATATGTCATATAGCAAAAGACACAAAGGTGTAATAATAACAAGTGTGATATCATGATTATACAATATTCTAAATGTCATAATATTTGCATACTTTGCAGTCATTTGTAAACCAAAAGTCAAACAAGTGATAAATTGTTACATAATACAACTTCTCCCTATGAAAAGCCATTCCAAAATCTGAACCTACTATTATTGATTCATCCTGTTTCTGTTCTATCACTTTCATTGATTACTTGATTTTTCAGAACATTATCAAGTGCCTTTCTTCCTCTCACAAATCTGCGTTGAACATGTACATTCAATTAGCCAGCCAGTCAGAATCAATAGTAAATGACAGCTTGAGTGCAGATATTGGCAACAGGAAGATGACTAAGGTGGATCATTACAAGTGATTGCTTCCATGATGAATGTTTTCATTTGCCCATCATTGCTTCATCTATTATAGGTTCATAGGTTCATAGGTTTATACTAGGCTATCTGCCCTAAGGCATTTATAAGCCTAGCCCAAATTATTGTGGCTTACGCCACCCCTTATATGAAAAAATACTGTGCCCATTAGTTTGTTGTGCCTCTGTCCAGCAGTGACCCAGAGATGATTCCCGGGGTAAACCTACGATCTCCCATCCACAGGTCTAGATTTCTCTTGAACAGAGTCAGCGAGGTGCTCTGCCTCACATGGACCGGGATTTTATTCCACAGCATAGGGAGTCTCTGAGTGATAAATCTATCCCTCCAGCATGTCCTATTTATATCCGTGCTAAGGTTTAAGTCGCTTGCTCTAGTGGTTTTGGTGGATTTGGATTTTTGAGGTGGAGCATGTCCATTAATTCCGGTTGGACATGGCCTTGTATGTCAGGGCACATGTCACCTCTGAGCAGACGGTATGCACTGAATAGAGCTGGAGTTTCTTCAATCTGGCAGCATATGACAGATTTTGGAGTCCCTTTATCCTTTGGTGAGGAACTTTGGGGTCTCTCCAATTGCTGCAGATGTCGGGTGAGATACATCCCGAATGGGGCATTGTACTCGATCATTGGTCTGATAAGTGAAGAGTACAGGGGAACAATGACCTCACTAGATCTGGATGTGAATCCCTTCATGATCAGGTGGGCAATGTAGAAGGTCTTTCTAACCACTTTCGCAATGTGAGTGTCAAAAGAAAGGCCACTGTCAACCTGGGTCCCCAGGTCCCTGATAACCTCTTCTGTGCTTAGTGGATTGCCACCTATATGGTAGCTTGGGGTTACCTTGTTTTTCCCAAGGGTATGACTATACATTTTTGGCGCTTAACTTGAGGCCATGGCTCTGGCACCAGCTATCTGTTTCCGTGAGTCCCTTCTGAAGGATATCCGTGTCCGATGCACTTTCCACTATGGTGCCCAGTTTGCAGTCATCTGCAAACTTTGTCAGCCAAAGTCCTCCCATGTTGGCCTGTACTTGAGAAGTAGATGCCAAACAATAGGGGCCAAGGACCGAGCCCTGTGGGACACCACTTGTGACCGCTTGGAGTCTGACACAGCCAGCAACTCTAACCCTGTGGGTTCTGTCCTTAAGCCAGTTTGCAACCCATCTTGTGACATATGGGTTTACATTTAAGCTGGTAAGTTTTTCTACAATACCCGAGTGGGGTATTGTGTCGAAAGCCTTTGCAAGGTCAAGGTAGGCTGTATGGACTGCCTTTCCTCATCAATGGCCTTGGTGACTATTTCAAGAAGTCCACCAAGTTCAAAAGGCATGATCTTCCCTTGACAAAGCCAAACTGGGTCGGGTCCAATGTCTGCAAGTCCCCTATATCTTTGTTTATGAGCTCCATTATGATCCTCTCCATAGCTTTGCAGACTAGACTTGTTAAGCTTATGGGCGGTAATTACCAGGGTCCGTAGAGGCGCCACCTTTGTGGAGTGGGACCACAGTTGCCGACGCCACTCCTTGGGCACGTGATCCTGTGGTAAGGCTGAGATTAAACAGCTGCCTTATGTGCGGTTTAATTCCTCATTTAGCTCGTAGCACACAGCCGGGACACCATCCGTCCCATGGATGCTGTGTTTTTAGCTTTAGAGAGAGCAGCTTTCACCTGCGCATTTGAGATGTCCGGGAGGCTACACTCGGCTGGGATAGTTATCTCTCCTTTAGGGGAGAGGGGTGAAGTTTGCACTGAACCTGTCTGCCAGTATGTTGGCAATGTCTGTGGGTTCAGTGATTTTTGTATCATTTTGGACTAATTCTGAGCATATCTGTGAGTTTCCACCCAGGTTCCTAACATAGCTGAAAAAGGCCTTATGATTGTCCTTTGAATCCATGGCAATTTTTCTCTCAAAATTGGCCTTAGTTGATTTTATGAGTGCTCGTATTTTTTACTAATAATGATCAGGGTGACTTCCCTTTTATGGATTTTGTTCTATCATGTAATAGCTTTCTCCTCTTATTGTAAAGTTTGTTAATGGCTGGGGTCCACCAGACTGGACGTTTGCCCTTTGTGGAAAGAGTCTTGGTTTTATTTGGGATTGCCTGATCCATGCAGTCCTGGAGGTGTTCATAGAAGGCATTTGTAAGGGCTTCCACAGCTTGGGTTGTGGTTTCCTCTGACTCAGTGGCCTTGAAGGATACCACACCAGTCTTGAGTAGTGTGAAGTTTGCTTTAGAGAAGTTCTTCACTATGGTCTTTTGTTTGGGGTGGGCGTGCGATGTGGATTTCCAGTGAGATTAGTTTATGATCAGATCTCACCAATGAGGGATATACTTCCGGTGTGGAGCATTTTGTCCCCATGTTTGTGACAATGAGATCTAGTATATTTTCTCCTCTCGTGGGAACAGTAACTAGCTGTTCCATGGCATTTGAATTTATGAACTCCAGGAACCGTTGGGCTAGAAAGTTAGGGCTTGAGTAATGTTCCCAGTCTATATTCGGGTAGTTGAAGTCTCCCAATATGATGGTGTTTGGAGATACATTTAT